>NC_137894.1:83044561-83365638 GCF_963455335.1 Martes martes
AGCAGAGAGCCCAATACAGGGCTCGATCCCAGGATCCCGGGATCATGACCTGAGCCGAAGGCAGAGGATTTAACCCACTGAGCCACCCAGGCGCCCCTATATTTTGGTTTTGATACTAATTTTCTCTTACCTCATTACAGTAAAGTGCTTAAAAGCTCGACCAATGAAACATAGAAAGCTACAGAGAATATACTTTAACAGCTGAATAATTAAAATCTCTAGTTCGTTGGTTACTGCTTAATGCCAAAACCAATATAGAAAGAATTCTATAATCTTTATTTTACAGAACAATTCTAAAAACAACTGTTATCTCTTATGCTTCTTAATTAGGTAACACTTTGTAAATTTTAAATCTAAGTAGTATGGGGATAATATTTGGGAAAATCTGGCCATAACTGAAACTCTTTGGTACAAATCCAATTCTGCTATTTCACCGATTTATTTTTATTTTTTAATTTTTTTAAAGATTTTATTTATTTGACAGAGAGAGAGACAGCAAGAGAGGGAACCCAGCAGGGGGAGTAGGAGAGGGAGAAGCAGGCCTCCTGCTGAGCAGGGAGCCTGATGTGGGGCTCCAGCCCAGGACCCTAGGATCATGACCCGAGCTGAAGGCAGACACTTAATGAATGAGCAACCCAGGTGTCCCTATTTCACTGATTTAAACTGAAGTGGGGGAATAGGTCTGTCAGTCAAGGGTCAGAGATTATTATTTTTTTAAAAAAGATTATTATTTGAGAGAGAGAGAGAGAGAGAGAACACACAGTGGGGGTAGGTGCAGAAGGATGGGGAGAAGCAGAATTCCCACTGAGGAGGGAACCAGACCTGGAGCTCACTCCAGGACCCTGAGCTGAAGGCAGATGCTTAACTAACTGAGCCACACAGGCACCCAGGTCAGAGATTATTTGGAAAAAATGCAGCTTTTTTATTTTCAAAGGGAAAATTCACATAAGACTAGTAAAAGAAGTAACTTTCTCCAGCCTCAGGAAAAGCAAGTAAGCTTTTTAGGAACAAATATTTTAATCAATTTATGCAAAACCAATTAGAAATGCCCATCTATGTATTTTGATATAAGAAGATACCAAAACATTATTAAGTGAAAAAGCTGCTTGCTATTTTTTTAAATCTAGCATAGTATAGAAAAAAGAACAATATTTTTTATTTTTTTAATGTACTAATTTTTTGACAATGATGATTTGGGAAATGCACTCTAGGCCTTCAATTTTCATAATTTTCTTTGATATATATGAACCTTTATAGAAAAAAACAGATTTTAAAAAATTATAAACTTTAGCCTTAATAAACACAGCACATAATTTTATTATTAATGCAAAGACTTTAGTTTTTTAGAGCAGTTTTAAGATTCATAGCAAAACTGGGAGGAAGGTCTAGAGACTTCCTGTATACCTCTTGCTGCCCCACATTCACAGCCTCTCATCAAGAGCCCCCCACCAGAGGTGATTCGTTACAACTCATGAGTCCACACTGAGACATCATCATTACTCGAAGTCTACAGCTTATGTGACAGTTCACTCCTGGTGTGTTCCACTATGGGTTTGGACAAATGTATAATGACATGTATCCATCACTATAGTATACACAGTATTTTCACTGCCCTAAACACCTTCTGTGCTCCACCTACTCACATCTCCCCAACTCTACCTCAACTACTGGCAACCACTGATCTTTTTACTGTCTCCACAGTTTTGCCTTTTATAGTTGGAACCATACGTATGAACCCTTTTCAGATTGGCTTCTATCACACAATAATATTCACTTAAGGTTCCTTATGTCTTTTCATAGCTTGATAGCTCATTTCTTTTTAAACCTGAATAATGTTCCATTGCCTGGATGTATCAGCTTATTCATTCATTCACCTAGTAAAGGACATTTCGGTTGCTTCCAAATTTTGGAAGTTAGTAATAAAGCTGCTATCCACATTCATCTGTAGGTCTTTGTGTGGACATTAAGTTTTCAACTTTTGAGTAATACCAAGGAGCATACAACTTTTGGAAAATTCTGGGTTCCTAATCAATATCATGAGAATTAAAATGAAAACATGTAGCACAGACCAAGAATACAGGAAAGGCTCAATAAATGCTACGATACTTTTAATTCTGCAATGTCCTCTAATGCTACCAAATTATATACTAAGCCAAGCCAGTATACTTAACCATCAACAGTAGTTAATGGTTATTCCATCTCCTTCTTTCCTATCAGGTGCCACTTCTTGATGTCAGTATACCTACTTTTTTAGAGGTACCTCCTTCATATCTGTTGCTTCAAATCTCCTCTGAACTCCAAGTATATCTTGACTGTGCCTGTAAAATGTCTGAAAACAAGCTGCCCAAAGCCCAATTTTTTTTTTTAAAGATTTTATTTATTTATTTGACAGACAGATCACAAGTAGGCAGAGAGGCAGGCAGAGAGAGAAGGAAGGAAGCAGGCTCTCTGCTGAGCAGAGAGCCCGATGCGGGGCTCGATCCCAGGACGCTGGGATCATGACCTGAGCCGAAGGCAGCGGCTTTAACCCACTGAGCCACCCAGGCGCCCGCAAAGCCCATTTTAATTAAAAAAAATTACCAAATACACAATTATATTCTGATTCAGTTTTTCAGATTCTCTCAAATTCTAGCCCCATCCTTCAACTGAGAGAGAACTCAACAATCCCAAATGTGTATTTGTTGTGTGATTCCCACCTTCTTTTCCCTGAGTTTATTCTCCAGCTCCAGGCCTGGGTTGAGGGTGGGCTGAGTAGGGAGTGCAGATGGGTTTATCATGTGAGCACTGAGTTCTAGGTCACCATACTCCCAACCTTTCACTAAACAATGATGTTAAAAAGAAGATAAAGTTACTGAAACTTAGATGCCTTAAAATTGTTTGTGCAGCGGGGCGCCTGGGTGGCTCAGATGGTTAGGTATCTGCCCTCGGCTCAGGTCATGATCCCAGAGTCCTGGGATCGAGCCCCACACTGGGCTACCTCTCTCTCCTACTTGTGCTCTCTTGTTCTCTCTGTCAAGTAAATAAATAAATAAAATCTTTAAAAAAAACAAAACAAAAAAACCCTGCTAACGCAGCATTTTTTAGACCATGTACAAAAGTGGGATGACCATCTTCAAAAACAAACAACTATGTCTTTCTTAAACAGTGAAATTGTTAACTGTGGGGTTTCCTTTCACAGCTACAATAGAGAAATTTGATTCTTAGTTACAGTGGCCCAAGCAGTTATTGTAGTCACTTTACTACTGTCATCTCTCAAAAAACAAAAGCAATCCGTCAAATTGCATGGCCTCACTACACACATTCAGAAACTAACAAGGCACCTGTATCAAATGCAGTATTATAGAATACAGCTTAAAAAAATTCACCTTCATTGTCTCATTTCATCCTGTGTGTGAAACCTGTAAGGCAGGGGTCCATTTAACAGATGAAAAAAGACTAAAGCTTAAAGAATTTGAATTTACTTGCTCAGAGAAAATAAATGGCAGAATCTGAAACTAAGGAGACAATGATACAGTGTAAGAAATGATTTTGTAAGTCAGCTCTACCTGAGTTTAAATCCTACCACTTACTATTTATAAGACTAAAATGGGAGCTCCATGACTTCCCTTTGTTCACTGCTATATCTCCAGTGTCTAGAACAGTGCAAGTAAATAGCAGGAGATCAGTAATAGATGATAAACATTACCAAAATTCTTTGGTTCTGTTTCCTCATCTTTAAATGGAAACAATGAGGTTGTGTCTGCTGATATAATATAATGTAATGTAACATAACATAACAGAATACAATATAATCCTGTTTAGTGCTCTTTATATAGACCACTGATTCTCTGACTTCTCCAGTAGGTTCTAAGGAAGTAGCAGAGAACAAATGTCTGCACAACTGACAGGCAAGCTAGGTGGTAATCAGGATGGGGAGGATAAAGAGCTGAACTGTTTCCTCAAGTAGTCAGGTGTTGGCTTTTCTATTCTGCCATAGCAATGACAAAGGATCTTCTAGAACAATCTGTTGGTTGATCGCTTATTTCAAAACGGAAAGTCTTGGTAAGGAGGCAAGCACCTAATCTATACTTATAAAATACAACAAGAAAGAGGGGAGGAATACCTAAAGGTAAATGAGACAGTGAGAAAAAAGTACTGAGGTGAGAAGATCCAGAGTACCTATACTGACTGATTTACCCTAAGAATGGCATCTACCCCATTTCTCTGTAATTTAGCATGCTCTTTCCAATAAAACTAATTCTGGCAATAAAGCAGTCTTTAGGACCACTGGTAAGTACTACCAGAGATCGAAACAAAAGGTATACGCTATTAGTAAGTAGAAACAAAAATTAAAAGCAAAAGGAGATGGTACTGCAAATGGTACCATCAAGAAAGTGAAAGGACAACTCATGGAATGGAAGCAAATAGCTGTAAATCATATAAGGGATTGTACCCAAAAAACACAAAGGACTCTTACAACTCAGTAATAAAAAAGATAAATAACCCAATTTAAAAATGGGCAAAGGACCAGAACAAACATTTCTCCAAAGAAGATGTGTAAATGATCAATAAGCACATGAAAGGATGCTTGACATAGTCATTAGGGAAATGCAAATGAAAATGACCACAAGATACCATTCCACAGCTACGAGGATGGCAAAGTAAAAAAGATGGACAGCAAATTGTCCATAGTTAGCACTTGGTGAGGATGTGGAGGAACTGCAACTCTCATCCACCGCAGTGGGAATGTAAAATGATGCAGTTGCTCTGGAAGTCTGGAGGTTCTTCAAATGCTAAACATGGTGTTACCATATGACTTAGCAACTCTACCTCTAGGTATATACCCAACAGAACTGAAAAGATATGTTCACACAAAAACTTGTACATGATTGCCTGTTACAGCATTATTTATAATAGCCAAGAAGTGGGAACAACCTAAATGTCTGTCACAGAATGTTGACAGATCCATAAAGTAGAATTTATCAATAAAAAGAAATAAAATCTCGATACATGCTACAATATGGATAAACTTTGAAACATTACAGTAAGTGAAAGAAATGAGACACACAACACTACATAGTACATGATTCCAAGAGGCTATAAAAAGTTTTAATGCAAATAAAGAAAATATTATGGTAAGTATTAGCCAATCACAAATGCTTAAGACCTCAGGAAAGCAATAATAATTTTTAACTTAATGCCATAGATAATGTCATTTAAAATTTTTGCATATGAAAAATTCATTTTTTCTTGAAGAGCAGGGTAAAAGAGAACTCAGTGGAGTATATAAAACCCAGTCCTTGTATTATCAGAGGAACTACTAAAACCCAGTAAGAAATATATGCATATTTAAACTATCAGGTAGCATAATAGTGACAAAATAGGTATCTTTAAGGTTTTTTTTTAAACTTGGAAATAAAGATGCAACTTCCATACAATGGAACTTACTATACAATAAACAAAAAAGAGAAGAAAGGTGGTTCATAAAGCAATGGACTAATGTTCAAGATATTTTAAAAGAAAAGAGTATCAAGCATTAAAAGGGACAGGAGACTGTGTGTGTGTGCACGTTCACATATATACACAAATACCTATGTGTATACATGTTTCTGGTGGTCTGTATAGACATAAGCTTTGGAAAAATATACTAACATTATTAGGGCTATCTGTGGGGAAGGTAAGAGAGCAATGGCAGTAGAGAAGGGAAGCCTTCCTCAGTTCACCTTTTTGTGTACTTTGAATTGTGAGTAATGTGAATGTATGTTTAACAAAAGAAAAAATTAGAAGTACTTTACCTTGCACCATTGTTCCTAATGACTTCCACAGTTTCTTCAACAAAATATCGATCCTTGACATATGCAAAAATATCATCACAAATTTCATGTAAGCGTGAACGATGGGTAAGGTTGGTCAAGTATAAAACTGGAATAATTAGTGGTTCTGGAAAACTCTGAAGATTCTGTCTTGCTTTTTTTTCTGACTCAAGTGCTTCCTGATAGGTCAGTCCAGGTCTACCCGTCACAGCACAACTCCACACAAGGCTGTTGCACAGAATGGTTCGTTCAAAAAAGTCACTGATTAAAAAACAAAAACAAAAATCCATTCATTACCTATCATTTCACAAATTTTACATTAAAAGCTGATAAAGGGTTGTGCCTTCACTGCAAAATTTTACATAGAATCATAGAATAAGGAAGGGCTTACTAATTGGTCAACTTACACATTAATACAAAGCTAACAAAAAGTATATTTAAACTAGACATTTATATTTTGCAATTTAAAGGTACATTCAGCTAAAATTGGACTTTGATTTCTATCACTTTTGAAATTAGGAGTGAAACTGAAAATAAACTCAACCTTTCTTTTTTCTCCTGATTTTACAGCTTTTTGTTCCAAAGCAGCCAAAACACTAGGGACAATTTAAGCACTTAACTATGAACTTCAAAAAGCTCTAACATAATAGAGAAAAACTGGCAAATCTAAGCATATAATAATGAGAAAATTTAAGTAAATTACAGTACTTCATATAATGAAAAATCATAGTCATTAAAACAGTATGAGGAGAGTTCTTAAATAACATGTTCACAGGGGGGAAAAAAAAACAACTTTCCAGTTTGATTTCCTCCTGTATCTTTGGAAGTAAAAGCTTACCAAAACAATATATATAATATGGTCCCACTTGAAAGAAAGAAAAAGGAAGGGAGAAAAAGACAGACAGCTCAAGAAGCATGAAAAGATTTCTAGAATGTTATACAAAAATCAAGGCCAATAGCTACGGAGTAGGGATGGGCCTGGGGAGCATTCTACTGAGTGCTTTTCTGCACTGTTGAAATTTCTTAATATGAACATTTCTTTCCTTTCAAAATTCTATCCAGTCACTTTTAAAATGCAAGAGATCCATAATATGGAAAGATTTCTAAGGCACACTAAGTAGAAAAAAACTCAAATCACTGAATACACCATCCCATATTCACTAATTAGAACAAAAAAATGTGTACTTATACAAATACTATAGACAGATATTCCCTATGGAGAAAGGGAAGGACTGTGAAGGAAGGAAAAGGAAAATTTGTTATTCTAAGTATGTCTATGTTGCTTGAATGTGTATAATGAGCATGTACTTGTATTGTTTTTACAATCAACAAATTTTAGAAAAATGTTAGACAAACACAAAAAAGGTAATAATGGTTGCCTCTAAGTGGTAAGGTATCGGTAAATATCTTTCCTTCCTCTATACTTTGATGTACTTTAACATAGTTTCATTTGTATATTTGTTTGTAGAAAGAACAACAAAAAAAATGCAATCTATGGAAAAAAAGAGAAACTAATCATATCCTAATATATATATATGAGACCTAAAGAGGTAGATGCATTCGCCAAGTTACATGAATCTAATTCAGTACAATGAAGATCCTTTGAAGTATGTACATTTTAGTAGAGGTGATAATGGATGTATATCATTAAAATTAAAACTACAAAGTGATTAAAAGATACCTAAAAGATAAGTAGATATCCTTGGGAGGTGAGAGGAAGGGACGGAGGAGAGACAAGCAAAAATGGTCAAGAAGTATTAGAACAGTTTTTTGGAGGACGTGGTTAGGTTATAAAGGAAAAGTAGGGTTGAAGAAAGGAGTACGAGAGAGAGAAAAGATGAATGCAATATGGTTCTCATAAACAAGAAAATTTATGTACTCAGAGATCAACAATAGATATACCCAATAAGTGGTTATCAATGGTGCAGAATAAAATAAATGAATGGATGATCTTGAAAGAAGTCTTAAGTTTTACCACCTAAAACTGCAGTTCACTGAGAAAGTGTAATAAAAGTTTTAAATTTTTTATTATTGGAACAAACATATCTGTAAGACTTAGCTTAACAAGCCAACACATATGTATGTGAGGTATACTTCTGATAGTTTAAACTATAATACTGTTTAAGAAAAATATATTTCAAATTTAGGTATCTAACATTAACTAGTCTCTAAACCAGTGCTAGCAAACATAGAATGATAGCCACACATATAATTTTAAATTTTCTAGTGGCTGCATTAATAAAATTTTTAAAGAGAAACACTAATTTTATATATTAATTACTTTACATATTCGATTTAACCCAGTACATTCCCAAATGCTTTATTTCAATATGTGATCAATTTTAAATGCTTCAATATGTAAATATTTTAAATTATTTTTTGGGGGGGGTACTAAGTATTCAAATTCCAGTATGTATCTTACTTTTATTGCCCATCTTAATTCTGATTAGTCATATTTCGAGTTCTTAAAAACCTCCGGGCCAAGTAATGGCTCCTGACAGCTCTAACCAAAGTTATTTGGTATTTGGTCACCTAGGGTACTTCACACCATGTCAGGGAGACAGACTTTATACTGAGTTGCAATAAACACTACTTAGATGTGTTGACATTGTTCAAAATACCAAAGAGCAATGGCACAAGTGCCACAAACCTCCATTAAACATGTGTTACTAGGCAGAAAAATAGGATAGTCAGTAACCACTGCTGTACATACTGCTCTCCTTTTACACCCAGGTTCCCACCTCCTCTTGCAAAGTGTTTGTACTGTTGTTTCTCTTATGTGTATCTACTCTGCAAAGTTGTTATATTATAGCCCTGCTGTGTACAAAGATCTACCCTCAGGAGGAGGCAGACACAGACACTATCACCATGGCCTTTTTAAAGCAAGAAAGCAAGCAAGCAAAAAAAAAAAAAAAAAAAAAAAAGCCCAATTCTCCTGATTCATTACCTCCTAAATATCTCTAACATTTTATACCTTCACTTTCTCACACTTCTGTAATTCTGCTCTTCATCCATTTGCCATACACACTCAAATATATAGGATTCTTCTAATAGTAACTCTGGGGGGTAGGTAACAGTGCCTCCTCAATTTCTGTATTATAAGAATTTACGAAACTTTTATAAGAAGCACATTTTGCTATTATGAACAAAATTCTTAAAAAACAAAATATCGTTTTGTATGAATATGTTTAGGCTAATATAGATTATGTGTCTGATTTATTACTGCATTCCTTCAACCATCTTTTTTTTTTTTTTAAGATTTTATTTATTTATTTGACAGACAGATCACAAGTAGGCGGAGAGGCAGGCAGAGAGAGAGAGGGAGAAGCAGGCTCCCTGCTGAGCAGAGAGCCCGATGCGGGGCTCGATGCGGGGCTCGATCCCAGGATGCTGGGATCATGACCTGAGCCGAAGGCAGCGGCTTTAACCCACTGAGCCACCCAGGCGCCCCTCAACCATCTTCTTTACCAGAGATGAGTATACTACTGGCCTGGAGGCCAAATCTAGCCTTCCACCTGTTTTTGTAGTTTTATTGGAACATAACCGCACCCATTCCTTTAGGTATTGTCTGTAATTGCTTTCTCACTATGTCCTGTGGAGTTGAACAGGTGCAGCAGACACCATTGCCTACAAAGTCTAAAATTTGATTTTATCTGGCCCTTTAAGAAAAAGTTTGAGGACTTATGCTCTTTATCATTATTTCTTAAGGAAAAAATTGTTTCTGAACTATCAGCTCGACTGCCAGCAAGAACACACCTTTAATTAATATAAAGTCAACCAACACTCTGGTGAACAAACTAAGGGACAAAGGGCAACATACTATTAACTTACAGGGTTATTTGGAAAACTTAAAAATCTAGTGGAGTAAGATTAAGAATGATGTAACATATAGAATGGCTAAGATTCACAACACATGAAACAACAGATGTTAGCAAGTACGTAAGAAAGCGGAACACTCCTGCCTTGTTAGTGGGAAGGCAAACTGGTGCAGCCACTCTGGAGAACAGTATGGAGGTTCCTTAAAAGCTACCCTATGATCCAGCAACTGCACTACTAGGTATTTACCCAAAGGATACAAAAATACTGATTTGAAGGGATACATGACTGATGTTTATAGCAGCCTTATCAATAACAGCCAAATCATGGAACTGATGAATGGCTGAAGAAGATGTTTTATTTACACACACACACACACACACACACACACACACAGAGACACAGACACACACAATGGAATATTAGTCATAAAAAGGAATGAAATCTTGCCATTTGCAACAATGTAGATGGAACTAGAGAATACTATGGTAGGCAAAATAAATGAGAGAAAGACAAATACCATGATTTCACTCATATGTGGAATTTAAGAAACAAAACAAATGAACATAGGGGTTAAAAAAAGACAAGCAAACCATAAAACTAACTCTTAACTATAGAGAACAAACTGAGAGGTTGCTGGATGGGAGTTGGGGAGGGGGCTAGGTTATATGGGTGATGGGTATTAAGGAGGACACTTGGTTTGAGCACTGGGTGTTGTACCTAAGTGATGAATCACTAAACTCTACACTTGAAACTAATATTCATGTTAACTATCTGGAATTTCAACAAAAACTTGGAACTAAAAAAAACAAACCAAAACCAAAACAGATAAACAAAAAGAATGAAGTGACATAAAAACCAGAAGCTAAATATAATTTAGAAAAGATAAATGCAAAGCATATTCTCCTTAAGGGCCAAACTTTATCAATTAAACTTAAGAAAGACTCAGCAGAATACTGCAGAAAAGATCTAAAGGATATAAACAAACTCCTTTGTCCGTAACATATTTAGTGTAACTGAGAAATGCAGCCACAGGTTAAAAACTAACATAATTTCTGACCTTAAGCAGCATATAATACCAAGAGATGGAAAAGTATTTTATAAACTTAGAAAAGTAGTAGTTGCTATAAAACAACATAGAGTGTTCTAATAATTTCCACCACTGAGAGTATTACAAAGCAGGAGATTAGGAGACCTTGGGCATGGCAGACTTAACATGCCTTATGTTATTTAGAGAGAAATCAGCTAGATGATAATTACATTTATTACATTTATTCATAAATGGCCAGAAGCAAAGTCAGATTAATTAAAAATATAATGTTTAGTTTTAAAAAACATTTAATGACATATTACTTTGCCCTTTACTTAGTGCTGTTTCAGACTTAGATAATGACATATAAGGCAGGCTCCTAAAATCTGCAAGATGACACGGAGGTGGAGGATAGCAATAAATAAGAAATAAATAAGATTTTTAAAATCTTTATTAAATTTATTAAATCTAAAACCTAAATAGATATCAACAAAAGTAAAACATTATAGTAGCTTAACAAAAGTCCTAGCTTAACAATAATGAATGTGAAAAAGGCAAATTTTAAGTGATACTGCAAATTCACACTTCTATGACTTTCTATAGTTTCCTCAGCTTAACAAGTATTTTTTAGCATATTTTCTGCTTAGAATGCCCTTTTTCTCCATTCTGTGTTTTGATAGCTCCATCTTTCGGGATCCAACTCAGATGTTCTCTTCTTATTCGAGGGCTTCCTCAATTCCCCAGCAGTTATCAGCTCCATTTTCTATGGCCCCATTACACAGGCTCCATAGCACACGTGATTTATGCCATTGTACTATGGCATTCTATTCTCACTAGGGAGACAAATTATCTCAGTATCCCCAGACTCTGCAAAGCATAGTGTCAAGGGTAATAAACAAACATACTCTCCACTGGCAGCCCACATTTATTTTTATGTGTATCTAAACAGAGAAAGTACACCCATGACTGTGAAGGAGAGGAAAGTGTCTGAATTTCAGCTTACCACTTGTAGAATGTGGTAAGCTTTGGGTAAATTACACAACCTTATCGAGCCTGGTTCCCTTCTATGAAATGGGGATATCTTCCATAAACAGTTAATATGAAAATGAAATAAGATAATAATAATGTATACCCACCATACTGTATGTGCACTCAATAAACAGTTATCAATTCTAACTGTTCAGGTACCATATCTGCAAAGAGAGCCTAGAAAAATACATAGAATAACCAGTGTGATAGCAGAACAATGTCAGAGGAACTCATGAAAGACTTGAGCATCTCTGAAGAAAAAGTTTGGCATCGGGTAAAAGGGTAGCAAGAGGGATTAACTACAGAGAGATTACCAATGAACTCCCAAAATCCAATCAGGATGACCCAAGCATAAAATCTTACCCGCTGCTCAGTGGACTGTCTCCAAAGAGAGTTGAAGGTAGGCAGGCTCCTTAGAAATATGACTGATACTTGTTTCTCACAAGAGAGAAAATTTATTTTGCCACCTCTTTAATCTGGGCTAGCCCTGAGACTGGCTTTGACCAACATTATACAGAAATGACATTGAGAGACTTCTGCTCTCACCCTCTTGGAACCCTGAGACCAGCACCTAAAGCAGCCCATGTTAGTCTTTTGAGGATCAAAGACCACATGGTAAGAAAAGCCATCTCACAGTATTAATATGCCACATTGTACACTTTAAATATCTTACAAATCTATTGGTAAATTACACTTCAATAAAGGTAGGAAAAAAAATAAACACATACACATAAAGAAAGACAAGCCATCCCGGCTGAGCTCCCTGATGTGTGACTGAGGCTACCTCTTACTCTATCACAGCCTCAGCCTCGCCTCCAGCTGACCATAGCTAAATGAGTGAGCACACAGGCCAGGAGAAACCACACTAGCATTCTACAGAAGGGTGAGCAAATAAAACAGATGATTTTGAGCCACTAAATTTTAGGATGGCTTGTTATACAGCAACTGGTAAGACATGTTCTGTCTGAAGAAAGAATGTATTAACCCAAAACATGGTAGCCTACTAAGTGGATAAAAAGGAAAGGAAAGGCATTTAGGAATCTCTGCTATACCACCTAAGAAAAAAAGACTCATAGACCCAAATATCAGGACCATGTAGCAGACTTATTCCTAAGGGGGAGCTGAAAACCTAATTTGAAGACCCTAGCTATGAAGATTATCCAATTTTCCTTAAAAATTCCACGCTCACCAAATGGCCTTCAGATAATAATTAGACTTCATACATACCTAATTATCAGTATGAGAACTAGTCTGTGTGAAAGACGTTTTTCCCCACTGTAAACTGATGGCATTCTAGTTTGTATATTTAACATCTCGAGCTTAATCACTGGGGATATAGTAAAGAAGCCAAATGTCTGGGCAGACAACAGAGTAGTGCCTACCCAAAGATCTAGGTAGCAAGCTTAAATTCAAAGCAGAGCCCTATGTTCTTGGTGCACACTTCTGCAAGCTTCAACAAATACTAGGGAAAATTCTCCATAATATGTACCATGTGGGTAGTAAATAAGAACATAACCTCCAGAGTCTTAGGTATGTGAGTGAAACGTCTGGTGTCACCAATTGCTAGACAGGTGTTTTTGACACTGATCTCAGACTTACTCTCTTTAACCCAAATCCAGTTTCCTTGTATGTAAAAGAGGGCTATTGAAAGGACTGAATTAACAAATAAGGAGCTGATGAACCATGAAAATCAGGTTAAACACCTTTCACTAGAAAGCCAGGTTGAAACATAAGCTGGCGTATAAGTAATGAAGAGGTTCCTACATTTTGTATGAAAAGTATAACTCACTCAGAGATGGTAAAAACATTCCAATTCCAAGGGTCTAAATGGCTAAAGAAATAAGTAAGTTATTTTATTTAGGAAATTAAGTCATTTGGTAATAAAACAAATCACCTTCCTTATCCCACAACTCTAGAATGTCCTATTCAGACACGACTGCTCCGTTTTTAAACAATCCACAGTCCTAAAAACATAAATAAAAACAAAACTGTCAGCTAACCAAATTACAGATAAATTTTTATCTTATCTAAAAGATTAAAAAAAAATTAAAGTACATGCTTTATTCTGCTCTCTTTGCCCATGAGCTTAGTTGTATGTGTATGTGTGTGTGGTTTTGGAGGTGGAGGGGGAATAAAATCTTTTTTAAAGTGCAGTTGGATACACAACATTAAGTTAGTTTCAGGTGTACAACTTAGTGATTTGACAAGCTTAAATGTTATGCTACATTCACTACAAGTGTAGCTACCATTTGTCCCATAACATTGCTCTTACAATATCACTGACTATAGAGTTGAAGGGTTGTGAGCTTAGTATTTTTCTTAACTTTTTTTTTTTTCTAGATTCCACATATGAGAGAGATCATTGATACTTTTCCTTTCTGTCTGACTTACTTCATTTAGCATAAGGACCTTAAGGTCAATCCATGTTGTCCCAAATGGCAAGATTTCATTTTTTTTATGGCTGAGTAACATGCTTTTGTATATATACCACAATTTCTTTATCCATTCATCCACTGATGAAGACTTAGGGTGTTTCCATATCTTGGTTATTGTATGTAATGCTGCAATGAACATGGGGGTGCATATATATTTTCAAATTAGTGGTTTTTAAAATTCGGATAAACACCCAGGAAGAGTTGAGCGATCAATTTATAGTTCTATCTTTTTTAAGTTTTTGAGGCACTTCCATACTGTCTTCCAGAGTGGCTGCACCAATTTACATTTCCACCCAGAGTGCAGAAGAGTTCACTTTTCTCTATATCCTAGGCAGCAACTGTTACGCGCTAGTCTAAAAGCCATTCTAACAAGTGTGAGGCGGGATCTCACTGGAGTCCTGATTTGCATTTCCCTGATGATTAAGGTTGTATGGCGTCTTCTCATGTACCTGTGAGCCATCTTTATGGATCCTTTAGAAAGACATCTATTCAGATCTTCTGCTCATGTTTTAGTCAGATTTTTTTTTTTTTTTTTTTTTGCTATTGAGTTGTATGAGTTCTTTATAACTTGAATATTAGCCCCTATTGGATGTATACTTTGCAAATATTTTCTCCCAAGTCAGTAGCTCACCTTTTTATTTTGATGTTTTCCCTTGTTTGCAGAAGCTTTTTAGTTTCACACAGCCCCACTTATTTATATTTGTTCTCCTTGCTTTTGTTTTTAGTGTCAGATTAAAAAAATCATCACCAAGAACTGTATCAAGGAGCTTACCATTTAAGAGTTTTATGGTTTCAGGACTTCTGTTCAAGTCTTTAATTCATTTTGAGTTTATTTTTGTGTATAACACAAGAATATTGGTGCAGTTTATTCTTCTATACTTACTTTAGCTTATGCGTTTGCCTACAGTTAAAGGGCTATTTTTAACGAGTCTTCTTTACTTAAGGAAAGCAGGTCAAACAAGAGTTAGCAATTAGTTAAAGAGCATGTAGTTCAAACAAACAGAAAAAGGAGTTTGTACTGTATAATCGCTAAGGATCCATCCTGGTCACAGTCCCTTTCTCAAAAAACTCAGGGTCTAGGAAAGAGAAAATTTGAGGCAACAAATGTACTGCATTACCCTGCAATAATAGCTGATCTTACACTAGATAAAAAGGAGAGATGGTCATCGATGCCTAGGACAAAGGAGAAAGTGTTAGGCTATTATATCAAACACGATAAAGACAGAAAACTATTTAACAAAAGGTCACGGGCAACTTCTACTAACCAGAGTCAGAGGGAAAAGTTACTTTGCACTGTGTTGCAAAGGGAACAAGGCAGGGAGGTGTAGACAATCTCTTTGAGAGTAAGGTAGAAAAGGTTATGTTCAAGAAATCAAAACCTGAGCAATTAGGTGAGCACAGTAGTCTTCACACCATTACAAAAGACAAATATTCATATAATGCACTTAAAGGGTAATCTTCAAACAAATTCACATAAACCAACTGGTGATTTAATGAATGAGTGAAAACAGAGGTTTCCTTCTCCAGACTTGTGCTAAGGATCAGATTACCATAATACTAAGGATCACCATATACCATACACCATGAATGCAATTTTGGAAAGATGTCTCTGTAATCATCTAAGAGAGAGAAAGTAACCCAAAATTTAACACAATTAAATGTCAGTCTTCTTCCACTTTTGCCAATTCAAAGTCACAAAAATTAATGCCTAAGAACACAACACTAGCAGCTCTGCTCTGTTCAGGGTAAATGATCAAACATCTTTGTTCCCAAACCAAATGCTTTTCCTGAACTGCTTGTAAATTGCAAAAACCCAAATACTTCAGCACAAACAACAAAAAACAAAAACCAGCTATTAAAATAAAAAAATCTGTTAATAAGACTACAAAGGGCACAGTTCCTTAATATTAGTGGAAGGTAGTAAGTTTGGAATATCAAAAATCTCTTCCTCTATTTTGGCATTTCAGATATTTCAGATTTCTCCATTATTATATAAATCATCCAGAACCAAAGTATACAAAAAATTTAATTCAAAAAGGACAGCCATATCCTGTTTCCTTCTAAAGCAAGAAAAGCCTCTCAAAAAGATAAGATTGATTATATCAAAGTGGAAAAGTTAAGCCCATTTTCTATTTTGTTAGCATTCTTAAATGCTATTTTAAAAAAAATTTTTGGTATTACCAAGGATTTTAACTTAAAAAAAAAAAAAAAAAGACGTCGTCGTTGTCAAGTTGCCTAATCCAAATTCAGTTAAGGAGTTACAAGAGTGAACTTTGAGTAACAAAACAAGTCCGTACAGGAGCAGAGTTAAGACGTGCACTCCTATTTAAAAGCACAGTCTGCTGAAAACTTTTCCAGATATAACAAGTTTAGGTGTAACTCTTTCTGTGGATCTGAAGAAAAAGCAGCCTTACTTTAAAAGCTCAAAGGAACGGACTTCTCTAACCTCACTGCTCCTTTCTTGGACAGGTGCAGACTTTGCCTAAAGCCCTCCCTCGAGCAAGCCCCCACTCAGAAAAAGTGGCTCCTACACACAATTTATTTCGTTGCTCTAACTTTTGGTTTCTAAGCCACAAAGGGATTCCTTTCGAGCGGAGACGATAAAGCACAAGAAAAAGGGAGGATCAGGCTGTTTCCCCGATCGACCAATTCAGGTTCTCACTTGGAGATCCCGTTTAAACACCCATCTCTAACACACCCCAGTGTTCGGTGTCACAGGACAAGGGGACCTCTGGGGACACACCAGGCGAGGCACTGAAAATTTAGTAGCTGAAACTACACACGCGGCAGCTTCGGGATTCTTATCAAAACAATAGCGAGTGGCACATGTCAGGCAGCCCACAGGCGCAGCGGGATAAAAAGAGGAGACTGGCTGAGGCTGGAGTTGAACTTGTCTTAACCCCCTCCCCCAACAGCCACCGCCGCCCTTGGGGCCACGCGAAAGTGATAACTAAGGGCGCCCAGCGCCCCGCTTCTCCCCCTTCTCCTCCCCCGCCTGCAACCCCGCCCGAGCCCGACTTCTTCCTCACCGAGGTCTCCCGGAGGCGGAGACGCTGAGTTCTCCGGGGCCGGGAGTTAGTCACCGAGAAGAGGTGGTGACAGAGCACTCAGCTCGCGTCGCACACTGCGAGGCCTAGCCGCACGGGACGAGAGGCCGCCGCGGGAGGCTCTCGCGTCCCGGGCCCCCCCGCCCGCCGGGGAGCCTCTTCCTTCCCCGAGTCTCAGCTCCGCTCCCTCCCTTCCTCCCCTCCCCTCCCCCGGGCAGCTCCGACGTCAGGCTCCACTCCCCACCGAGGAGGCCAGCCCAGCCCGGCCGTTTCCTGCCCCCGGGGGCGGGGATTCCCTCTCCGGGCCGGGGGACGGCGGCCCCGTGCCGCTGACCCGAGCGGGGATCCCCTCGGCCGCCGGGCGGGGATCCCGGAACTCGCCCCGGAGTGCGCGTGTGGCCGAGGCGGGGAGGGGCGAGGCGGGGAGTTTCCGCTGCTCGGCGGCCCCGCGGCTGCCGCGGCTGGACGCGGTCCCCACGGCCGAGCGAGGACCCCAGCTCCTTCGGCCCCGGCCCGCTCTCCCCACGCGCGCCACGGCCGGCCGCGCCGCGCAGGGACCCCGCGCCGTCCCCGGGTCGGGCTCGGGGGGGACGGAGAAACGCGGGCCCGCGGCCAGCCGTCACTTCCAAGTCGCCCCGCCAGAAGCCCCAGGCGAGGAAAAGGAGAGAGACAAAAGGACGCTGTGGAGGGGGTCCCCACACCCCCTCGCCCCCCCGCGCCCGGCCCGGCCCTTACTCGTAGTGGCGGAAGATCTCGTTGGTGACTTTACAGTAGAAAACTTCCTCGTCCGGCCGCAGGTCCGCGGGCGGCTTCCGTCTCACAAACGGCTTTCGGTGTAGCAGCGGCATCTCCCGTCCGCCCGCGGGCTCACCCGCGCCCTCGGCCGCCCGCGTCGGCCCCGCTTCCCTATCAGAATTGGAGGGAAAGGAGAGCCGGTAAGGTGGGGAGCGCTCGGCGGCGGCGTGGGCCAGTCCGCGCGCCGGGGGGGAGCTCCACCGCCTTTTGTGTGACTGACGCGCCCGCGGCCGCCGCCGGAGCCGAGGTCGCTCCCGCCGCTCCTGGGGTCTGGAGCCCGCGGGGCCGCCGCCTCTGCCCTCCCGGCGCGCCCCACCTCCGCACGCCCGGCGGCCGGCTCACAATGGGGCCGCACGCCCCGCCGCGGGCGGGCGGTGCGGGAACGGCGGCGGCCCCCTCCCCCAGCGCCGGCTCCCAGCCCGCCGCCGCCGCCGCCGCCTCGGGCTCGCAACGTGCTTGGCGCGCAGCCGGCCGGCCCGACGCCGCGAGAGCTCGCTGCGGGCGGACCCCGGCGCCGCTCCGCTTTGTTCCCCCGCTCGCCTACGCTCCCCGCCGGCGCCGGCCGGCTCCCGAGCGACCGCACGGAGCCCCTCACCTGCGAGCACGCCGGCTGCCACTTCTCCACCTTTTCAACTACAAAGGCAGCGCGGGGAGTCCCTGTCCTCCCGGGGGGTCGCCTCTCGCCGGCCCCGCCGCGCCGCCGGCCGCCGCTGCTCCCGCTGCCACGGCCTGGCTCCGCGCGGGGGATCGCGTCCCACCGCCACTTCCCCGCCTCTCGGAGCTCCTGGGAAGTTTCTGATCTACTTTCGGCTCCGAAGGAGGAAGAGCTGCTGGGAGGAGCTTTTCACTTCTCGCTTCTACCTTTTTATTGGCTACTCGATGACTTTTACAGCCTGTCACTGATACAGGAAGAGACGGCGGAGAGCCTGGGAGAGCTACATTATTAATTAATGGAGCAACCCCTTGTGCAGAATCAGAAGCATCCTCCATGTTTGAGATTATCAGCCGAGAGATCTGGGGAAGGCGCTGGGGTTTCGTAAACACATGGCTAACAAAGTAAAGCCTTCGTCTTCAAGTCTGGCACCATCGCTGGGTTTCACGGTGGGGAAAGGATTCCAATTAAGACTGAACTTTTATTTTAAAGATGGGGAGGGAAATGAGGAATAAAAAATAGAAAGTATTTTGGTATTTTCCTCCAAATTAGAACTTTCATGTCGAAAAAATACTTTGCTTGGGTAAACATCCTCCTTGAAGAGAAAATACCTTTCTTGACAGCAGTTCTCGTTAACATTTAAAGAGGGCAAGTCAGTCAAAGACTTAGCAGAGGAAAAGACCAAAAAAGTAGGTTAGAAAATGTCATCGTGCCTATAGGACCCCCCACATATTTAAAACTAAAAAACGCACCTTTAGAAAGTTTTTTTTTGTAATACGCCGCTGAAAATATTTTGCCAAGTATCGATATTCAATTCAATCATACAGAATTTTAAAGGTTGTGGATTTACTAGTGAGATTTCGCCTAAAGCAACTTTCCCATATCCACAAGTCATTTGTGACACTAATTTTAATGCACATAATGCATGTGACTTTTGAACTGAAAGGAGTTTTTTGAAACTACAAATAATTCCAAATTTTTGCCAGCTTTGTATTAAATGGTCTTTTTTGTTATTGCCCTTGACATTTGCTTATTTCTGGATTAACAGGTAAGAATGAGTCTATAAGATGGTTAAGTTTGAAGAACATTCAACCAAGGACATAAGTACCAATACTGTGATATGATCACAGTTATAGAAACAATGTGGAATTAAGTACACGTGTACGTAGGAGCAGGAAATGTAAGGAATCTATTCAAATAGCAAGAGTTATAATTTTTTAACTTCTTTCAAGATACTTTTATGGCAGCTGGCAAAATAAAATTTTGTGGAATACACAATAAACTTCAAGTGTTTTAAAAATCATTAAGAAAGTTAATGCACCTTACTCTACGAATATAGTAGTCACAGAGGCTTGGAAATGTTCTCAGTACTAACTATATTCCTTAGTATGGATAAACTCTTCAAAAAATTATGCACTCATTTTAGCTGGCGTTGTACTTCAGTGACAATTTAGAATTCCCTATCTAGAAAGTATTTAATATTCCAGGTGAAAATTTAGAACCCATAAAAGTAATCTCAAAAGCGGATCATGGAGGATGGATAAATTTATAAGTGCTAATGAAGCATCACTCTCACAAGTCAAAATCCCAACTTAACTATTAAGCTAAAAACAGGAAATTTTCTCTGAATATACAATATTTGTATTTCTTAGAGCTCACTGTTTTTTTTAAGTTTTTTATTTAAATTCCAGCTAACATACAATATAATATTACTTTCAGGTGTATAATATTGCGATTCAACACTTCTATACATCACCCAGAGTCTTAGAGTTCACTATCTGATAAAGTGTTAAAATTTTGTTAAAATCAGGATCAAAGATACTGATTTTATTTTCATTAAATACAGATTTTTAAACAACTGGATTCTTTTTAGTACTAACTTAAAATTGAAATTTAATTCTATTTTATCATAATACCATTTCCTTACCACCATATGCAGATTTCAATACTATCATAGCATCATAACTTAATTCTCTGAGTTATATACATAGCATTTATTTTAATGATTTGTGATATTTAATAATGTTATATAGTTGTTCATTGTTAATTCACAATAATGTAAGTATAGTAAATTACAATTAACATATTAATGTAATTTTTTCTAAAAGATTTTATTAATTTATTTGACACAGGGATAGAGATCACAAGTAGGCAGAGAGGCAGGCAGAGAGAGAGGAGGAAGCAGGCTCCCTGCTGAGCAGAGAGCCCAATGCGGGGCTCGATCCCAGGACCCTGAGATCATGACCTGAGCCAAAGGCAGAGGCCTTAACCCACTGAGCCTCCCAGGCACCCCATATTAGTGTAATTTTGATGTATTTATACTATTTGATCAAATTGATAGCCTTTATAAGTTACCTCAAAATAATACTTCTTTTAAAGTTATCCTACACATTTATCAGGACACCTGGGTGGCTCAGTTGGTTAAGCGGCTGCCTTCGGCTCAGGTCATGATCCCAGCGTCCTGGGATCGAGTCCCACATCGGGCTCCTTGCTCAGCAGGGAGCCTGCTTCTCCCTCTACCTCTGCCTGCCACTCTGTCTGCCTTTGCTCGCTCGCTCTCTCTCCCTCTCTCTCTCTCTGACAAATAAATAAATAAAATATTTTAAAAATAATAAAAAAAATAAAGTTATCCTACACATTTATTACCAAAAGCTTACCTAATGTATTTCATATTTTGATATCATGATTGCTTCCTTATTACTACTTCTAGGCTTTTGAGAATGAAAAGCTCATTGCTATTTTAGGAAGTAGTTAAGGATACAGTCATGAATTAAGAATTTGTGTAAGAGAAAATTGGAAATACTATAAACTGAAAAAGTATCACATAAAAAAGAGAAGCAATAAAATTAAAATCATTTAATTTTTAACAGTTTTAACATTTATCAGGCTTTTCTTACATGCTAAGACACTACTAGCTCATGGGATACACTATAAATTGTAAATTTATTTTACAAAATAAATTTTGTAAAAATTGTACAAACTGGGGTGCCTGGCTGGTTCAGTCGGTTAAGAGTCGCACTCTTGGTTTTAGCTCAAGTCATGATCTCCAGGTCGTGGGCCTGAGTTGCATCGGCGCTCCGGGCTCAGCATGGAGTCTGCCTGGGATTCTCTGCCTCTCCCTCTCCATTTGTTCCCCGCCCCCCTCACTGCTCACGATCTCTAACTCTCTCAAATAAATCAAGTCTTTTTTAAAATGTACAATCTTAAAAAAAAAGTACAATCTTATAGGAAAGAGATAATGTAAAGACAACAAAAACAAGAATTGTGTGAGTACTAATGATCATGAGTAATATAATGCAAAAAGAGAAGTAGAAAAGATTACAAGAAAACATAGAATGAGGACCCATGATCTGTCCCAAGTGAAGTTATCCACGGGGTGGTAGGTTCGGGGAGGAGGGGGATGATTTGAAAGGCAATAGAAAGCTCATGTTCCAACATTTCCTCACAGGTCTCAGGATGCACCCCCCCCCATTAGTCACCTGTCTGGGTAAAGATACCAGTTGCCCCTGCTTGCTTAAATGTAAAATGTGTATCTGCAAGTTAGGCAGGACATATATTAGCCTAATAGCATCAAGACCTAGTTTAGTATTTGAGAAAGCATACCGCCTTTTGTATGTAAAAAGACAAATCTATGAAATATGTATTTTAAAAGCTTGAACTACAATACTTTTCTTGTCTTCTACTGATTGATTAAGAAAGGCTTTACCTGGGTGGCTTGGTGACACAGTAATTACTTAGAGCAGAAAGATATGTTTGGGATCTCTTAATTCTCTCATCTTGTAGCTGAGGAAACAGGTTCAGGAACTAAAATCTAGGCCTCTTGACTCTTTGCCCAGTCTCTTTAGACCATACTAGTTTCCTCTTGGATTTGATAATATCTAATTTTCCTGTATACCCATCTCACACTTTATAAGTGAGCTAAAATACCTTTCCAAATCCTTCCTAACCTGCTAAAATGTATAAGGGGATAAGCTGTATTACTCATGATCAGAGATAATTTATTTTTGAGAATTATCCCGGAATTTATCTTGGAGAATGGAGATAATGAGAATCCTAAATTTGAAGAGCTGAGGAGTCCTATCTCCCTGCTTCGGTTAGCACATCTAACAAATATAAACACTTTATATCTTTTACCTCTAGGGAGCAGTTAGTAACAGTACTTACGGATAGCAGCCCTGAACACTTCTGAGAAAGAGG
Organism: Martes martes; assembly: GCF_963455335.1. Lineage (NCBI taxonomy): Eukaryota > Metazoa > Chordata > Mammalia > Carnivora > Mustelidae > Martes > Martes martes. The sequence continues at coordinate 83,067,355 of NC_137894.1, forward strand.
TCTTAGAAGTATATACAAAGAATATCTTCAACTTTGTAACTCCTTTTCTCAGTATCTGTATCTGACATCAGTCTCAACTCTTTATGTTCTCTTTTTAATGTCTTCCTCAATAATTCATGGCATTTAGGGGCTCCTGGGTGGCTCAGTGGGTTAAAGACTCTGCCTTCAGCCCAGGTCATGGGGATCGAGCCCCACATCGGGCTCTCTGCTCAGCAGGGAGCCTGCTTCCTCCTCTCTCTCTGCCTGCCTCTCTGCCTACTTGTGATCTGTCTGTCAAATAAATAAATAAAATCTTTTAAAAAAATAATAATTCATGGCATTTGACCTAAAAAATTTCTACGTATTGTTCTTTAGAGGTAATGAACATGTTTTCCTTAATGTGTGAAACCACTGGCCACGTGTTGGGATAATGGTTCTAAACCTTAGCTGCCCACTGAAATCACCAGAGGGGTTTTTGAAAAATACTGATGCCCGAGCCATACATGAAACCATTAAAACAATATCTGGGGTAGGGACCCAGGCAGTGGGAACTGAAAAATCTACTCAGACGATTGTATACTGCCAAGGTTGAGAGCTATGCTTAGAGGCAATTGGATTGTTGATGCTAAAGTGGTAATGTTGGCAAATTTGGGATGCATTTTTTTAGTCAACGCTTTGTGATTAAAGTCATGAATTGTGGGATGGTCGTAGCAGTTGAAAGAATAGTCTATGGTCATCATCATTATCACAGTAGTTTACATTTAATGAATGATTCTAGCTTGTGAAGCATTGTGCTAAATAAGGGCTTTAAATGAATCATCCCATGATTCTTACAACAAACTAAGTAATATTTATCATTTCCATGTTACAATTGAAGCTGTTGAAGCTCAGAGAGGTTAATTAAGTAGCATACTCAAGATCATACAGCTCAGAAGCAGATTATCAACTCCAAAGTTCATGCTCCTTACTACTGTTCTGAATTTCATGGGACCGATTTGGTAATCTAGCTCAGATATAAATTGAAACAGGGAATTTGATCCTATACACTAAACAGTTTAGAACTTGTAATGATTAAGAATGTATGTTAATCATAAAAGTACTAGAGGAGGAAAAAAGTACTAGAGTCGTCCATGGAGAATTTTTTTTTTTTAAGATTTTATTTATTTATTTGACAGACAGAGATCACAAGTATGCAGAGAGGCAGGCAGAGAGAGAGGAGGAAGCAGGCTTCCTGCTGAGCAGAGAGCCCGATGCGCTCGATGCGGGGCTTGATTCCAGGATCATGACCTGAGCCGAAGGCAGAGGCCCTAACCCACTGAGCCACCCAGGTGCCCCTCCATGGAGAATTTTAAAACTTGTCTCAGAGTGGGGAAAGCTTAAGTATTACACAAAGTCCATCTATAAAAATAATTCTAAAGAATAAAAATTAAAAATTTTTGCATGACAAAAGCTGCCACAAAGTTGTGAGACATTTAGCAAACTGGGAAAAATTACGTATTTGCAACTCACTGGCAAAGGGCTAATTTCCCTAATATATAAATGATTTCCTGTTGCCTTATTTTATAAGGAAATACAAATGGTTTTGAAATATGTAAAAATATTCTCAACCTCACTCATCATAATAGAAATGCAAATTAGAACTACAACGAGATGATATTTTTCATCCTTCGGCTTTACAAAGATTATCATCATTTGTTGGTAAGTCTATGGGGAAACAGGCACAACTTCTATGAAGGGCAAATTGACAATATTTATTCAAAATTACAAATACATCTCTAGGAATGTATTACATTACAAGTAAATACTTGTAAGTACCTTACAAGTTCCATCTCTAGGAAGATATCCACAAATATATTTGAATATAAGACTATTTGGCTTTGTTAGGAATAGACTAATACTAAAATTAAATTAAATATTTTAAAATTAATGGAAATGCCCATAATTAAGTAAATGATATTCCATACAATAGAATAGTGTGCAGATGTAAGAAAGAATGAGACTGAAAAAAAAAAAAGATAAGATGAAGAAAAATACTTATGGAGAGTTTAATATGTATATACATTTGCTTGATACATAACAATGCATCTGGAAGGATATATAGAAAAATAGCACAATGGTTCCCTCTGGAGAAGATTTCCTAGGGAACAAGAGTAGAAGGAAGACTTCTCACAGTAGAAAGATTAATAAAAAATGTGTAAGATACAGAGATTAGATGGTAAAGAGGCAGGTCAGGACAGATAGCTGATGTAATAAAGTCTTTCACTCACAACTGGAAATAAATTTTGAACTGCAAATAAAAAGTACAAATGTCTATGTTAAATATTTTACAGGACCTAGCAGAGTGCCTTTCCCACGACAGGAGTTTAACACACTTCGTTGGATGAATGAATGGTTAGATGGATATATGAAATACAAATTTAATTTGGTTACAGTGAAAGAAATGGAGTCAGATAGATGGCTGCTTTCATTTTAATGTGGAGATAGAATTTAGATTATATATTACCAAAAAAGTCTCTAGAATGTTTATGATAATTGTTTATATATCAATTTATAGACCAAATCATACTATGTTCAAATAGTTTATTATTGCTTTTAAAAAGACATTTAAGGAACAAGTAGAAGGTTTTAAAATGTGAAATAGAGGGCTCTTTTTCTCACTTTTACCAACTGCAAAGTTAATTTTTAAGTTTTAGTTTATTTGTAAATTAAAACTAGCTCTCTGTAAACTAGCCATCAGTTAAAAGTTAACACTAATATTTATCATCTCATTTACTAATTTCTATTAATACTGGAGTATAAAATACTGGAATATATTTTGTTTCTCTTTTACCTTTCCTTTAGTGTTCAGGCTATATAACCTACTCTCATATCATTTTAAGTTATTGCCATATGACTAAAACAATCTTTTTTTAAATCTTTTAAAAAATATATACTACAATGCCCGGAACACAGCAGGCCCTCAGAATATAATAGTATAATAGTAATGGTATATAGTAGCATATAGTACTATAGAAAAGTATTATGATCTTTCATTTTTCTAATACTATTTCTTATAATATTTAAATCATATTTATAATAGTCAATTTGTAATTTTTATAATTAGGACCATACCCATTTTTTTAGGACCAGTATCTTTTTTTTAACCAATTTTCTTATGTGATTGAAGCATGGTATTAACATTGTAAATACTGCAAGTTTGACACCAAGAGCTAGACCCATATTTCCTGTATCCATAGACCATCTGGCAATTATAGATGAAGAAAGAGGATTAAGACTTAAAATTTAGAATCCAGTTCTGAATAGATCGCTAAATTCAAATCTAAGAATTCCTGCTGAAGCCTATTCTATTCCTACAGTGCCTCCAAGCGAACATATTTAGGGTTTTCTCTCTTTTATTTCTGTCACCATCATCGTACCTCAGACCCAGGAGATAGGTTACTACCTTATTTTCTCTAGTCTAAATGTTTAGGTCAAAACGCCCAACTCTTATTTCCTCAGCATAACTGAAATTTCACTCTAAGCTACCAGCAAACTGTTTCTCAGTAACTTTTTAGCATCTAGACACTACATACTTGACATCTAGAAACCAGTTTATCCTCCAGAGCAAGCATTTTGTCTATTTTAAAAATAAAATACAACTACTAAACATCTTTCTTTTTCCCTTTTCAAATTTCCATCTTAAAATAAAGACCTCACTCTCAGTTCTAGTGTTGTAAGCAGAATAATAGCTCCCAAAGAAGCCTGCAGCCCATTCCTCAGAAACTGTGAATGTTGTATCTTACAAGGCAAAAGAAATTCGCAGATGTGATTAAGGTTAAGGACCTTGAGATGGGAGGTATGCCTGGATTATATATGAGGGCCCAATCAGATCACTTGAGTCCTTAAAAAGTGAAGAAGTTTTTGTGAATGCAGTCAGAGACAGATGACATAAGTGAAGAAAGGAGAGAGAGATGTTGCCGGTTTGGAACAGAATAAAGGGGGGCCACAAACCAAGGAACTCTGTGGTCTCTAGAAGCTGGAAGAAAGAAGGGAACAGATTCTCCCCTAGAGGCTTCCAGAAGGGAACCTAGCCCACCAACATCTATGTTTTGCCCCGTGAGACCTGTGTTGGTCTTCTGACCTATACTAAGTTTCTGGTAATTTGTTAGGACAGCAATAGAGAATGGATACATCCACTTCTCAGTCTGAAAACATTCTTAATTCTCAGCTGACACCTTTGAACTTTAATGAATGATTGAGCTCTTTCAAGCTGAGGTTATTAGCAACTCCTTAAGTTTTCTGAAATGATTCATCTAGTTCTACCCCTTTAAGTTGCAAAAATTCATGTAGTTATTTCATAATGCCTCATTACCTTAACCATACACAACCATAACATACACATAGTCAAGAGTTACCATGTATATAGCAAGAGGATGATTATAAATGGACAAAGACTTTTTTTCTCTTCGTTAGATTGGATCTCCCCAGATCTCCTTGGGGATCTTGCTCAGTCAGTTGTCTTCCCTCTAATACCAAGCTCTCCACTACAGAGATTGGTACCTTTAGGCTATAATCTGGTGCAAGTCTCTTCCCTGGGGAGGATATTTTTAAGTTCACCTCTCTTTATCTTCATTCAGCATGGTTTCCCATCTCTTCTTAACCAACAACATTTAAAAAGGAAACCTATGCTCCTCATTTCTACTTCTTTATTTCTCAACCTTCCATAGTCTCCCTAAACGCCCCTAAAGCTGCTCTTGATTCTGACACCCTAATTGCCAAATCCATTGGACTCTCACCAGGGAAAGATCCACGTTATTCACTCTGTTCCTTGACATCCTCTCCTACCTTGGTCTTTGTGATACACTCTCTCTGGTTCTCCTCCAACCCCTCTAACTTTCCTGAGTCTCCTTGGCATCTCCTCTTCCTCCTCAACTTACTTCCTAAACCCGGATGTATCTCTTCTTTCTTGCATCCATTCTCCTCTCTCATCACTCCTCAGGGAAGCCTCCTTTAAGTCCTCATCTCCTCCTGACCACATAAACTGCCCCATCCTCCTTAGAATATAATATCCTCCAGGGTCTTCTTGTTTCCTCATAGACTCTACCATAGCTCTTTGTGGGTTTTTGAGATGAGGAATGACTCATCAAATTGACCTTTTATAAAGATTAATCTGGATGGGGTATGTAGGACTGACTGGATTGAGTAGGCCTGGAGGCAGGGAAACCAGTTGAGAAGGCACAGAAGTACCCAGTATGGAATGACAACAGCCTGAATTATTGCCCTGGTAATGGAAAGGAAGACAAGCCAGGAGAAATATTTCAGTGGAAGTATTTAAGGCTGGTACTTGATGACACATTAAGGAAGGAGAGGAAAAGTCAGAGATGACTCAGAAATTTCAGGTCTGGGAGACTAGAAAGGTAACAGCATCATTAACAGAAATGGGGTAACTGGGTATAGAAATAGGTTTGGGAGGAAGCTGAAGGAGTTAATCTTAAATATGGAACATGAAAGCAGAGATGCCCCATCAGGGGAAGACTGGGCTCTGTAATCAAAAGAATCAAGGAACAGTTTCTAGAAATAGGATAACAAAAGCTGCTGAAGTTGATGGATACAGTAGTTCCCCCTCCCCTTTATTCACAGTTTTGCTCTCCACAGTTACAGGTACCCACAGTCAACCAGGGCCCCAAGCAGATGATCCCTCCTCCTGATGACTCATTAGAAGCTCTACAGTCGCCTAATGCCAACCTAACTCTTTCACCTGACCTCATCTCATCAAGCAGGCATTTTATCATCTCACAACATCACAAGATGGATGAGTACAGTATAATAAGATATTCTGAGGGAGAGAGATGATATACATGTAGTTTTATTATAGTACATTGTTATTATAATCGTTCTATTTTATTATGACTTCTTACTGTTAATCTCTTACTGTGCCTAATTTATGAATTAAACTTTATCACAGGTATGTGTGTCTAGTGAAAAACATAGTATATGTTGAGTCCAGTACTATCCATAGTCTCAGGCATCCATTGGGGGTCTTGGAACATTGTCCCCTGTGCATGAGGGGGAGCTACTGTATGACTATATAATATTTGCAAAGAAATGTTAATATGTAAATAATATTTGCTAAATAAATAAATCTCTTGATGTTATTTCCTCTATTCAAGTACCTACCCAAGATACCAGGACACCCAAGACACTCACCGGCACTCTGAAATATCTCACTGTCCCACCACGAGTAGCCCCCAGCATTTGCTTTTTCTGTTGCTTCTCTCGATTGATCATTGCAAGGTATTACAAAAACGTGGTGTTTGATCTTAGGGGCCTTCACAGACACACTAGATTCCTGTAAGTCCTCTCATGTTAACATTCTATTGAACACCCTACAACAGGTTTTCTAAATCATTTTTTATTTTTCTCAAGCTTCCAATCTGATCTTTCCTTTTTAGCCTTACCTTGCTCTTGGCACTCACTTTGCCTCCTAATTCAAATCTGGGCCATTCAATATGACTTCTGTTCTCAACCCCAACCTTCTTATGTTTTCACTCCACCCTTCTTTCTTTCCCCATTGTCTCCTCCTTTCCAAGGCTATATCTGTGCTTTTGATCACATTTCTTTCAACCTCCAGGACCTTATTCCCTGACTTTGTTCTTCAGATCTCCCTACCTCATTTGCTCCTTTCTTTTGGGTTGCTAACATATTCAAGCCCACCCTATCTTTAAAAATTTTTTTCTTTAATAACACGGAGGACCTGGGGAGATGGAGAAGAGAAGGGAGTTGGGGGAAATTGGAGGGGGAGATGAACCATGAGAGACTATGGACTCTGAAAAATAATCTGAGGGTTTTGGAGGGGCAGGGGGTGGGAGGTTGGGTGAGCCTGGCGGTGGAGCCCTGGGTGTGGTGCATAAACAATCAATTCTGGAACACTGAAAAGAAATTAAAAAATAAATAAATAAAAATTTAAAAAAATTTCTTTTTCTTTAGTTTTGATTTCCTCAGAGCTTCCTATGACCTTATTACTTTTTTTTTTTTGGTGCTACTAAGTAATATAAACTTCACAACTATATATATATATGTATATGTGTATATATATATGTATACATATACATATATATATAAAGTAATACAAACTTTACAACTATATGTATATAGTCTTGATAGTGGCTTGAATTCTTGCTAGAGCCATTTGTGTATGTCCTATATGTTTATGTCAGAGTCTCGAAAATGTGAGTTTTTGTAGGGCAAAAGGCATGTAGTAAATTAATCAAAAATGTTTTCAGCTATGACTAATCAGGAAATAGTTGTGAGATTTGGGATGCCCACTTCCCAGAAACAATAAATACTATAATATTACTTTGCCATTAGCTGTTTGCAAGGAGTTAAAATTGTAAAGGCACATAGATTTTTATGTAATGGTTATCTCTTATTCATAAGTCAGGACTTTTCTGATATCTATAACAAGAGCAATTACACTCATTTGAGGCCCTAAGTAAGGGTCTGGGACAGTCCCTATGGCAATGAATGTAGATGTTCACATGAGAAACAGGCAGTCAAGTTTTAAACTTAAAAGGCACCATGAGAGGGACACCTGGGTGGCTCAGTCAGTTAAGCAGCTGCCTTTGGCTTGGGTCATGATCCCAGGGTTTTAGGTCAAAATACCCATCTCTTATTTCCTTAGCATAACTGAAATTTCACACTAAGCTACCAGCAAACTGTTTCTCAGTAACTTTTTAGCATCTACACACTACATCCTTGACATCTAGAAACCAGTTTATAATTATAATTATAATTTTATAATTTACCTGTATTGAGCTCCTTGCTCTGTGGGGAATCTCCTTCTGCCTGCTACTCTGCCTACTTGTCCTCTCTATCTCGCAATCAAATAAATAAGTAAAATCTTTAAAAAAAAAGAAGGCACCATGAGAACACTACTTTTTTCCATTATTAATTTAGATAGACTCAATCTTCAGTAAAGTTATTTAGGTTTTAGAGCTTTCTAGCTGGAAAGTTGACAATGTTTCCCCTCTATGCTCTATACATACACCTACATTTCTCTTTCTATCCTAAAAAGCTGTTTTTTAGCCCTGATCCACCACTATAGCTGTCTTCTTAATTGATGAAGTTAGAGAAAATGCCAGAACGTGATGCTATGTAGTTGGAGCTAAGAGCTAAAGAACAAAATATCTTAAAAGTTATAATAATTTTTATAATCAACTTTTAGAAAAAGTTATTTTTATAATTTCACAAACATAAAATACGCTTTTATGTCATCCTAACAAAACTAAAGCCCCACAACTAGAAAAATCTAAAGATTGAAATTTACAGGTAAAGCAAGGTTTGTTCCTCACAGTTAAGTGTAGAAATTCAATTAAAAATCATTTAGAGAGGAGCGCTTGGGTGTCACAGTCAGTTGAATGCCTCACTCTTCAGTTTTGGGTGCACTGGTGATCTTAGGGCTGTGAGATCAAGCCCCATGTCTGGCTCTGTGCTCAGCTTGGCATCTGCTTGAGGCTCTCTCTCCCTCTGTTGCCTGCCCCCCACACTCTCTGTCTAAAATGAATAAATAATCTTTTTAAAAAAATCACTTAGAGAGCAACTGCTTGGTATAAAGCACTTTGCCAAGCACTGAGCTTAATATTTAAATATAAGAAAGTCATAATGGCTCAGCTTAAAGGTCTGTGTTACAAACATGTCTAGAAATACATTCTATGTTGTTATTACTCATTTATAGATAATCAGGTTGAGGTTTAGCAGAGTAAAGAAATTGTTCAGGTTCCCACAGTATGCCAGTGGAAGAGCCAGAATTCGAATTGAGATTGATTAGATGTCAGACTCTATTCATCCAACAAATATTTCTAAGCCCTTTCTATATGCCGGCCACTGTTCTAGAAACATAGGCTACTTTAGGGAAGAAAACAGAAGATCCCTGCACTCTTGGTGTTTATACTCATTAGCTGACAACTCCTCCATCTTCTCTCCTGCTACCCACCTACACACACACACACACACACACACACACACACGTACTTTTGTGAGATTAACCCTTCTACCCAGATTGTTGATTTTATCACCTGTATCCTAAATCTCCTTTGAAGCCTGGCTCAATCAGTTATTGCCTCTTCCACAGGATCCATTCAACTCCATTCACTATATACAGGTCTCATCTTGAAAAATGCCTCTAGTTGTCCTTACTTCCACTCTTTTTTCTTGCTCCATACCATCTCCCACATTCCACAGCACTCATTCTCTCTAACACTCTGCTACCTGGTTTTCCTTCCACAAGTTGTTTGCAGTCCTCACGCCTCTCGATTAGTCTATGACATTAATGAGGCTGGGCACTCCTAAAAACTCCTTCCTTGATTGCTGAGAAGTCAAGTTATGCTGGCTTTGAATGAATGGTGTTTCTACATCCATAAAATTATCTTTAAGAAGAAATAACACCTTCTCTAGTGAATAACGTCATCACAATGATACATTGAGTAAGTCAGAAAATTGGTTAATTTTTTCTTGAAATCATCTAGAGGAATATTTTCTTTTCATTTTTAAAAAGATTTTATTTACTTATTTGACAGAGAAAGAGAGAGAGCGAGCGAGCATGGGTGGGTTGAGGGACAGAGGGAGAGGGAGGAACAGACTCCCTCCTGAGCAGGGAGCCCAATGCAGGACTTGACCCCCAGACTCTGGATCATGACCTGAGCTGAAAGCAGATGTTTAACCGACTGAGCCACACTGTGTCCTTGTTTTCATGTTCTTAAGATCTTTCTTTTCAAACTTCTAAGAAAAATTTTATTTTTTTAGAGAGAAAGAGAGCACACACATGAGTTGGGGGAGAGGGGCAGAGGGAGAGAGAGCATCTTAAGTAGGCTCCACAGTCCAGAGCCAGACGTGGGGCTCACAACCCTGAGATCATGACCTGAGCCAAAACCAAGAGTCAGACGCTCAACTGCTCAACCCACTGACCACCCAGCCGCCCTTAAGATCTTTCTAATACAAACAAGATGATACATATTTATATTCATTGTATCATGTATTTCAGTGGAAAGCAGAGGTAACTCCAACTGACATAAAAGTCAGGCACAATCTCTACCACTCAGAAGATGACTCAGAACTACTTCATACTCAAGACACATTCAAAAGGAGATAAAAGAATTTTAAAAGCCTGAATTTGAAGTCATTTAATGTTAGCACATAAAGTCCCACATACATCAATTGTATTATAGCCCCATAATAAGTGTTTATTATAGTACCTCTGAATTATTATTATTATTACTATTTTAAAGATTTTATTTTTATTTACCTGATACAGAGAGAGAGACAGCCAGAGGGGGAACACAAGCAGGGGCAGTGGGAGAGGGAGAAGCAGGCTTTCCCCCTAGCAGGGAGCCTGACTCAGGGCTCGATCCCAGGACCCAGGAATCATGATCTGAGCTGAAGGCAAATGCTTAACAACTGAGTCACCCAGGTGCCCCACACCTCTAAATTATTAAGAAAAGATAAAATTATGTTCAGTATACTATTAAGGAGTCTGAGAATACATACGCTGTATTTTTATATGTGTATATGTGTATATATATGTATGTATACACACACACACACATTTTTACCCTTTCCAGTGCAAAATACACAGAACAGTACACAGAAGAATACACAGCCTAAGGAATTATCACAGAACACACCGCCTAGGTAAAGAAAGAGAGCACAGTGTATACCCCCAAATTTAGGAGATTCATCTAGGTTGTCACACATACCTGTAGTTTATTCATTTTTGTTGCAATGTGCTATTCTATACATTCACCATAATTTACCCATTTTTTTGTTAATTAACATTGGGTTGTTCACGGTTTTTGCCTATGAATATCCTTGTACATGAGTCTTGGACATGTGAATGCACACATAGCAACAGAATTGTTGGGTCACAGGATATACATATTCTCAGCTTTGGTAAATAGTGAAACTGTCTTCTAAAGTGGTCATACTAGTTGATACTCTCATCAACAACATTATATAAGTTCCAGTAACTGTTTATCCTCACTAATAATTTGTGTTGCCTTTCTTTTTAGCCATTCTGGTGGCTTTGTAGTAATATCTCATTGTGGCTTAAGTTTGCATTTTCCTCATTGCTAATGAGGTTAATTATACTTTTATATGTTTATTGGCCACTTGGATTTTTTTCTTTGGGGATATCCTCTTTACATTTTAAAGGATTTTTATATTAAGTGGTTAAAATAAACAGAACGAGTTTTGTTAAGTGGAACAGGGACAAAGAGCAGCTACTAAAGGTGCCTGGGTGGCTCAGTGGGTTAAGCCTCTGCCTTCGGCTCAGGTCATGGTCTCAGGGTCCTGGGATGGAGCACTGCATCAGGCTCTAATGCTCAGCAGGGAGCCTGCTTCCCCCACTTCTCTCTGCCTACTTGTGTCTGTCAAATTAATAAATAAAGTTAAAAAAAAAAAAAAGCTCTTCAATTTTGCTCTTGGGCTCTCTGAGCAAGGCAAGACAAGACCAAAAGCTGCTGTCCAGAAATGGAGAGTTATTGTTTCTATGGAGTGAGCTTGAGGCCAGCAAATAGAGGGAGAATATTATTTTCTCAATAGGCTTTGGAGAAATTTATGTTTCAAACTATAGCATTCAAGTTTTGTGGAGTCTAAAGGAGTAGGAAGGCTGAACCAGAGGGACCCTGCTCTATCACATTTTCTTTCTAGGTCTCAGGATCCAGAAAGCATTTGTTCAAAGAATGGACTTCAATCAGTTTCTAGGGTGTCTAGTGGGTTTCGGTAGCAGCAGATAGTCTCATAACAAGAAAGAATATTTTTGAGAGATTGTCAGCCTAACACTGGAAGCCTCCCCCTAGTCTAAAAGTGAAGCTGCAGTGGGGGCTGAAATGGGAGGGACAGCTAACCACTGGTTGGTCATATATGGGAAATTCACAAACAAAGAGGAGTTTCATTTCCCCTCCATGTCAGATTATTGAGGCTTTTTATAAATTCTATTCTATCAAAGGAGAAGAATCCTTTATTTGCAAGACATCTCTACAATAGTTAGGAATAATGAATCATGCTAGAGAGACAATAGGCTATCGCAGAAAGCAAATGTCTTTTATGACTGGTGCTTTAAATTTCCATTTGGCCTATAAAGCCTTGAGAAACAAAAAGTTTCCTCATCTACAAAGAATGGAGATAGATTCTAGGCTCATAACTTTAATACATAACCCATAGTATCTAATCCACTCTAGAAAATAGAATGCTACAGAAAGCTTTATTATTCATTTTACAAAGTTAGCATAACCCTGAGAACAAAATCTGAGACACATAGTACACAAAAAAAGAAAACCACAGACTAATATCATTTATGAAAACTGATGCAAAAAAAAAAAAAACCCAACTCAAATAAAATATTAGCAGTCAAATCCAGTAGTATGTATTATTAGAATAACACACCCTAACTGAGAAGGGCTTATTTTGAGAATGTATAGATGGTTCAACATTAAAAGATCAATAAATAAATTTCACCAAAAAATGCATCAAAAGAGTAAAAATCCGAGAGCACTTTGAGAGAGAACAAAAGAGGACTTGATAAAAGTCAACGTCTGTTCTCAGTTTGTAAAGTATGAGCAAAACCAAAATAAAACATAAGCAGCAAACTTCAAACCTAACGTTAAAACTTCAGTTACGTTTTCATCAAAATCAGGAACAATAAAAAATCCCCACTATTGTTGCTCTTACATGTATCTGTTCAGGAAGCTAGCTAGTAAGTGAGACATGACAAAGGAATAAGATAAAACTATTTTATTTTTTATTTTTTTAAAAGATTTTATTTATTTATTTGACAGAGAGAGAGATCACAAGTAGGCAGAGAGGCAGGCAGAGAGAGAAGGGGAAACAGGCTCCCCACTGAGCCCGATTTGGGGCTCAGTCCCAGGACCCCAAGACCCTGACCTGAGCCGAAGGCAGAAGCTTAACCCACGGAGCCACCCAGGCACTCCAGATAAAGCTATTTTGAAATAAGAGAACTTTATCATTATGTATGGATGGTCTAATTGTCTGGAAAACCAAGGGTCAACTACAAAAACTATTACCACTAATAAGAGAGGTTCAGAAAGATGTTTGTTTACCAGATAACTTTCCTCTACAGTACCAATAGCTGTTTAGAAAATGGAAGATCCCATTCAAAAGTGCCCAGACTGAGGCCTTTACCTTGATGCTTCCGTTTGAAATATTTCCCCTCACCTCTGCGTGTCTACCACTCTCTCATCATTCCATTCTCTTCTCAATTTCCTGTTCTTTACAAAGACTTCTCCCCATTCTAGGCCCTAACACTCTTAATCATTTCCAGAGGAAGAGATGGCTGCTCTGTGTGTTTGCATGTGTTTACGTCTTCTCCCAGGTGCACAGAACACATTTCCTAACCTTCCTAGTAGTGAGTTGGATCTATGTGACTGAATTTTGGCCAGTGTTGTGTGGGATAAAGTGCCGCTTCTGGAGTAGGGGAAAGAAACCCCAAACCTCTCAACCACTTCTCTGCTCCCTCTTCTCTTTTCCCACCAACGAGATGAAAATACACCAAAGACCTAGAGATGGTGGAGCCTCAAGAAGGAAGTGAGAACTAAGGAGCCTGCGTCCTCGAGTCACAGTTTAGAAGAGAATTGCTCTAGGAAGTCACCTTATCAGGAACACCCACACTGGTTTGTTGCATGAGCAGGAAGTAAGTTTTTTTTTCTTTCATGTAAGAAGTCTTTGGGTTTTTTATTACAACATTGGACAACCAGACTAATAATACATTGACCCTGTGTCAAACAGTATGGCACTCTGCAGACGTTAAGTTTGTAGTTCCCCTGGCTCCATTTCCATTTCTTGCTTGCCCAAGATCCCGTAGCTACTTGAGTGGTGAAGCCACTGTTTTTGGAGCCTAAGCTCTTTACCACTAGGCTATCCTGATCCACCAGAGCAAGGACATATTTGAAAAAGAAAGGGCATGAAGATGACCTTCCTTACAATGATACTTCCATACTATGATACAAAGCGTATCATAAATCTCTAAAAATAAAAAAGAATAAACAGGGCAGGTAGACACACAGATTGGTGAAGTAGAGCTACAAATAATCCGAACAACATGCCTGACGGATTTTTGACAACGGTGCAAAAACAAGTCAGTGGAAGAAAGGAGAGGTTTTTAAATAGGTGGTGCTGGAATGATTGTGGACAGCTATAGGCTATAAAGGAAAAACTTCCTTCCACCTAAAACTTACACCTTATATAAAAATTAACTGAAAATGGGGGGCGCCTGGGTGGCTCAGCCTTTGGCTCAGGTCATGATCCTAGGGATCATGGGATATCTATCATGGGATAGAGCCTGGCTCTTCGAGCCCCGCATCCATCCGGCTCCCTGCTCCGTGGGAAACCTGCTTCTCCCTCTCCCACTACCCCTGCTTGTGTTCCCTCTATCACTGTGTTTCTCTCTCTGTCGAATAAATGAATAAAATCTTAAAAAAAAAACAAAACTCAAAATGGGTCATGGACTTAAATTTAAAACATAAAAACTATAAAACCTTTAGAAAAAAGAAAATTTTCAAATCCTCTGCCATTTTCAACCAGATTGGTTTTTGTTATTGAGTTGTACGAGTTCTTTAAATATTTTGGACAGTAACCCCTTGTGAGATATATGATTGGCAAATATTTTCTCCCATTCAGAAGGTTGCCTTTTCATTTTGTTGATGATCTTCTTTACGTTTATGTTGATGATTTTTCTTTATGTATGTGTGTGTGTTACATATATATAACATAAAGAACTCTTAAAATTCAACGGTTTAAAAAGTTACCCAATTAGAAAAATGGGCAAAAGACAGGAACAGGGGCGCCTGGGTGGCTCAGTGGATTAAGCCACTGCCTTCGGCTCAGGTCATGATCTCAGGGTCCTGGGATCGAGCCCCGCATCGGGCTCTCTGCTCAGCAGGGAGCCTGCTTCCCCCTCTATCTCTGCCTGACTCTCTGCCTATTTGTGGTCTCTCTCTGTCAAATAAATAAATAAAATCTTAAAAAAAAAAGTGGAGTTACTTATTAAAAAAAAAAGAGACAGGAACAGACATTTCACTAAAGAGGATAGACAGATTAACACATGAAAAGATGTTCAATATCATTAGCCATCAGGGAAATTAGAATTAAAACCATGATGAGATATTGTTACCCACCTATAAGAGTGGCTAAAATAATGAAAAATGATAAGACCAAATGCAGGCAAAGAAGTGGAAAATGGAAACATTTATACATCGCTGGTGGGAATGTAATATAGCACAGTCATTCTGGAAAATAGTTTGGCAATTTCTTATAAAACTAAAAATGCATTCCAGCAATTGCATTCCTGGGCATTTATCCCAGAGACATGAAAAGTCAAGTTTACACAAAAACCTATAACAGCTTTCTTTGTAACAGGCCCAAACTAGAAACAACCCAGATGTCCTTTAATGGGTGAATGGCTAAACAAACTGTGGCATATCCATACCACTAAATATTACTCAACAGTAAAAAGGAACAAACCATTGGTATAACAACTTGGATGGATCTAAAGGGAGTTATATGGAGCAAAAAAAAAAAAAAAAATCTCATAAGTTTACATACTGTGTGATTCCATTTATGTAACCATCTTGAAATAACAAAATTATAGAGATGGTGACTGTTTTAGTGGTCACCGAGAGTTAGAAATGGGGGTGACAGAGGTGTGAGCTTTGTGGTGATGGGACAGTTCTGTATTTTGATTGTGGTTGTGATTACATTAACCTACATATGATAAAATTGCATAGAACTTTATACACATGCACACACACACACGAGTGCATATATAGTATCTGAATAAACTCTATGGATTATACTAATATCATTTCCTTACAAAGAAAAGGAAAAAACCCTATAGAAAAATGAGCAAAAGACATGAAGCTCCTTATAAAAGAAGAAATACAAAACTAACTAACTAAATAAATAAATAAAATAAAAGAAGAAATACAAATGACCAGTTGTTTAGAGAAAGATGTTGTCTCATTAGACAGTAGAGATGTGGACAGGAGTTTTCATTTATTAATCTTCAAGGAATAAATTTCACTCATTTTTTTTTTCACTAGAATTATATTCCCCGGAAATTTTGGGTATTGTAGGCAAAGATTTATATATAAGGCTGTCTGTCAAAGTTCTATTTCTATTAGTAAAAAAATAAGAAAAAAAAGAAAAAGAAGAAAATTCCAATAGTTAGCAGAAAGGGATTAAATAAATTATGGTATATCCAAACAATTAACTACTGTGCTGCCTGTGATTAGACATGACATTGTAGAGTGTGTTTTATTCCCATGGAAAGATATTTAGATATTTTTAATGTATGGTTCAAATGAAAAAAAGAAGTTACAAAATAGTATGTATGATAGGTCTTAAACATGTATCGAAATTCTAACACTGGCCAGTGTTTATTTATGGATCGATGGGTTAATTGGTGTTTTTAATTTTTATTTTAAATATTTTCGTTGCTGTTTTGACTTCTCTGCAATCGGCATAGATTGTTTTTATAATAAGAATAAATACTAAAGGGAGGTGCCTGGATGGCTTAGTGGATCGAGTGTCTGACCTTGGCTCAGGTCATGACCTCAAGGTCCTGGGATAGAGTCCCACCTCTGGCTCCACCCCCAGAGGGTAGCCAACTTCTCCCTCTGCCCCTCCCTCCACGCATGCGCGAAGGCTTGCTTTCTCTCAAATAAATAATATCTTTAAAAAAAGAGAATAAAAAGTAAGGTTAGCTGGGATTTTTCTGTCATTAAGTACTTCAACTCAGTAATTTTTATTACTGAGTTAGTAATAACTCAGAAGACAATACATCACAAAAACTTTATGGTGGGTCTGTGAAAAAATGTTTACAATACACAATGAAATAGTTTGTCTTTGACAATACTATTACATATGAAGAATACAAAAGGCAAGTAGGGATGCCCCCCAAGCAACACCATCCCAGTCCCTAAAGTTTACTTGATTGCACCTGCCTCCACACTGCTCTTTTAGGTGGCAGAACACAACTCAGTATCACTTTCTTTCTATTTCCAATTCTCTCTGTTGATGATATTGGCACTTTTATAACAAAAACAAAAGGAAAAACGTATTTTGAAAAATTATTGCTCTAGTAAATTAATTTGATCATTAAGTCCACTGGCTAGCAAAGGTCAGATGACCCTATGGATTGGTAATTTCTCAGTCTTCTAATTGCTTGTTTATGCTGAGAGAGTTAATTGTTACCTTTCAGAGAAAGTACTAAGCACAGTGTCTGCCCATAACAAGCATTTAGTATTGTTCTCTCTTCTCCTTAAGCAATATTTGTATTTATAACAAGAGTCTTTCTAAACAGCCACAAAATCAACGTGGTCAATGTCGTCATCACCCTCCCACCAAGAGTGGGACTGATCATGCCTAATCTGAGTAACCTGAGGACCACGTTTCTACTTTTACATGTTGACGTTCATTTTAACTTGATTTGCATTTTAAAAAATGCTGGGTGGGCACCCAGTATAATGTGATCTGGGGCCCATCTCTCTCTATGAAATTGTCCTGGAGGCCTCCTCTCAACGTTACAGCCTCACCCACACATTTCACCTCAATTCCTATGTTTTGTTCTTCCCCAGAGCTCATGTAGGACTGACTTCTGACCAAACTCATTGAAATAAACCCTGTTGATGCTTGTATGCTACAGCAACAGCAGCACTGGGGCAGCACTCAGCTTTTCTAGAAAGGTCCCTGGGTCATATGGTGGCTCCATCCCACTCACTTTGAAAGGAAGGCTCTTTGGGACTTGCTATCTATGGAGTGTTTAGTCTCTGTCCCTCCGAGGACTTAGCTTCCCAGCAAAAAGTATAGTCTCTCTGTTCTAACAAAGTAGTGAGTTTTATTTTAGTCTGAATATTGCTTCTCTGTGTTTTGAATGGCTTCAGGCTTACAAATTGTCTGTTAGTAACATGGAACTTAACTACGCATGTTCTCAAAGATAGTCTAAAATCGGGCCCCTGGGTGGCTCAGTCATTAGGTGTCTGCCTTCGGCTCAGTTCATGATCCTGGAGTCCTGGGATCGAGCCCCGCATCTGGCTCCCTGCTCAGCGGGAAGCCTGCTTCTCCCTCTCCCACTCCCCCTGCTTGTGTTCCCTCTCTGTCTCTCTCTCTGCCAAATAAATAAATAAAATCTTTAAAAAAAAAGATAGCGTAATACCTAATTATGCTGTAATTTTGTTCTTCATAATAATGGGGATACACAACTAGGTCGACCCCTATATCTTCTGGAGTTTACCCAGTTGCATGATTGGACCTTGGGAATGTTAAGATTCCCAAGAGACAGTCAGCACAAAGTTTTCTGCAACTTGCACTTATCTGTTTCTTGTATTGTCTGTGTACATTTTAAAACAAAGTAGCAGATCTAATAAAAAACAAATTCTGAACTGTAGCATTTTGTGTTTTTGTTTATCTTTTAATTTTGCAAACACATTCCAAGGCTGTTGCAACCAGTCTGTTCAAGAACAAAAGCTCATTAGTGTGTCTCAACAGTCAGAGAAAACAAATTGCAACAAGTAGTGCTAAAATTTCCAAAATAAGCAGGACCCGGGAAAAACTTAAGGGGTCCAAAAATTCTTACGTAACTCTAATTGGCCAGAATAAAAACTTCTATTTTGTACAAGTCAGATAGAATTATGTAGACCAAGGCATTGTTTTTGCAAGATCAAGACTAGTAATCTTAAAACATATTAGATTAAGCACATATCTTCTCAAGGAAGCACTTCCTGTTACCCACCCCCCCACCGCCCCGTGCCCAAACACCAAACGCTGAACACTTCTTTCTTGGTTCCCTTATTCTCCTACATAGCTCTTACAACACACTGTACCCATTTGTTTATATGTTAATAATCCTGGGATGGAGGAGGGTAGAGACATCCCCTTCCTCCCCTAAAACAATATGTGTCACACATGTCCCCTTATTTAATATATCCTAAATGAATGAATGAATATGAATATGAATGGACATTAGGAAGAATTTGGATTGTATTTGGTTGTTTTTAGATTTTATTTATTTATTTCAGAGGAAGAGAGAGAGAGTGCAAGCATGAGCAGGGGGGAGGGTCAGAGGGAGAAGTAGACTCTCCACTAAACAGAGAACCCTGATGAGCAGAGAGCAGGACCCTGGGATTGTGACTTGAGGGGAAGGCAGATGCTTAACTGACTGAGCCACCCAGGAGGTCCTGGACTATATTCTTTTCAACTCCATTATATAAACTTAAAGAGATGGAAAATGGTTTCTCCTTTTTTAGATCTTGAGTAAGGTTGAAATAAAATCATGTTAAAAGTGGGATGGAGGGGCGCCTGGGTGGCTCAGTGGGTTAAAGCCTCTGCCTTCAGCTCAGGTCATGATCTCAGGGTCCTGGGATCGAGCCCCGCATCGGGCTCTCTGCTCAGCGGGGAGCCTGCTTCCTCCTCTCTCTCTGCCTGCCTCTGCCTACTTGTGATCTCTGTCTGTTAAACAAATAAATAAAATCTTTAAAAAAATGGGATGGAAAAGAAGAAATAAGATAGAACCCTAATAGCCAGGAGGTTTAGTTTCTACCATCATCCACTAAACTTCTGATGGTGGGTGAAGGGGACCCAGTTTTCTTAGTGGTGGGGTTGACATATCTATAAAATAAGAGGTTTCAATTAGATGCTTGCCACAGAACCAGCTTTTTTGGCCTTTTTATAATAGAGAGAGAGGGAGAAAGACAGAGAGAAGGGGGTGGGAGGGAAGGCAGAGGGAGAGAGAGATAATCCCAAGCAGGCTCCTTGCTCAGTGCAGAGCCCAGCCTTGATCTCAAGATCCTGAGATCATGACCTCAGCTGAAATCAAGGGTTCCAGGCTACCCGACGGAGCCACCCAGGTGTGCCTAGAACCAGCTTACAGATTTTGTGAGGCCATTCATTATTCCATAGCACAAAACTGTATCTTTGTCTTTAGAAAAATTGGTATTATTAACACAGTTTTTGGAGTGATGGTTATTAATGTAAGATCTTTCACCTTTTACATGCCATTGCCCTCATGCTTTAGCAGAATAGCACTTTGGTAAACACCTCTGTTACAGCACTTGTCACACTGTATCATGATTCTTTGCCTCGTTGATGGTTTCTCATTGTGTAGTTAGCTCTTCAAGGCCAGGTGTCAGTGTTGACATATCTTTACCTACCGTTGGATAAACCACTTCTAGTACACGTTTAATGTACAGCGGACCTCCAGAAATATTTTTTGAAGAATGAATTTTAATATTTTAGGTCCACCTTGAACTATTCCAAGCACAAAATTTCACATATTTCTAAAGGAGCTCTGTTTTTAAATTTAGGAGTCTTCACAGTTATTTTAAATTCATCTGTATTTCTCCGTGGCTTGTGCCATTTTTGTTATTTAAAATTTTAAATTTCATTTTAAATATGCAAGAGCGTAGTAACTAGGAACTGATTCATATACCAAGTGGGCAGATCACAGAATTTAATTACCCCAAACTGTCAGA
This sequence comes from Martes martes, assembly GCF_963455335.1. Classification (NCBI taxonomy): domain Eukaryota; kingdom Metazoa; phylum Chordata; class Mammalia; order Carnivora; family Mustelidae; genus Martes; species Martes martes. The sequence continues at coordinate 83,087,850 of NC_137894.1, forward strand.
GGTGTTGTGAGTTTTAATGTCTGTAAAGGCTTTTACCATGCTAGGATGAAAGACGTTCAAGAGTAATGCGTCACCATCAGTAGTGCTACCACCATCTACGCACACAAATTTAAAAGTACATCTAAAATACCATTTCAAATTCTGTAAGGACATGCAAATGTGCCATATCGTGCTGCAAACAAAATTAGAAATAATTTAGATTTTTATTAGTGCTTATTTTAGTCTATTATTTCTAGCTAAAATGTTTCATTTTTTTTTAAAGATTTTACTTATTTATTTGAGACAGAGAGATACAGAGAGAGAGAGAGAGAGAGCATGAGCAGGGGGTTAGGGGCAGAAGGAGAAAGAGAAGAAGGCTCTCCATTGAGCGGGGATCCATATGTGGGGCTCACCCAGGACTCCAGGATCATGACCTGAGCGGAAGGCAGTTGCTTAACCGACAGAGCCACATGGGCATGCCTTCCTCTTTGTTAATAAAGCTTAATCTTCAACTACATTTTAGGAGGGTCTTTATTTTGTTTTATCGTTGTGGTGGTTGTTAACCTAATTAACTCTCAAATTACTTTATCTCTAAAATATGACTATATTTCATTGTAAAACCACTTAATTCTTTCTTAATTCCCATTATCTAATTCATAAGATTCATAAAATTCAAAATAATCCCTTTTAAAAAATCACTCAAATCAGTTTAATTTTCCTGCTATCCCCACAAGCGTACAAATGTGTAGTTTGTTGTTGCTGTTGTTTAATAAGATCTATTTTCAACTCAAAAAAATCTTCCCATTGTTCTTAAAGTCCAAACTCCTTAGCACCGCCTTCAAAACCCTGGACGTTCTGATCTCTCATCTACTCTCAGGTTCTTATTACAATACCGTCTTCTGGCCATCTCCAGCCAACTCCCCTTCTTTCAATCCCTGGTATTCCTCTTGTCTCCTGGAGCTGTTTTCTCTGCCAGGAATGTTCTTCCTATTGTTACTAGTTACTTGTATTTGTACTTCAGAGATCATCCCTGCCGTCCTCTAGGAAGCCTCATGAGACTTCCTTGACTTAGTTAAATACTCATTTGCTATAACCTCTCATGGCACTATGTACATCTCTCATATAGCCCTTGCCACAAGCACAGCTTTACATTTATTTGTGTAATTATTTGATTATTTTGCTTCTTCCATGAGTACACAAACGGTTTTTGCTCACTATTAGACCCCCTGCTCTTAGAACAGTGCCTGGAACATAGATGCTCAATAAACACATGTTAATTCTGTTCTACTAAGTCTTTGTCCAGATTTACCATAGGCACTAAAATACTAAAGGTTTAAAAGAGGGAATTTTAAAAAGTAGAATCATGAAAAATGAAATCACTTCAGAAATTATTATTTTCTTAATTTTAAAAAAAGATTTTATTTATTTATTTATTTGACAGAGAGAAAGTGAGAGCAGGAACACAAGCAGGGGGAGTAGGAGAGGGAGAAGCAGGGTTCCTGCCAAGCAGGGAGCCCAATGCAGGGCTCCATCCCAGGACCCTGGGATCATGAACTGAGCTGAAGGCAGACGCTTAACCAACTGAGCCACCTAGGCACCCCAGAAATTATTTTTATTAGTAAAATTATTAAATCTGGTAATGGAGAAGTACATAAAATCAAAAGATATATTTCATAAAAATTTTCACCAACAATAACATTTTTACTAGTATATATCAACGTCACTCTCTCTTTTGAACTGTCACTGTGAAATAATAATAAAAATAACAGATGGCATTTATTGAGCGCTTACCTTGTATGGGCACTGTGTTAAGTACTATACATGCATGATCTCACTCAATCCTCACAAACCCTTGAGATAGGTATTATTAAACCCGTTTTACTTATGAGAAAAATCAAGGCTTAGAGAAGTTAAGATGACTTGCTTAAAGTCCTACAACTACTAAGTGGTAGAGACAATACAGCCAATAGTCAACCCAGATCTGTCTGACTCCTGACTCCCTTCCTCATCCTTTCTTAACCACGAATATCTATGCTAAGAGATACTAGATCATCATAGGCTTTGATGTTAGACCAGCTCTGAGTTTGAGACCCAGCTCTAGCGCACACCAGCCATTTGATCTTAGACAAGTTACATAACCACCTCATTTCCACCCTAAACCTCAGCAGAGTTCTGTAAATAGAAAATGGAAATAATAGCACCTATCTTTGCCAGTTGCTGTAAAAATTAGGTATACTATAGATAAAATGCCTGACACACAGTATGCATTCAATAAATCACTTTTTACTGTTATGTTATATGATGTTTCTTTGTTTCAAGTAACTTGTATTTGGCAACATTGTGTTTTAGATTGTTCAGGATAGTCCTCTTTCTGTAATTCAAAAACACTGTCGCCAAAGATACATTTGTCAGAGCACGTATCCTATTTTTTTGGTCTAGAAAATAGGATCATTATACTCAAATATCATTTAGTTGTGTACTAAACCTATTAAAGATAGCTAACCTATCTATGTTAAATAACTGAAAGATCATTATATAGCAAATGCATGAAGAATTTACAGGGAAACAGGAAAAACTTAAGACAGATCAGAAAGAATAAACAGGTTTCTCAAATTATCTCTGAGTTTTATCTCTCATTCAGTTCTAAAAATATAGGTCCAATTTAATTTTTGCAATTTTTTGTGATAATGAAAAAGCAACATCATTGTCTGTACATTTAAGTCTACAGTTACTGATTAGTCAAAAAGTTATGATTCAACACTCATACAACCAAAATAAATGAGCAAATATAATGTTTGTTAAATGATGTATAATATTTAATCACATTCATGTGAAAATAAAAATAATTATTTAAAAGAAATACAGATGATTCAGATTGTCCAGAAAAATATTGAAAATTAATTGAGCTATTTGGATGATAGTAGACATATACAAGGACCTTTCAGCGTAATTACTAAAAATAATTTTGCTTTTAAAGCTATGCCAATTCTTTTTCCCAATTCTAAAACCTCAGGGAGAAATCCAAATTAAGTAGTATAGTTTAAAAATAGAATCTATGAGCTCTACAACTGAAATAGTATATGGTTTATATACTGTGTAAATTAAAAATGATAACTCGGTTTATATTAATCAGCAGTATTGATTTAGAAACTATAATCAGCACTGATGTAAAGTGTCAGTAGTTTTTTTATTTTATTCTGACTTGCTCATTACGGACAAATTTCAAACACAAAAATTAAAGTCTATGTTTTATCCATTTTGAATGTTTAATGCTTCCAAACATCTTGATTTAATGTTTATGTGAATTAACATATCATACACTTTTTAGATTATTAATTTCTAATGCTATGTTTATACCTGAATAATTTTATAAATGATAATATTGTAGAAAACCAAAGATTATAACTTTAAATATCATAATTATTATTTACTTCTTTATACTTATAATGTAGTAAATAACCATTGAGTTCTGTGACATTCCTATAAAACATGACATTTCATTCCTATTTATAAATGATTCGTTTAGGAATGCATATAGGATATATAGTAGCAACAAAGCCAGGAAAAAGATGAGTTTCTGATATGTGATTTCGGAATTAGTCTCCTAATTCTTACTTTAACTCTAGATGTCAAAAAAAATAAAATCCTCACGTTCCCAGACACAATTAAGCAGTAGCTCCCTAAATAAACAACTATCTTGTATTTAGTATATGTGCCCCTGAATCCAGCACAGAACTATTTTATATTTAAACAACACATTGTTTCTAAATGTACCCCAGGACGTGGTGATTAATTTGTTTAATAATTAATTATTAAATTATTAAATTGATAAATTATTAAATTAATTTGATTAATTTGATTAATACCACACTTGTAGATAAGCTCATTAATCTGTTGTCCAGGTGGGATTTGAAAGCCCCAGGGAGAGGCCTTTCTCAAACCTCTTCCCTGACTTCCCAAGACCGCTATCAGTCATTAATATGTTAGTTTGAATGAGTTTAGTGGATACCAACCTGCACAAGACTTGTAGGAAATAGGAGCTCAGTGCTGAGAGGAAAAGATAGGACAACTGCCAGGCTAGTGTGTCTGCGGTGGGGCCTGGAGGCCGTTAGGGGAGCAGCTGCAGGACCCCAGGCCCTGGAAGAATGGAGAACGCAGAAAGATGGCACAGAAAAGGAGATAAAGGCCTCATGGAGGAAAACTTCACATATTTCACAGTTTCTCAAATAGTCAAAACTATTAATTTATACAGTTGATCCCAAGCAGTATTCAAACAAAATGGTCAGATCTTAAATACTAAATAAAGATAACAAAAGTTCTAAATGGCTAAGAAATACTTAAATAATTACCTTTTCTTCTGGTGTCCAAAATTATAGGCTGAATTTCATATTGCTGTGAATGTATTCTATTTATTCTACTGGTTTTCTCCTCCTAGCAGTTAAAAACCGGTAACCTACAGGAAAACAGTAGTATAATCTCAACATTCCATGAAAGTTGACCGTAATCAGGAGCTGGGCCAATACTGAAGTGGTAAGGTCATTTATTGTAATTTATAGCGAAGTAAAGATACATGTGTGTGTTTTTAATCTCTTTTATTGGAAATAAGAGATTACAGAACATTTAAATGATTGGAAAAAAACCCATATTTTTATCTTCCTTTCTTATTCTCTATGCACAGTTCTAATAGATGGGCTATGAACAGGTGTTGAGTTCAAAATCTGAAAATGTAATATAAGGTAAAATATTTGGGGAAGCATGTGTGTCCATGTTTCTGGCTGTTTCAGATATGTGCAGGGCTGTGAAAGACACAAAAGAAACCAAATATTCAAATGGGCCCCATGGGCACCACTGAGTCCATGAACTTCTTACAAAGTAGGGTGGAGGAGCCAGAAAAGGACCATTCATATTTTTGTTGTTTTTGTTTTGTTTTCATATGTCACTGAAGGAAAGCAGAGTGTTGCATTAGAAAACAAACACAGTGGAGCGCCTGCGTGGCTCAGTCAGTTAAGCATCTGCTTTGGCTCAGCTCATGATCCCCGGGACCTAGGATAGAGCCCTGCATTGGGCTTCCTACTTGGCGGGAAGCCTGCTTGTCCCTTTCCCTCTGCCCCTCCCACGTTCTCCCCCTCCCCCGTGTGTTCTCTGTCAAATAAATAATAAATAAAATCTTTTAAAAAATACATAAAAGCACAAGTAAACTAAAAAACCATGCATTGCCACAGATACATAATAGGCTTGGCATTAAGAGATGAAATTGCTTAGTCAGTGTCTTCCAAAAACCATCTCAAGTCTGAGGCTACGATATCCCACTGACAACCTGAAGGAAGGCAGGGAGGCAAGCTTTACCCAGTAAAGCAGAGGGAACACCAGCAGACAAGAGAGCAGTTTGTACAGTGGTTCCGCACTTAAGCCTTGATGTCAGGTGGGCTTGGGTTTGAATCCTACCACTGGCACTGAAGAGCTATCACTAAACCATGTGTTAGTGTCTATTTCCCGATCCTGTGCCTATTTCCTGATCTGTAAACGGAGTTAATAATAGCGCCTACCTCAGAGGCTTGTTGTGAAGATCAAATAAAATAGGTGCCTGTCTTAAGTGAGCTAAAGAGTCATCATTATTAATGCTCTTCTCTACACTGTTCTGAAGTTGGGAAGGACAGATTTTGAGGCAGATCATAAAATATGTTTTGAGTGACTCGTTGCAATTGTTGAGCCAAATCTGCATTACCACTCTGACTGTATGCCCAAAATACCAAACATTTTAAATCTTTATTTTGATATAATTAAAGGAAATCTTTCACCTGTAGATTTTCTTCAGAAGTTTGTGAGAGGAAATACTTCAAAACAAAAAATAGGCCCACTGCTTAAGAGAAATGGTATGATTGTAATAGCTAAAAAAAAAAAAGAAAGAAAGAAAAAGAAAAAAGAAAAAAAAAAGAGAGAGTGGGGTTACTTGATTACTTCATAGAGTAATCAAGTTAAAAAAATATTCTAAAATGCAACAAGATGGGATCAGGAGGGAGACAAACCATAAGAGACTCTTAATCTCACAAAACAAACTGAGGGTTGCCGGGGAGAGGTGGGTAGGGAGAGGGTGGCTGGGTTATGGACATTGGGGAAGGTATGTGCTATGGTGAGTGCTGTGAAGTGTGTAAACCTGGTGATTCACAGACCTGTACCCCTGGGGCTAATAACACATTATATGTTAATAAAAAATTAAAAAAATATTCTAAACAAAAATATTTCCAAGCTGGCAAGAAAAATCAAAATACTACTTGGAAACTGGTCTCTAGTCCCTCCAAGATAAAATCCTTAACATAATCCATACCCCCGGGACAAGCTTTAGAATCTGCAAATCCGTAATATCAGCATTCAAAATTCAGAACTTTAAGACCAGCTACTTTTTTTTTTTTTTAAAGATTTTTATTTATTTATTTGACAGATAGAGATCACAAGTAGGCAGAGAGAGAGAGAGAGGAGGAAGCAGGCTCCCTGCTGAGCAGAGAGCCCAATGCGGGGCTCGATCCCAGGACCCTGAGATCATGACCTGAGCTGAAGGCAGAGGCTTTAATCCACTGAGCCACCCAGGCGCCCCAAGACCAGCTGCTTTCACGGACAGAATTTCATCTACCCCGTCCAACCCACTTCTTTCACACAAGAGTGTGTATTGGTTGAACATATACATATTACCTTTTCCAAATGGAGAGTAAAATCTTTGATTATTCAACTTTGTACAAGTTGAGCACATCGTGGTGCTCATTCATGTATGTGAGATAAACAAAACTAAGGGTAGATGAGAAGAAGCTGAAGAAATAATGACTATTCTTATATTCTTACTTCTGCAGAATTCAAGACTCCAGGACTCCTGAGAAGCATACCCTTAGATGCTGAAAGCATTGGCCCATTGACTTCAGAGTCAGTGTTAGTAATCTCTGAGAAATAATGTTAAAAAAGGGGTAAGGGGGAGCAGGTTTCTAGAAACTGTAGACTGATAGCTTTATAAATTTTTGATAATGTATATTCTAATAATTACATGGTGGAAAGCTTGCTTCTGGTAGCCTGCAACATCCTGTAGCAGTTTATTAAACGTTGGCTCATGAGCGTTAATGGAAGTACAGTGATTATTACAAGCAGCACACGTTCTCTCAGAATGTCATTCAAGAGAAATCCTCTTTTCCTCTTTTGCTAAAGTTACGGGGATGGTATATCAGGGGAATTCTATAGCCTGTTTTGCTAATCACCATGGCTCCACAGTAAGGTGAATTGGCCAGTGTGAGAGCTATTTATGGTTATAGGACTCTTAACTGTACAAAACCCCCAAAATCTCTCCAAGCCAAGGCTAGAGCTAGAAGGCAGGGATGAAATTAAATCAGGCTCATGAACTGGAATATTTAAGGTAGGACAGAAACACAGGCTGGAACCCACTTATGGCTTCTTGTTAGAGTAAGCAGACAAGTCAGAGGCTTTCATTGGGCATCACAACAGAAAGATGAAGAAATGGTTAAAGAAGCAAGAGTCATGTGTCAAGGAAACCAAAGAAATGGTGGGAGAGAAAGTCAAGCCCAGCTGGTGCAACAGCTAAGAAATACCGGGGATGCAAGTTGTGCAGATAATGCTTATGGATCATGGTTGTTTTCTAATGATACCTCATCAGATGATAAAGGCATCCTTCATGGTTTTCGAGTAACTGGGACCTTAACAATGGCAAGCTGTAATTCTAGAGCACTGTTTCTCAAATCTGGCTGCTATTACGGGTTTTTAAAAATACAGTGCCAAGGGTCCCAACCCCAGACCAATTAAATCAATCTCTAGGGGTGTAGCCCAGTCCTCCGTATTTTTTAAAAGTTCCCCCAGATGAATTTCATGTGCAGTGAAGGTTGTGGATTACTATCCTAGAGGGAAATCTCTATTGTATATTGCTCTTGAACTTTTAACATGCATACAAATCACTTGGGGGATCTTGTTAAAATGCAGATTTGAATTAGTTAAATCTGGGTTGGGGCCTCAGATTCAAAATTTATAACAAGCTCCTAGGTAGTATTGGTGGGGTTGGTTCATAGACCATACTTAGAGTAATGAGGCCCTACGACAATGCTACAGGCATCTATTTCTAGCCCTTTTCTGTTGAAAATTTTATTTTGGATTAAGATCTGTAGGCAATGTTATAAAATATGATAATTAAATAGAGCAAACAGTTTACCTCAGAATTAAGATTTTAAAATGTTTTCACAGGTTGAAATAAACAAGGTGAAATTTACTCCTTAACAGGGACCATTTAAAGTCTGCCATCTAAAAAACTAAAATAATAAAATAAAATAAGTCTGTCATCCAAGCTAATTCTGAAAAAAAAAAGGGGGGGGGAGATATTAAAATACATTAGAGGGGTACCGGAGTGGCTCAGTTGGTTGGGCATCTGCCTTCAGCTTAGGACATGGTCCCAGGGTCCTGGGATCAAGCCCTGTATCGGTCTCTCTGCTCAGCAGGGAGCCTGCTTCTCCTTCTGCTGCTCCCCCTACTTGTGCTCTCTAAATCGCTCTCTGTCAAATGAATGAACAAAATCTTAAAATAAATAAACAAATAAAAAATAAATAAACAAATAAATAAAATACATTAGAAAGCAATACTAATTTCACAGTGTGGAAATAGCTTATGAATAGACTAAATAAACTGAATAGTAAGCAGAGAAATGCACCTTAAAACATGAGCATTTGGAATATGATTAAAGTGGCTATTTAAATTGGGAGATGATTGGGACACCTGGGTGGCTCAGTGGGTTAAGCCTCTGCCTTCGGCTCAGGTCATGGTCTCAGGGTCCTGGGATCGAGTCCCGCATCGGGCTCTCTGCTCAGCAGGGAGCCTGCTTCCCCCCTCTCTCTGCCTGCCTCTCTGTCTACTTGTGATCTCTGTTCGTCAAATAAATAAATAAAATCTTAAAAAAAATAAATTGGGAGATGATTATGCAATTACATGTACTCAAAATGAAACAAGAGAAAAAAAAGAGTCATCCAGAAAAAAAAAATTAAGATCCATATTTCACACCTAACCCTAGGACAAGTTTCACATAAATCAAGGATTTAAATGTAAAAAACCAAACCCTTGAAACTATGAGACAAAACAATGGAAGTATTTTAATTTTAATTTTAATTTTTATTTTTTGCTGTCAATGTCTGAATGGGGGAAGCCTTTTTAAATATGATATAAAGCCAGAATGCCATAAAGAAACTAATAAACCTACCAAAAAAAAATGCGTGGTAAAAGACCTTCATAGGAAACTCAAAAGACTAAGAACAAGCTGAGGAAAAATATTTGTCACTCATAGCAGAGACAATTAATTTTTCTAATATTAAAGAGTTCCTACAAAAGAATAATAATAAAAACCCACAATCTCCAAGAAAGATGAACAAAGTATATGACAAAGCTGTTCACAGAAAATGTTACAACTGCATCTCATGATTCCTCTACCACAGTACTTACTCAGCTAAGACATACTGGTGCTATCTATAGATAACTAATCTATAGATAGTTATCTGTCTATCTAAGCTTTGTATTATCCATAAAGCAGGCAAATTCCCATGCTGCCTGCTAACTGGGCTGTCATAGAAAAAGAGCATCTTCAAAAGGAGAGAGTGATCACCAGTAAGAGTCAATGCTGATGAGAGGTCAAGTGTGAAAAGTGCCCATTAGACCCATACATCTATGGTCAATTGATTTCAACAAGGGTGCCAAGAAAATTCAATGGGGGGGGTGCCTGGGTGGCTCAGTGGGTTAAGCCTCTGCCTTCAGCTCAGGTCATGATCTCAGGGTCCTGGGATCGAGCCCCGCATCAGGCTCTCTGCTCAGCAGGGAGCCTGCTTCCTCCTCTCTCTCTCTCTGCCTGCCTCTCTGCCTACTTGTGATCTCTGTCTGTCAAATAAATAAATAAAATCTTTAAAAATATATTAAAAAAAAAGAAAGGAAATTCAATGGGGGAAAGAATAGTCTTTTCAACAAATGGTGCTGCAACAGTTGATATCCACATGCACAATAATGAATTTGGACCCCTACATCACACTACACATAAAAATTTACTCAAAATGCATCAACGACCTCAATGTAAGCACTGAGACTATAAAGTCATAGAATATACAAGAGTTATAAACCTTCATGACCTTGGCTTAGGCAATGGTTTCTAAGATATGGCACCTAAAACACAAGCAACCAAAGGACAAATAAATAAATGGGACTTTATCATAATTAAAAGTTGTTGTGTGTTGGGTGACTGGGTGGTTCAGTCGTTTAAGTGTCTGACTTTTGATATCAGTTCAGGTGGAGCCTGCTCAAGATTCTCTATCTCTCTCCCTCTGCTCCTCCTACCTCTTGCTCACATGTTCTCTCTCTCTCCAAAAAAAAAAAAAAAGGAGAAAAAATGCTTTTGTGTGTCAAAGGACACTATCAAGAAAGTGAAAAAGGCCACAGAAAGAGAGAAATAGGTATAAATCATGTATCTGATAATGGTCTAGTATCTAGAATATATTAAGAACTCTCACAACTCAGTAATAAAAAGATAACCCAATTTAAAAATGAGCAAAGGATTTGAATAGACATTTCTCTAAAGATACATCCATGGCCAATAAGCACATAAAAAGATGCTCAATGTTTTTAGTCACTAGGGAAATGTAAATCAAAACTCCAACGAGTATCACTTCACACCCACTAGGAAGGCTAGAATCAAAAAATCAAATAATAACAAGAGTCAGTGAAATTGGAGCCCTCATCTGGTGCTGGTGGGAATGTAAAACGGCGTAGCTGCTTTGGGAAACAGTTTGGCAGTTCCTCAAAAGGTTAAACAGTTATCATAGGACCCAGTAATTCCACTCACATGTTTACTCAAGAGAACTGACACATATGATCATACAAAAACTTGTACACGAAGGTTCATAGAAACATTATTCATAAGAGCCAAAAGTAGAAACAACACAAATGCCCATTAACTGATGAACTGATAAACAAAATGATAGATCTGTTCTGTGGCATACAACACAATATTATTCATCAATAAAAGGAAGGAAGTATTGATACATGCTCCAGCATGGAGGAACCTGGAAAACATGATGATAAATGAAAGAAGCCAGTCCCAAAAGGTCACACATTATATGATTTCATTCATTGTAAATGTCCAGAATGGGTAAATCCATAGAGACAGGAAGTAGACAAGAGGTTGTCAGGGCCAGTGGGGAAGAGGAAATGGAAAGTGACTACTAATGGCTATGGGGTTTTTATTTGGGGATAAAAAAATATTCTGGATTTAGATAGGGGCGATGGTCACACAACCTTGTGAATATACTAAAAACCACTGAATTGTACACTTTAAGTTTGTGATTTTTCTGGTATCTTAATTATATCTCTTTTAAAAAGCACTTATTGGATTTTTGAGACTAGGATATCACTGATGTCCTTTGCAAGCATAGTTTTACAAAGGTCGATGGTCTCAGACAGATTGCAGTGGACCAAAGAATGAGTGGGAAATGAAGTGTAGTTAGTAAGTATATGCAACTCTTGGAAGGTTAGGTGAGTGAGAAGAGGATAAGAAGGGCAATAGCTGAGCCAGCCGCAGGAGGGGCTGAGGGGGAGGGAGAGGGATGGGCAGACTCCATGTTGAGTGCGGGACCATCGTGGGCTCGATCCCAGCACCAGAGATCAAGACTTGAGCCAAAATCAGGAGTTGGACACCCAACCAACTGAGCCACCCAGGCGCCCTTCTACTTTTTACTTTTTAATCTATCTGAATCACACATCTGCATTCTCATTCTTCTTTTGGTGTTTTATAAAAAGAAAACTCTATCTGCAAGACTTTTGCAGCTGACATATACAATTTCCTGAAAACATACAAAATTATTTGTTGACTACTTGTATGTGGATATGCATGCATACAGGCCTTGAATCCAACTTATTTAGAAAGAGCACATAATTTTCTCCTAGTCTTAGAACCAGGTAAGATTTACTTTAAACATCCATATTTGATAAAATGATCACAGTGGCATGAACAGCAAAGTACAGTGGTTAAGAGTTGGAACACTAGAGCCACATAGCCTGGGTTTAAGTCCCAGATCAATGTAACTTCATATAAATTATGGAACCTATCTGAACCTTAATTTCCTCAAATGTAAATGTTTGCCGTTAATTAAGTATAAAACATTTAGGATAGAAAAAAAAGTCTGTATCTGAATCTGATACTAGGACCAGAAATCTCAGTCATAAGTACATCCTAATACTGTTGGCAAACCCAAAAATTCAGTCTCTAGTCCCTGATGATTTAGGAGGTTTAGGGCACTTGATCTGGTCAATTGCCTCTCTAATGTATCATTGGGGTTGTTCTTAACTTCCAGAAAAATCCCCAGACAGAATAATTCTAGTGACCCCAAACAACCCAGTTTGGTCCTGTTACTGATTATGCTTATGTTAACTGGAATCCCCTGGTAGCACACACTTTCTGAAACTGATCAGAACTCCTTGGAGAATCTATAGTGCTTCCGACCTTTTGGGCATATGGTACCTCCACTTTCACTCCCTTGAGTTAGGTCCCTCACACCTATTCTAATCTTACTCTAAACCTCAGAGCAACCCAGGAGCCTGAAAAAAATAGCTGGTAGTTTCTCATTAGTTTAGTGAATCTGTGGGTTAATCTACAGCTGTCAGCTACTTTCCACTAAAGTGGGACTAAGCCTCAGGAAACTATTCTTGTAATTAAAATTCCTTGGTTATTTTATTTTCATATCTCCATCTTGTGTTAGGCATGTATGCATGTATCTATCTATCTTTATCTCCCTCTTCACTGTGGTTTGTTGTTGTTTAAAACAATCTCTATAATAAACATCACCATGATTTATAAATGACTAGTACTTTCCAACTTCCCAAAAACAATGATTGAAGTGATATATTTTAATCACATGAGGGGCACTAGTTTTAATATACATCTATACCACTTTATTGAGTGCTTACTAAACAAATTTCCTTTTGCCAAGCATGATGAAAGTTTTGTGTAGAATTATTGCTCAAGGTCAACAGTCTACAATAAACCTCAGTATATGCCAAAACTCACCAGGAACAAATAATCCATTTTGTTGAGTCTTCAAACATTGAAAGCTAAACTTTGAGGGGGAAATGATGGTTAGAGTACCCATAAACAATGTGGTTGTGGGGCACCTCTGACCCTGGGAGGAATTAAATGGCTGAGAAGCATGGCCAGCAGAGCCCCTGTCACATTTCTTCTTCCTTCAACCAATCTCTGGGTGAGAAGGGGAAGGAAGTTACTTGCAGCATCACTAACAATTTCCTTTCCACCTCTCCCTGTAAAAACTGAAGCACAATAGACTGGAGAAAAGAAGCAGAGAGGCTGTGACACTTCTGACAAGTCAGAAGAATCATATCTAATGTAGACAAAAACGTATTGTCTACACCCACATAGTTTCTTAATTAAATTCACATTTGCTTCCGGTGTTCCCATGTTGTGATGGCTTATCCATTCATTCTATAGCAAATACATGGAGGTCATAAAGGCTTTCGGTAATAAAGCTAAGGGCTCATGTTTCCTGTCCTTAAAAATAGATTTTTTATTGTGATGAGATACACATAATGTAAAATTTACCATTTTAATCATTCTTAAGTATACAATTCAGTGGTAGTAATTACACTCATAATGTTGTACAACTATCACAATGCATTCCAGAACCTCTTCATCACCCCAAATAAAAACCCTGTACCCATTACATAATAACTCCCCATTCCTTCCTCACCTCTCCCCTCCCCCGCTCCTGGTAAACTAGTCTACTTTCTTTCTCTATGAATTTGCTTATTCTAGGTACTTCATATGACAAATATAATATTTGTCCTTTTGTGTCTGGTTTATTGTACTTTGCATGAGGCTTTCAAGGTTCACCCATGTCGTACCATGTATCAGAATTTCGTTCCTTTTTGAGACTGAATAGTATTTCATTGGATGTATGTACCACATTTTGTTTATTTATCTGTTGATGGACATTTGGGTTGTTTCCACCTTTTGGCTGTTGTGAATAATTCTACTATGAAAATGGATATACAAGTATCTGTTTGAGTTCCTGTTTTCCCATTTTTTTAGGTATATACCCAGAGGGGGAAATGTACTATATGGCAATTCTCTTTCTCCCTTCATTCCTTCCTTCCTTCCTTCTTTCCTTCCTTCCTTTCTTCCCTCCCTTTCTCTTTCTTTTTTTTTCTTTTTTCTTTCCTTTCCTTCTTTCTTTTTTCTTTTTTTTGAGGAACTGCCATATTGTTTTCCAGTATGCACCATTATATATATTATATATTATATACCATTATACTCAATGGTATAAACCATTTTGTATTGGAGGGCTCCAATTTCTCCATATCTTCACCAACACTTATTATTACCTTTTCAATTTTTATTATTATTTTTAAATATTTTATTTATTTATTTGTCAGGGAGCAAGAGATACAGAGAGAGAGCACAAGCAAGGGGAGCAGCAGAGGCAGAGGGAGAAGCAGGCTCTCCTCTGAGCAAGGAGCCCAATTTGGGAGTCAATCCCAGGACCCTGGGATTGTGACCTGAGCTGAAGACAAATGCTTAACTGATTGGGCCACCCAGGCATCCCCACCGTTTTTATTTTTTATAATAGCTATCCTAATGGGTGGTGGTTTGGGTTTCCATTTCTCTAGTGACTAGTGATGCTGAACATCTTTTCATGTGCTATTGACCATGGCTATATCTTCTTTGGAGAAATGTCTATTTAAGTCCTCTGTCCACCCATTTTTAAATTAGGTTTTTGTTGTTGTTGTTGTTGTTGTTATTGAGTTGTAGGAGTTCCTTATATATTCTGGATGTTAATCCCTTTTCAGATATATGATTAGCAAATATTTTCTTTCTGTCAATGTGTTGTCTTTTCACTCTCTTGATAGTGTCCTTTGATGAACAAAAGGTTTTAATTTTTATAAAGTACAATTTACCTTTTTCCTTTGTTGCTTGTGCTTTTGGTGTCATATTTGAGACAACCTCTCCAAATTTAATGTCATAAAAATTTCCCTCTATATTTTCTTCTGAGAGTTCCATACTTTTAATTCTTACATGTAAGGCTTTGATCCATTTTGAGTTGATTTTTGTACATGCTGTAAGTTAAAAACCCAACTTCATTCTTTTGCATATGAATTTTCCTATGCCTTTTGGGTTACATTTATTTTTCTCATTTATAAACTTAAGATTGTACTAGCTACATCCTATATTTGTCTTTAAAATTATTATATATATTATATTGTTAATAAGATAACTACAATGTGGACAATTTAAAAAGTATATTTAATTCAATAAAACACTTTTTTTTGTTGTTGATTGCATTTCATAGGCTGAGTAAACTCTACATCACAATGTTTTAGGGACCTATGAAGAAAGACATCAATGTAGGAAAGAAAACTAGAACAGGGAGTTGAATTTCAGAAAAGTTGATGTTATCAAAAGGAGCCAGCTCTAAAGATGAGCGCCCTTCTTCAGCAATGAGTTTGGGGACAATTGGTGTCAAGGGCCCTGCCTTGGGTTATACCATTAAGGACTTCTACCATTAGAAACTTGAGTTTAGAAGGGTCTTTTGAAGCTCTGTGGAATAAAGGCATTTCACAGATTATTTTTGTTTCCTGTCTAATGTTAACCTTCAGTCCCTGACTACTCACCCAAGGTAGACGACCACCCTCTCACCGGCCGGGCTCACCCCTTGAGTCAATGTGGCTCTGACCTGGGTCCACTCATTCTAGCATTCTCGCATATTCCCTGGTGGCCTCCTGCTCTTCCCCAACGGTGCAGAGATCCTCATCATGCTGCCGGCAGCGCTAAAAGCCACCCAGCTCACCTAGGGCAAGCCCCCCCACCCCCCCGGGGGTTGTGCCCCTACCCCGAAGGATGGCTGCCAGCCTGAACAAAGCTTTGGATCTCTTGAGATCACTGTGTATGTTTCAGGACAGAATTTCTGCAGGAAACATGTTGAATGGCTCTCACCAAAAACAAACCCAAGGCCTAAGTCTGCCTTTCCCACCAGCAGAGCTTCAGAAGGGGGCAAGTTGTTGGGTGAGCAAGGGGAGGCTGGGTCCCTGCAGGCTTGCAGGGGGGCGGGGGGTGTGGCTGAGCAGGAAGCAGAAGGGACCTGAAACATCTACAAACCCAGCCTCAAGTGAGATTATGAATGGAGCTCTGGTCAGACAGTAGTGACGGAGAGAGACAATTAACTGTCTGGTCACCTATACACTACTGACTTTGAATGAATGGTACTTTTCCAAAGCAGACGCTCTGGCTACTTCTGTAAACACGTTCCTCACATGTGGGGTAGATACAAGTCCTAAACCTAAGTGAGAAGTGGGCTGATAGTAATTGAAAATTTAGAAAAGTGGAAAATAACCTCAAAATGATTACACCTAAAAGTCTCCTTACAGACTGGCTAAGATTATTCAAAACAGATTATCTTCTTGAAGATTCCTAAGGATGGAGATTCTAAAAGCCTATTTAGATAGTTATTATATACATTTAAATGGAGCCCCTGTACTAGTGGGGTAGCAGGATATAATGGGAAAAGTCCAAGACTTGGAATTAGGGTTCAGCCTCTTTTTTCTTTTGTTCTTTTCTTTCTTCTTCTTCTTTCTTTAATGTGAGCCTGTATGGGGCTTGAACTCACCACCCTGAGATCAAGACCTGAGCTGAGATCAAGAGTCAGATGCTTAGCGGGCTGAGCCACCCGGGCATCTGTCTGCTGTTTTTAAATGTGTGAACCTAACCTAGGGCAAGTAACCTAAACTTTCTCACCCTTAATTTACACCCAGTGTTGTAATAGTGTTACAAGAAATAAATGAGGTAGAGTATGTGAAAAGTATATTGTAAAGCACTATACAAATGTTAATCTTTCAATAAATTTGTGTTTTGTAAACAACTTGTACAAAAGGTCATCCCTTCAATGGCCATTTATTTCTATTTTTTATCTTTATGGTCAATATTGACATCTTTCTTTTTCTTTACATCATTATATTGGTTACCAGACACCACTTTAAAAATGGCCATTTGTTTTCATGTTATAGATTAAATCTTGGTAAGGCCAACCTTATGAAAATGTATTATTTTCTGTGAGCCATTATATTTATAATTCAGATGCCACCAAGTGGATGGTGGTGCCTGGTTAATGGTTGCATAGGCTTACTGTTTAGTCTATTCTCTGATTTAGATAAGATAATATAGAGTAGTCTGTAACCCAGTTAATTTTTTTAATCATACCTATTTGTTAAGAATAATAGTCTTAACATGAACAGACATTTCTCCACAGAAGACACACAGCTGGCCCACAGACTCATGAAAAGATGCTCAACATCACTCATCATCAAGGAAATGCAAATCAAAACTATAATGACTTATCACCTCATACCTCACATCAGAATGGCTAAAATAAAAAATATTAGAAAAAACAAGTGTTAGTAAGGATGTGGAGATAAAGGAATGCTCATGCACTTTGGTTGGAATACAAACTGGTATAGCCACTGTGGAAAACAGTATGGTATTTCCTCAAAAAGCTAAAAATCGAGCTACCCTATGATCCAGCAATCACAGTACTGGGTATTTACCCTTAAAATACAAAAACACTAATTCAAAGGGATACATGCACCCCTATGTCTATTGCAGTATGATTTACTATAGTCGAACAATGGACACAGACAAGTGTTCATCAACAGAAGAATGGATAAAGAAGTAGTACATACACACACACACACAACAGAACAAAATCTTGCTATTCACGACAACGTATATGGAGCTAGAGAGCATAATGATAAGCAAAATAAGTAAGAGAAAGACAAATACCATATGATTTCACTCATGTGGAATTTAAGAAACAAAACAAATGAGCAAAGGAAAAAAAAAGAGAAGGGGAGAGACAAACCAAGAAACAGACTCTTTTTTTTTTTTTTAAGATTTTATTTATTTATTTGACAGACAGAGATCATAAGCAGGCAGAGAGGCAGACAGAAAGTGAGAGGAGGAAGCAGCCTGATGGGGGCTTGATCCCAGGACCCTGAGATCATGACCTGAGCCAAAGGTAGAGGCTTAACCTGCTGAGCCACCCAGGCACCCCAAGAAACAGACTCATAACTATAGAGAAGAAACTGATTGATGCTTCCAGAGGGGAGGTGGGTAGGGGATGGGAGAAATAGAAAGGGGAGATTAAGAGTACAACAGAATTGTTGAACCACTGTATTGTACACCTGAAATTAATACAACACTATATGTTAACTATACTGGAATTAGAATTTTAAAAACTCAATAAATAAGAAGAATGTTCTTCAAGTATGACCTCTCTAATGACCAATGACGTATGGTGAGCATCATATTCAATAATATTTAGAGAAGCATAAGCACTCATCTACAAAAACCCTCCCTCAGTCAATTTCAACTCTTTAATAACACCTTGCCAAAACCACCAAAGTTTCTTTTGGAGCTAAAGTCAGAGCTGGAATGTTGCACCTATTAGGATGGGTGAAAGGTAAAGGCGGCGGAGGGCTGCTGGAGTGGTGCATTCTTGAAGAACAGGTGGGTCAAGTTGCCAATGTAGAGCAGGTAGGGTGGGAACCAGAAAGGAGTTGTGGTGTGCTCTGAATTAGTCACTGAGATGACAGGGAGAATATTGACATTAAGTCAGAACCGAAATGATCCAAGAATTAGGAAACCACAGATGTCTTACCAGGGCAGGAATTAGGGACTAAGCTGAGTCAGGCTGCCATGAGGAAAATTCTTGGATTGAATTTTGTATGAAACATATCCCTCTTGGAAACCAGAATTTCCCTTTGGGTTGATGGTCAAGAACTTTCCGTGGTTATCTTCTTTTTTAAAGAAATCTGGTATTTATCGAGCATATGCTATGTACCATCGCTGTTCTAAGCACTTTGCTTGTGTTTCCTCTTTTAATTTTTACAACAACTTATGGAGTAGGTAATCTATTCTATGCCTTTTATAGAAGAAGAAACTGAGGCAAAGAAGGTCAACCAGCTTGTCCAAGGTTGCTCATCCAATGCTGAGTGCAGCTGTAACTCCATTCTAGGCAGCCTGACTCCAGAGCCTGCTCTCCAAACCATCATAGTACATGGCTCATTGCGATTTGAACTCATGTTTATCATTTTGCCATTTCACTGGGCTCAGCCTAGTCTTGCGAGAGATGGCTGAAGACATGCATATCAGGTCCAGGTGTTATTTAGTCTAAATTATTCTTGTTAAGAACAAAACATTTAAGAAAAAACTCAAAGAAGTGCAACTTAAGGAAAAACATCTTTATCCCCTTTGGGGTTAGAAAACCTCTAGTTGGCTGCACAAAGCTCTTGACATTTTGTCATCAGAAGTCTTCGTGGCTGATTTTTCTCGATTTTGGATTTGTTCATTTATAGAAGAGAATTTGGCCTTATTTTTCCTCCTTCAAAGAAAGATCACATTTATCTCCTTGCATCCTAAACTCTCAATCTCTACATTTTTCCCTCCCTGGGGGCATATTGAATTTAAAGGGGATTTCAATATGTCCAAATGAATATGTCAGCTAATACATGTAATTAGAACTCAAGAGAAATTAAGACTAGAAATACGAATTTGGGTGTTAATAATAAAGAGGTTATAGTTGAAGTTATGGGAAATAATGAAGATCTCCAAGGAAAAATATTCAAAAAATGAAAAAAGAAAGCTCAGTTCAGGTAGAAGAGACTTTGTAGATCATTCTATAGAGCCCAATCCTTTACACAAATCTCAATTTGCTAGAATAAAATGATCTCAGTTTGCTACCATACCTGTGATAACATAAACTCATTAACCCCCTACATTAGTTTCCCCTATCACTGTAACAGATTACCACAATTTAGTGGCTTAAATAACACAAAAATATAATCTTACAGTCCTGGAGGTCAAACGTCCAAAACGATAGGCTGAATTCCCTCCAGAGACTAGAAAGTAGAATCTGTTTCCTTGTTTTTCCAGGTTCTAGAGGCTTCCTGCATTCCTTGGCTTATGGACCCTTCCTCCATCTTCAAAGCCAGCAATATAACATTTTCACATCTCCCTTTCACTCTGGCCCTTTGCTTCCATCAACACTTCTCCTTCTCTGATTCTTCTGCTTCCCTCTTCCATCTTTTAAAGACCACTGGTGTTACATTGGGCTCATCAGGTAATCTCCCTAAATTAAGATTCTTAAATTAATCACATCTACAAAGTCCCTTTTGTCAAGTACAAAACCACATGTAGGGGGTCCTGGGAATTAAGATAGAGACATCATTAGTATGTCTACCACACCCCCAAAGTAGCCCACAACCCTAATGGCTAGAAACTCTTACATTGAGCTAAGCTTTGTTTACGTGTAGTTTCTATAGATTGATCCTGGTTTTGTTCTCTGAAGTCACAAATACTAAGTTTAATATCTGCCACATAACTCTCCTTCAGGTATCTGAAAATATGCCATTTCTTCAGCAGTTTCATAAAACATAGGTTTACATTCCTATTATCCTTGTTGGTCTCTTGTAATACTTTTGGTTTATCAATACTTTTTTGAAACTATGATGTTTTCTAATCAGGCAAGAGTAGATAGGGCCAATGTTTCTCTGGTTCTACACACTGAATTTCAATTAATGAAGCCCAAGATTATAGTCTACCAAAATTCTTGTCAGGATGTGTTTACCTGAATTATAGTTGTAGAGTTGACTTTTAACTGAAATGCTGGCTTTTACAACAGTTTATCAAATAACTCTTTAGTGTCAATGAACAAATTAGTAATCCTTAACTACATGTGATCTACAAATTTAATTACATGTGAGTTTCTATCAAGTCACTAATAAAAATGTGAAGTACAGTAAAGTCCATGACAGACCCTTGCGATATAACAGCAGGACTTGTCCAAGAGAACATTTACTTACTTTTTTTGGGCCAAAGTCATTCAAAACTAGATCTAACCACACTATAATCTGATCCATAGTTTTTTGTCTTGTCCACAAGGAGTTCAATGTTTTACACCCTTCATATAGCATTTTCCGTTACTACCAATCTACCACTATTATCTGAAAAGGAAATAAAGTTAGTGTGGCTTACCCTGTTTTTGGTAAACTCAGGCTAGCTCCAGGTGATTAGTGTCCTATCCTTTAAGGGCGCTCAAATCATTGGAGAAAATCCATCCTCACCTTTTTCCTTTTTCTTAACATTTTAAATGTGAAGTCTGCCAGAATACGGTACACAGAATCTATCTTTCTTCCCTTGTTGAAAAGCATGTTCTGGCTTTACCGTCTTTTGACCCCTCTCTTCCTCCTTACAATGCTTTAACTATCAATCGCTGAGGTGACTTGCAGCAGGTGACGGCATTATCTGGAGACTCTCTTGGTAGGGGCGGGTTTGTGTGGCAGGTTCAACTCCTCAGAGGCTGATAGTAAGGGTTGCAAAGAGCAGGTTCGGCACGTAAGAGGAATGGAGGTAGAATATGTGGAAGGTGGATTGGGTAATACAAAATTCACTTCATAGTTTTCAATTTATATGTTTTATTATGTAAGAGCTTCCTGACAAGGCTACAAAGAATTTGAAAGGTGACTAGAGGAGCAATAGGAAACTTTTTGTTCTAAAGCCCAGAGCTTTAACTGAATACATGTTGACAACAGACATCAGTATGCAAAGTGAAATACGTCCAGCCAACCCAACCAACAGTGAATAGGTTTTTATCACAGTTGATCACTTCACCAACATCCAGCTCTCTGCTCAGCAGGGAGCCTGCTTCCCTTCCTCTCTCTCTGCCTGCCTCTCTGCCTACTTGTGATTTCTGTCTGTCAAATAAATAAATAAAATCTTTTTTAAAAAAAATGGTTACGTTAGGCCAGAGAGAGCTGGATGTGGGGCTCAATCCCAGGACCCTGGGATCATGACCTGAGCTGAAGGCAGAGGCTTTAACACACTGAGCCACCCAGGGACCCCTCAACTTGATTTTCTTAGTTTTATAACATATTTCCTATTTCAACAAGAAAAAATTTAAGCACTTCCGGCACTTATAGCACCATGTTTTAAGTTAAAATGCAAAGCTAGGGGCATCTGAGTGGCTCAGTGGGTTAAGCCTCTGCCTTCGCTCAGGTCATGATCTCAGGGTCCTGGGATCAAGCCCCGCATTGGGCTCTCTGCTGAGCAGAGAGCTTGCTTTCCCCTCTCTCTCTGCCTGCCTCTCTGCGTACTTGTGATCTCTCTCTCTCTTTCTGTCAAGTAAATAAATAAATAAATAAATCTTAAATAAAGTAAAATAAAATGCAAAGCTATAATATTCAAAGCAATATGGTACTGACACAAAAATAGACATATAGATCAATGGTACAGAATAGGGAACCAGAAATAAACCCATGCTTATACAATCAATTAATCTGTGACAAAGGAGTCAAAAATATAAAATGGGGAAAATGGTGTTGGGAAATTGTGGACAACTGCATGTAAAAGAATGAAACTAGACAACTTTCTTATGCCACACACAAACATAAACTCAAAATGGATTAAAGATCTAAATGTAAAACCTAAAACCATAGAACTCCTAAAAGAAAACGTAAGTGGTGATCTCTTGGACCTCAGCCTTAGTAATATTTTTGTGGAGGTTTCTCAGGCAAGGGAAACAAAAGCAAAAAAGCAAAAGTAAACAAGTGGGACCACATCAAGCTAAGAGGTTTTTGCATCGTGAAGGAAACCATCAACAAAATGAAAAGACATCTTCTGAATGGAAGAAAATATTTATAAATTATAAATCCTTTAAGGGATTGATATCCAAACTATATAAAGAACTCCTACAACTCAACACCAAACCCCCCAAATAATCTGATTAAAAATGGGCAGAGAACCTGAATGGATATTTCCCTGAAGAAGATACCCAGCCGGCCAACAGACATATGAAAAGATGCACAACATCACTCATCACGGGGAAATGCAAATCAAACCACAATGAGAGATCACCTCACAGCAGTCAGAATGGCTGGTATCAAAAAGATAAGAAATGACAAGTGCTAGTGAGGATGTAGAGAAAATGGAACCCTCGTGTACTGTAGGTGAGAATGTTAACTGGTGCGGCCACTAGGGAAAACAGTATGGAGGTTCCTCAAAAAATTTAAAATAGAAGGACAGGTGGGTGGTTCAGTGGGTTAAGCATCTGACTCTTGGTTTCAGCTCAGGTCATGATCCCAGGGTCCTGGGATCGAGCTCCGCTCTGCAAGGAGTCTGCTTGGGATTCTCTCTCGCTTTCCCTCTGCCCTTCCCCCCCCCACTCTCTCTCTCTCTCTCTCTAATAAATAAATAAAATATTTAAAGAAACTTAAAATAGAAATTCTACATAACCTAGTAATTCCTCTTCTGGGTACTTACCTAAAGAAAACAAAGACATCAATTCGAAAAGATATATGCCCCCTTATGTTTATTGCAGTGTTATTTATAATAGCCAAGATATGGAAGTAACCTAAATATCCACTGATAGATGAATATATAAGGAAGATGAATATATACAATGATAATTATACACAATGGAATATTACTCAGCCATAGAAAAGGAGTGATATCTTGCCATTCACAGCAACATGGATGAATTTTGAAGGTATTATGCTAGGTGAGATCTGTCACACAGAAAAGACGCATACCACATGATTTCACTTATATGTGGAATCTGAAAAACAAAACAAACAAAAATGGCAATAAACTCACAAATACAGAGAACAAACTGGTGGTTGCTAGAGCAGAGAGGAAATAGGGGGATGGGAGAAATAGGTGAAGGGGATAAAGAGGTACAAACAACCATTTATAAAATAACTAAGTCACTGTGATGAAAAGTACAGCATAGGGAATATAGTTGATCATTGTTATAACATTGTACAGTACAAAGATGGTGATTTATAGTGGTGAGCACTGAGTAATGTATAGGGTTGTTGAATCATTCTGTTGTATACCTGAAACTAACATAATATTGCATGTCAACTATGCTTCAGTAAAAAAATGCAATGACTATTTATTCCCTTATTCTCCAAGGCAGATGTGTTCATTAGAACATAAACTTCCAGCACTGGCTATTATATAAGACTGATGAATCACTGACCTCTACCTCTGAAACTAGTAATATGCTCTATGTTAATTAATTGAATTTAAATAATAAATAGATAAATAATAAAGAAAGAAAAGGTAAAAAGATTAAAACTCATCAATTTAATTAATAATTATTATAAACAGTAGCAATTATCTTTTTTTTTCAGTACACTGCTAAATAGAAATTTAAGATATGAGCCTTGAACATCAAACTGGGAAATAAAACTCATATACAAAAAATATAAATACAAAGAAGTATAATTATACTTCCTAATGATTGGTACATACTATATGGGTTGTACTGACTCAGAGGAAATCAATTGATAAAGCCTGAAGAAAGATGTTATAGTAAATATGAAGCAAATTTTTGTTGAATTAAATATATAAGCCTGGAAAGGGTCAAAGATGAAATTATTGTCATATTTTGGAGAGAAGGAACCCTAGAATGAATTCACTCCAACTTTCTTACTTTAGAATTGTCAAAAGCAAGAAATCAAAGACTTACTTCAAAAAACATTTATTTCATAATAATTCAGTGAGTGACAAATAGTGAAGTGGAGTTATAGATGAAATGAGATTCATCATAAGTTGATAATTGTAGAAGCCGGGTGATATGTATATAAGGGGTGGTCTTTATGTTATTACCTCCACTCGTATATATGTTTAAATTTCCCATGATTAAAATTATAAAAAACAACAAGATGGGGGTGCCTGGGTGGCTCAGTGGTTAAGCTTCTGCCTTCAGATCAGGTCATGATCCCGGGGTTCTGGGATCGAGCCCCGCATCCGTCTCTTTGCTTGTCGGGGAGCCTGCTTCCCCCTCTCTCTCTGCCTGCTGCTCTACCTACTTGTGATCTCTCTCTCTCTCTGTCAAATAAATTTAAAAAAATCTTAAAAAAAAAAAACAAAACAAGATGGGATCGAGAGGGAGACAAGCCATAAGAGACTCTTAATGTCACAAAACAAACTGAGGGTGGCTGGGGGTAGAGGGGTAGGGAGAGGGTGGTGGGGTTATGGACATTGTGGAGGGTATGTGCTATGGTGAGTGCTGTGAAGTGTGTAAACCTGGTGATTCATAGACCTGTACCCCTGGGGCTAATAATACATTATATGTTAATAAAAAATTATAAAAAACAGAAAGAAAAGTAAAAAAATGATTTTCAACCAAGAATCAGACATATGGGGGTGCCTGGGTGGCTCAGTCAGTTGAGTGCCTAGCTTTTGGTTTTGACCTAGGTCATGATCTCAGGGTTGTGATATTGACCCCATGTCAGGGTCCACCTAGCAGAGAGTCTCCTTGAGATTCCCTCCCTCTCCCTCTGTCTCTCCCTCTGCTCCTACTCACTCTCCCTCTATTTAAAATAAATAAATAAATAACTTAAAAAAAAAAAAAGAACATAAACTCCCTAACTCTGGAAAGCAGTATGGAGGATCTTCAAAATGTTCAAAATAAAAAGTTCAAAATAGAACTACCAGCAATTGCACTACTAGCAATATATCCAAAGGATACAAAAATACTGATCTGAAGGGATACATGCACCTTGATGTTTTACAGCAGCACTATGAACAATAGCCAAATTATAGCAAGAGCCCAAATATCCAGTGAATAATGGATGGATAAAGAAAAGGTGGTATGTATATACAATGGGATATTACTCAGCCATCAAAAAGAATGAGATCTTGCCATTTGCAATGACGTGGATGGAACTAGAATGTATTATGCTAAGTGAAATAAGTCAGAGAGACAGTACCATATGGTTTCATTCACGTGTAGAATTTAGGAAACAAAACAGACGAACAAAGGGTAAAGAAAAAAAAGAGAGGGAGGCAAACCATAAAACAGATTTTTTTTTAAAGATTTTGTTTTGTTTGACAGACAGAGATCACAAGTAGGCAGAGAGGCAGGCAGAGAGAGTGAGGAGGAAGCAGGTTCCCTGCTGAGCAGAGAGCCCGATGTGGGGCTTGATCCCAGGACCCTGAGATCATGATCTGAGCCGAAGGCAGAGGCTTTAACCCACGAAGCCACCCAGGTACCCTAAAACAGATTCTTAATGACAGAGAACAAACTGAGGGTTGCTGGAGGGAGGTGGGCAGGGTATGGGCTAAATGTTGATGGGTATTAGAGAGAGCACTTGTGGTGAGCACTGGGTATTGTATGGAAGTGCTGAATCACTATATTGTACACTCAAAAGTAATATTATGTGTATGCTAACTAACTGGAATCTAAATAAAAACTTGGGGGGAAAAAAGAACATAAACTCCCTAACACACAGAAACCTTGTGCTGTTTGTCCTTGTACCCCCAGTACTTGGGATAGGAGGAGTTCTGAAAATGTTTATATATGAAAACATTCCCTTGTAGATCACCTATATGACGAGAACAGAGCAAAATAGTATATATAAAGATTTTTACTCCCTTCATTTAGTACAACCACTTTTCTACACATGTGTGGTATTTATTGTCTCTGGAGAGCAAGCATAGTCTGAAGCTCCAGGGAGTTCTCATGGCCTCAGCGATGAAATGAAGAGAAATGAAGAACTAAATTCCAGTTGCATGCGTTTGGTTCACTCCTAAACTTTAGTCAGAATTCCTCACATCCCCTCACAACATGGGCCAAGTCAGTCGAGTGCAGTCACTGAGAAGTTTTGAAGGTATGTGAATGAATGAATGTGAAGAACAGCTCATTTCATTTCATCTCATTTTTAAAAGATTTTATTTATTTGAGAGAGAGAGAGAGGAGAGAGAGAGAACATGCAAGCAAGGGGAAGAGTAGAGGGAGAGGGAGAACCAGACTCCATGCTGAGTGTGGAGCCCAACACAGGGCTCCGTCTCATGAGCCCAAGATCATGGCCTGAGCCTAAATCAAGAGTTGGTTGCCCAACTGACTGAGCCACCCAGGTGCCCCTAAAACTCTTCATTTTAACAGCTTCATTTGTGCACATTTAGGAAAAGAATAGTACTGGGGCGCCTGGGTGGCTCAGTGGGTTAAAGCCTCTGCCTTTGGCTCAGGTCGTGATCTCAGGGTCCTAGGATCGAGCCCCATATCAGGCTCTCTGCTGAGCAGGGAGCCTGCTTCTCCCCTCTCTGTCTCTGCCTGCCTCTCTGCCTACTTGTGATCTCTCTGTCAAATAAATAAATAAATAATCTTAAAAAAGAAAAGAAAAGAATAGTACTATGGGGCGCCTGGATGGCTCAGTGGGTCAAGCCTCTGCCTTTGGCTCAGGTCGTGGTCTCAGGGTCTTGGGATGGAGCCCCACATTGGGCTCTCTGCTGAGCAGGGAGCCTGCTTCCCTCTCTCTCTGCCTGCTGCTATGCCTTCTTGTGATCTCTCTCTCTGTCAAATAAATGAATAAATAAATCTTTACAAAAAAAAAAAAAGAAAAGAATAGTACTATGTAAATTTTCTATGTATGTAAAATTAGTGAATGTCCTTTGGTCTATGTCCCCCTAAACACTATCATTGTGCTTAGAGTTTGGGGTTTGTACCTGTTAGTTAATCCAAAATTTGGTCCCGGTAGTCCTTTTGCATGTGTGCATGTTAGTGTGTGTGTGTTGTGTTTTTGCTCTTATATCAGGATTTCCCATTTGTCTCCAGCTGTCACTGGTAACATTGCTTCACAGAACCACTTTAGGGGGCAGTTTAGAATAATTATTAGATTTATGATTTTGCAGAGCTAGATTTTTTTGATAGAACATGTATAAGAACTTTTCTCATCAAAGTCCTAACAATAGAGAAGAGCAAATATTTTCTCAACCTTTTGCAAAAGATCCGAAAGCCAATGTAGCTCTAAGAGTTTCACTTTTCTTAAGTCCCATTCTTAGCTTTCAAAATTCATGCAATATTTTGAGGAAACAGATATGTTTGTTATCTTGATTGTGGCATTGCTACAGGCATATATGTATGTCAAAACTCATCAAAGTTTACACTTTAAAAATGTGCAGTTTATTGTATGTCATGTGACCTCAATAGAATAGAAAAAAGTTAAGTTCATTAAAGAATGAGTGGTATATATTTACATATATAAATTTACATATAGTTCTATAATATTTATATATAGTTTATATATATATAAAGAAATATTTATATATAGTTATATAAAGCAATTACAAATAAATGCCACCAACATAATGTTGAGCAAAAGAAGTCAGATACAAAAGGGTATATAATATGTGATTCACTCTTAAGGGAGAGTTGTGACCGAAAAGAGGTATAAGGAGGTCTTCTGAAATGGTGATTTTGTTTCTTGAATTGAATTATATTGACTTCATGAAAATTTACTGAACTGTGCATTCGTGCACGGGATCTTTGTGTTGATGGAGCTGTTCTGTATCTTGATGATGGGGGTGGTTACACAAATCTATACAGATGTGATATAATTGCACAGATTTTCATACACACATACAAATGAGTGCATATAAAGGTGGCAAAAATTGAATAAAATCTATAGGTCGTATTGATGTCAATTTCCTGCTTTTGATATTAGACTACAGTTACGTAAAATGCTATCACTGGGGGGAAAGTAGGTGGAACCTCTCTGTACTAATTTTTAATAATTAATAAATAGAAAATACACTATTGTGTTACATGGAATTTTAGTGTAAGAACATCTGTAGGATTTTCTGCTTATTTCCCATTTCTAGAAATTTCCCTCCTCTCCCTCAGGATTGTGGTGAAAGCTATTATGTTCAGTCACTGTGGTTCCAAGCCTAGATGACAGTAGATTAGTCCAGAGGTGGGCATCTGTCCTAACATGGACCAATTAGAGCCTTTTCTTGGAATATGGCATTTGGACTAAGGGAGCCATCTCTCTTTTTTATGTCTGGACTATAACTTTTAAATTCAAGAGCTTCCAGACTGTCCTCTTTTCCATGATATGGTCAGGGGAAGCAGAAGCACCTGGTCTGCAGGTGGAATGAAACAGATGCACAAAGAGAGGGAGAGGCAGAAGGAGAGTGTCTTGGACATTTGGCCTCCTGGTTCTTTTTTTTTTTTAAGATTTTATTTATTTATTTGTCAGAGAGAGAGACAGAGCAAGAGAACGAGCACTGGCAGATGGAGGCAGAGGGAGAAGCAGGCTTCCTGCCGAGCAAGGAGCCCGATGTGGGACTCGATCCCAGGACGCTGGGATCATGACCTGAGCCGAAGGCAGCTGCTTAACCAACTGAGCCACCCAGGCGTCCCTGGCTTCCTGGTTCTTTATGTGCAGTTGAATTTCCGTCCTTGAGTTCTGGGAGATGCTTCTATACTGTATAATAAATTTGCCATCTTATCTAAATAAGACCTATTTGGATTTTGATTACTTGCAACTGTAAAGAATCCTAACCAATACAACTAGGAAGACACAACATGAGAAGTATTTTTATTTTATTATTATTTTTTTGGTAAAGATTTATTTATTTATTTACCACAGAGAGTGATAGAGCACAAGCAGGGGGAGCAGCAGGCAGAAGAGGAAAAGGGAAAAGCAGGCTTCCCACCAAGCATGGAGCCCGACGTGGGGCTCCATCCCAGAACCCCAGGACCATAACCTGAGGCAGATGTTTAACCAACTGAACCACCCAGGTGCCCCTAGAGTTCTTTTTTTTTTTTTTTTAACTGAAGAAGTATGACTTTACTACAGCTGAGATAAAGATTTCCAGTTCTCCACAGTACAATTGGACAGGATGTACTAAAGATCATTTAACCACCCATCTCATTTTTAGGTGAGAAAACTGAAAGCCAGAGAGGTTAGGGACTTAGCCAAAGTCATACAACCAGTTTTTAGAGGATCTAGAACGGCCACTGTGTCACCTCCCTCACTTATGTCCTGGAGGGGAAACACCAGCATGTTCCACTGAGGGTTTTATTTGCTTGTTTTCAGTCGATTAGCAACACAACTAATGATTCAGAATATGGTTAACAAGGACCTACTTGAAAGATCAAGTGAATAAGGGATAGGGAATACAGATATAAATAGAATTATAATTACAGGCACTTACCACTAAAAAAATTTTTAACTTTTATCATTATTAGTCATAGAAATATTCCATTTGTCACTTAGAACAGATATACAGAGTCTTCTGAGAGTCAAAGGAAAACAATTTTAGGACCGATTACTCAAACATTTTAATTCAAAGAGTGACTGGAATTGAGGGAAAAAAATGTGAGACTCTCTTAAACAGGATGTCAATACTCTTGACGTAAACTTCCTGAGAAGTGGAGGTTTGCTCTGAAACTTCCTGCTTGGTCATAAAGAGGAACAAGGCAACTGGAACGCATTAGTCTTTCTCTCTCAATCTGGTCCAATGTGGCTGATTAAAAATGCTGATTTGGGTTTATTCTTAAAAAACACAAGTAGCCAAAGCACAGCATTGTGTTAGCTATATTTCGGGAGGCACCTGCAAGGTGAGAAAGAAGTTATTGCCCAGTTTTAAGTAAAGAGAAGTTTGATAACCACGTGATTTGCTGGAAAGCAAAGCACAGAATAGAAAAAGTGTCATGTGTAGCTTTCAGTTTTATGTTCCCGTAATGGAAGTAGCTGCTCTTAGCCACGGCCTGGCACATTGGATGCTTAAAGTTGTAGCAGTCTGATGAAAGTTGTCTGCCACTGTTGGCTGTACCCCAACTCTCTGTGCTGGGGGAGTGCTGTGGGCGATGACACAGCCTTCTGTTAGGTACACATGCAACTCTCACTACTCTTGTTCTCCCCTAAACCTGCAGTGGTTTTTGTTGTTGTTGTTGTTGTGTTGTTTTGTTCTGTTTAAGTAATTCCTTTAGTAGAGGGCCCCTTTCATGCAGATTTCCCAGAAGTAGTGATCCCAGCTCTGTCACCACCCCAGGGGCATATGTTGCTGTCCTCGATTTGTTTTGTTTTGTTTTTGCTGCCAACCCCTAAATCCAATTACTGGTCAATGATGCTGCATGCTCTTCCTTGGTGATCTTACTCCAGCACCACAGGGGACCAAGCACCATTCTTACAGTCTCTGGGTCTCTTTTGGCTCCGCATGCTGGTTTGGCTTCCCCGTGCCTCTCTCAATAGGTGCAGAGTCTATTACTCTCTAACTATTACTAACTATTACTCTCTAACGACCACCCCAAGATGGTCCTTGGTCTTCATTTCCGGCTGCACTCGCCTGGACAGAAGGCACCCACTCGTTCACATGCTCGATAATTCAAAATCTTTGAGCTGGGGGAAGGAAGAAAACTTTTCTCATTACGTAGTTCTAAAAAAGAGATAAATAACTAAAAATAATAACTTCTAAAGAAAAGGGAAGGAAGGAAGGAGTAAAAAGGAAAGAAAGAAAGACTTCCCAGTTTTTAAGATTTTTTTTTTTTTTCCTGGAGGAGGGCCCCCAACGCTTTTATGTTTAGTTGTCTTCCCAATGTTCCCACTCCTCTCTGGAACATTTTAAAATTTCTTCTTGGCCTATGGCATTGCATCTTCATAATATTGTTTTGCCAAGAAATGTATCATGCCTGTGACTTTGATATTAATATTTGGCATAATGTTAATTTATCCCCTCCCCCCAGGGAAGTCCCCATCACCCTGCAGCTCTGTCACAGAGGCTAGGCTAACAGAAGGATAAATGTATTTAATTTAATTTTGCAAATCCTTGTTAAAGGGAGAGGTACCTCAAGATAAATTGGAAGTTCATACTCCTACACCTGTGAAATTCTGATAAATATCAGACATTGACAGTTGATATCATGAAGGTACTGACAATATATAGACACTCAGAAAGTGATGATAGGAAAAGCGACAGCCAAATGAGAATAATGGGATTCTAGAGAAGTAGACTTTGTTTAAAATGATCATTCTTTTCTTTGACGACAAAAGGAATATCAGCTTTTTACTCTTAGAAATTTGAAATACACAGAAAAGCATGGGGCACCTGGGGGCTCAGTTGTTTGAGTGTGTGACTTTTGATTTTGACTGGGCTCATGTTCTCATGGGTCATGGGATCAAGCCCCCTGTCCGTCTCTGTACTCAGTGTAGAGTCTGCTGGAGATTCTCTCCCTCTGCCCCTCCCACCACGGGCGAGTACTTGCACCCTCTGTCTCTCAAATAAATAACAAATCTTAAAAAAGAGAAAAAGAAAGAAAGAAAGAAAAGAAAGAAAGACAGACAGACACAGGAGAGCAGTAAGAAAGACAAAAGCCACCCTTGTGATAATCACTGTTTACCTCTGGGCATATATCTAATGTTTCAATTTATATGTACATTTATACATATACATATGCATATATGTAATTAGGATCTTATTCTATATAACACATGGTAACCTCATTTTTTTCTGCATTTCAAATCCACTGCATAATCCTTGTTCAAAATACAGATTACAAGCATGCAAGAAGGATTCTTGTTCTGATATAATAACCCAGGAGTAATTATTTCGATAATTTTCAGACCCAAGGTAATTATTAAGGAGTGTCAACGTATAATTGTATGCCCTTTTAAGGAAAGAGTTAGCTATTCTCTACTGATATCTGTGAAGTGTTCTTCATTTCAACCACATCAGTTCATATTCTCTACTTCTATCTATTGCTATTATGAATATACATCAGTATTTTAATAGACTGGCACTACTTTTTCTTTAAAGACCAATTGGTATAACACTTATTTATAAAATTCAAAATGTTCCTCAGTCATATAAAATGCAGAAGAATGATGCCCTCAACGCTGATTTCAAGGTAACAATATCAATGTCACGTCAACCATGAACAGCAACTCCATCTAGATTTTATTCATACATTGCATATTACATTGTCATTAGTCTTCCATGGGAAATTAGATATGCATGAATCCCACCTGATGAAGAAGGGCATTTCATATTGTTCATACAGAAACAACCAACCACATAATTTCACATACCCACAAGGAATAAAAGAATTTCATGAAGTGATTCAAGAGTAGAAATACATTAATATTTGCTAGTCACAAATCTCATGTAGGGTCAACACAAAAAAAGCTTATATGGAATTATTTATAACTGTCCAAAAATTTATCCCCTTAATCTTTTGAAGCATAATAGCATGTACATTATCTAAGTGTTTAATTTTGGATTTTTCCTTATAAGTATTCTGATTTAAAGTAATATCTGAAAAGAGTGACTGGCTTACTACTATGTGAATTCTATGACACTTACTGACATTTTCTTTTCAATTAAATACTTTTTTATATTTTGTAACCTCATTTTTAACATAACAATATATTGTGAATATTTACTCACATCCTGAAGTATTCTTCTTACTTGATTGTCATTTCAGAATATGGTTGCTCTGTACTTAATCTCTATTAGATAGACATTTCGTTTGTTTCCAGTTTTTTTTTCTTTTTAAGATTTTATTTATTTATTTGACAGAGAGAGAGCGTGGGAGAGTAGAAGCAGGGGGAGGAGCAGGCAGAGGGAGAGGAAGAAGCAGGCTCCCCACTGAGCAAGGAGCCCGATGTGGGACTCAATCCCAGCGCCCCGGGATTATGACCTGAGCTGAAGGCAGACACTTAACCTTTGGAGCCACCCAGGCAGCCCTGTCGCCAGTGTTTAACCAGTATAAACAACACTGTGTTGAACTATCATACATAAATAATCTTGTAAATATCGGATTATTTTCTCAAGTTCCTACAGATGACACTGCTTAGTCAAGGTATTTAAATATCTTAAGACTTTTATCACACTCCTATCTGCAATGTCCGAGGGTCTCATATTCCAACGGGGAGAACTTTTCTAGGGGTGACACTATTTCTTGCTTGAAGCTTGGTTTGTTTTGGAGATACAGAAAGTTATATAACAGAGATTTTTGTCCCTGGCATGCCAAATCAGGAAAGAGACACTGTGCCCTCTCTATTCTCCCCTGCCAATTTGGTGTTTGAGTGAGGAAGGGTAAGTTTGTGTTTAAGGTGGTGTCACACCCTTGGCACGTGAGACACGGTATGTAGATCAAAGAGGAGAAAGCTCCGGGCAT
Source organism: Martes martes (assembly GCF_963455335.1). NCBI lineage: Eukaryota > Metazoa > Chordata > Mammalia > Carnivora > Mustelidae > Martes > Martes martes. The sequence continues at coordinate 83,121,866 of NC_137894.1, forward strand.
TTCTTATCTCCAGTAGGCTCTTGCTAAATGCCTTCCCTATAATATTAAGCCATCCACTGCAGGTGGACAAAAAAGGACAAAAAAGTAATTTCTCACCTGAATGTTCTCTAAGTAATTTTGTTATTTTCATTAAATACTCGTGACCTGAAAGATTAGGTCTACTCAAAGATATTTTCTTTTTGTATTTAATGATAAACTATGAATTTTTACTGAAAGAAAGAAAAAGAAAATCATGTGGCATTAACTTTGATTTGAGTATAGGCATGATGAGAGTTACTCCCTTCCTGTTTTAATGAATATGGCATTAAGTATATATATCTTGATTTTCAGTGGAGTGCAACCTATCATTGAGAGATTTCAAAGCTGTTATTTAAGATGTTGATATATAATGTATAGATGTCATAAGTGTGTGGTTTAACCTTTAAGGGCACACTTAGAGAAGTGAACGTGAGTATATTATTGTCACTTTATTACAAATCTTCATTAGGAGGTACACGCACACATACAGCGTAATATATAGGTATACATACTATACTATATAGGTATATATACTTTTTGATACTAATATGGTATATAGAGTAATCCTTGAATAACAACAGGTCAAAGGTTATTGAAAAATATTACGTCATGCAAAACTTCAGTTGGTAATTTACTTTCCTCACCTAGCATTCTCCATCTCACCCCTCCCCCAGCTAAGATAGACACCGCATAAAGACTGTGACCTTGTCTATCTTGTTCACTGCTGCATACCTGTCTTAAACAGTTCCAAATATGTAGTAAAAGGTCTGTAAATACTTGCTGAATGAATGAAAAATAGAGCTATATTTTTAAGAGTCAAAAAAAAAAAAGCACTGAATTATAAAATACTACAAACAAATGTTCCAGAGGCATCCAGTTCTAAAACAAACCGGATTTGCCAACAGAGTTGAAGTTTAATCTAACTCCAAACTTTATTTTTTTATTTTTACTTTTTTAAAGGCTTTACTTATTTATTTCAGAGAGAGAGTGAGAGAGAGCCCAAGCAGGAGGGAGAAATAGGCTCCCTTTTGAGCAGAGAGCCCTACTCAAGGCTCTATCCAAGGGCCCCGGGATCCCAGGGGTCATGACCTCAGCCAAGCCGAAGGCAGATGCTTAACTGACTGAGCCACCCATGTGCCCCTCTAACTCCAAACTTTATTTATTTTTTTTTTAAAGATTTTATTTATTTATTTGACAGACAGAGATCACAAGTAGGCAGAGAGGCAAGCAGAGAGAGAGGAGGAAGCAGGCTCCCCGCGGAGCAGAGAGCCCGACGTGGGGCTCGATCCCAGGACTCTGAGATCATGACCTGAGCGGAAGGCAGAGGCTTTAACCCACTGAGCCACCCAGGTGCCCCTAACTCCAAACTTTAAAGTGGTAGCATGCATTACTGGTTCAACAAATGATGTAATTAGGTATTAAGAGTAATAGTTAAAGCTCAGAGCGAGTAATAAAGACATAGTGGGGTCCATAATACAGGTATCAAAGGTAACCCTTGGGGTTCTGACTGAATATTTGAGAAAAGGAAGAGATCAATCCATTTAGGCAGGTAGATAAGCCTATGGAAGGTCAAATAGGAGGTAACTGCGGGAGCAATTTTTTTTTTTTTTTCTGATTTGGGGGCTTCTCCTTAATCTCTGTTTTTTTCACACTTTATCTTCCAAAACAAAAGGATTCATTAACTTTGGAGGATCTGATCTTTGGTAAATAGATAACTTGAAAATTTTGGGAGAATTAAAGTATGTTAAACTTGATGGAAGCTTAGAAAGCACGTCTTTTTTCAGATGACTACTGTACGCACCCTTTAAAACTTGACTTTTAACTGAAGTCTTAAATGTCAGAAGGCAGAAAACTTTGATTTTTTAAAACTTTTTTATTATAAAATGTATCAATATACCAAAGACCATATAAAACATATAGATTTTAAAGAACGAGTGAAACATCAGTGTATCTACCAGCTTGAGAACAACTTCTTAAGTTAACTATTTATGAGAATTGTCAACTTGATTTTTCTCCCATTGAGTTTTCAGAAGATGGTGGCTGTTTATTTAAACAGATGGGTCTTTTCAAATCCACAGCTCTAATAATTTCCACTACAGAATACTTGTTTCGAGAATTGACCAGAATTGGCTATAAGCTAGAAGTATATTATTGTTCAGAGTAGTGGAAAATTAAGTACTTATGGCTTGTGAAAATAGAACCTCATAGTTTTTTTTTTTTTTAATGGAAAGGTATGACTGGAAACTACAATTCTTTAAGATTAATTTCTAAACTCAGAAGTGAGATTATGACATAATCACTTGGCAAATATCAAAGCTTTTTCTGGGCAAAATAACTACCTTGACTGGGTAAGAAATAAATCTTCTCAGATGCATATCAATTTCTTCTTGAGTGAAATTTGACTTAGAGGAAGTTACTGCCTATGAAATGGAATCTGTATTAGTTTTCTATTGTGCAACAGGTTATCATTTAGTGGATTAAAGCAATAGACGTTGACTATCTTATAGAGTCTATGGGTAATGGGTAAGGAAGCTGGACATGGTTTATTGAGTCTGGGTCTCTCACAAGGCTGCTGTCAAGGTGTTAGTTGTTGCTGCAGTCTTCTTAATGCTTGGCTATAGGTGGTCCACTTCTATCTCCCTCAGGAGGATGTTGGTAGGATTTCGTTCCTCTCAGCATGTTGCACTAAAAGCCTCAGTTCCTCACTGGGTGTTGACTGGGGGCTGCCCTCTGTTCTTTGCCACCTAGACCTATCCACTGAGCAGTTCACAACATGGCAGTCTCCATCAGTGAGCAAGTGAGAGAGCAAGAGAGAGAGAGGAAGATGGAAGTCAGAGCCTTTTGTAATCTAATCTCAGGCACGACTTTCCATCACTTTTGCCATATTCTATTCATTGGAAACAAGTCACTGGGTCCAGTCCACACACAGTGGAGGAAACTACAGGAAGATGTGAAAGCCAGCAGATGGAGATCATTGGGAGCCTCAAAAAAGAAGCAGAAGATGCCGTATTTTTAGGTGACTGGAGGAGGAAAATCACCACATCTCCTGCCCTTTGGCACTCTTACATAGTAACATTTGTATTGTGCCTTCCTTTTTATCAGAAGTAGCCTTCCGGGCTCCTTTCATCCATTTGACAGGAGTGCGGACAATACAGCTTTTAGGTGATTAGGGTTCCAGAAGCCTGCTGGAGAGATAGCTGAATTACAAGCCCTTTTCAGCGGCACCATGCTTTATGTGTGTTTGAAACTTGCTGTGTCTTTGGTCAGCCCAAAGGTGATTGATTTTGTTTGGAAAAGGCGAGACAACTCCTCTGAGGTAATTTTTTTTATACTCACTGAGGAAAATATATTTATTATTTCATGTAAGTTTTCTTTTAAAAGTAACTTCTTCTTTCATTCTGTAACTTGTGCTGAAAATGACCATATTCCTTTTTGGCCTCATTAGAGTTAATAGCTGGCCACTTGAAAATTAAGTTTTATGCTCAATATCTTCCATGATTTAAGGAAAAAATTTTCAAATTTTACTTATAAGCACAATTGGAGTGGAAGGGTAGGTTTTCAAAAAGCTGCTCATGCTAGGGTCTGTTTAATACTTGAAGCTATAAAATTGAGATATAACAAATGATTCAGAGAACTTTTGATATGTCTTCCAAAAGGCTTTGGGATATTTAATTATTATCTAGTGCTACAGTGGGGCGCTTGGGTGGCTCAGTTGGTTAAGTGTCCAGCTCTTGGCATCAGGTCAGATCTGGATCTCAGAGTTGTGAGTTCAAGCCCCGTGTTGGGCAAAAAATAGCTCGTGCTACGTTTTGGCAAAGTATCATGATCGTTTTTTTTTTTTCCTGCATTTCTCAATTTTTCATTTCAGGCCTTTTTTTGCCTTTCCCACCTTTTTAGCTTCCTCCATCTTGTCAAATTACTCAAAACATGAAAATTTGGGTTGTTTATTTAATGAAAAAATTATTGGGAAATAAAAAAAAGTTGTGGTATGATTTCTGCTGTCACCAGAGACCAGAATTAGTCTCTCCCCAAAATAACTTAGAAAGTGGACAGAATGTATGAGGTCGTAGTTTTCAGGGATCAAACAGCAGGCAGCGATTTTTCAGAGAAGTAAACAAACAAGGTGAGTCCTATCTTTCTACCGGTTGCAGGAGATTTTTCCACACTGCAGCCCAGGGAAGAGGAACCCAAGCAAAGCTTGGGCACCTCCAAGCAGAGGAAACAGAGCTGGGAGATCTGGGAGGTGAAGGCATCAGAATTTCAGGGTGAAAACCAGAGAAACGAGCTGTCCCAAAGAAGAGCTTGGAAGAGCCCCTCTTGAGTCTCAGCACAGGCATGTGAGAAAACTACCAAGGCTGAAGAACGATCACTGGACGAAGAAGCAGGACAGCACCTGGAGTCACACAGGGCCAGGAGTCATTTGTGTTCCTACCAGACAGAGTGGAAAGACCTACTAACGTGGAGGGCTTCGAGCAAAATCTTTAGAAGGCTATTGCCTTGGTAGTTGGTCCAGTAAGCCTCAAATTAAAGGCTGTTCTGGAGCTGCCTAACAAAGCTTGAAACCGAGGCTTGAAAGTAACATAACCGCATCCCAGAAAAAAGCTCCCCCCACCCTACCATTGTTAGAGAGATACAAAGAAAATCCAACCCAATGGCATGCAATAAAAATTTAGGAGGTGTTCAAACAAGCAAGAAAATATAACCTATAATGAAGAAAATTTAATCAATAGGCCCAGATGACAGAATTAGTTAAATTAATTAGGAATACTAAAACAGCTATTATAATACAAACTCCATGTCTTCAAAAATGTAGAGGAAAGCATGAACATAAGAAGAGGTATGTAAGATGTAAGAAGGACCTAAACCAAACTTCTAGAGATGAAAAAAGAAGCAATGTCTGAAATGAACAATACTCTGAATGGGATTAATAGCAGACTGGACACTGCTGAGTAAAAGATTAGTAAATTTAGGATGTCTGGCTGGCTCAGTCAGTAGAGCATGCCGCTCTTTATCTCGGGGTCATGAGTTCGAGTCCCATGTTGAGTGTTAGAGGTTACTTAAAAAAAAAAAAGATTAGTAAACTTGTAGACACGGCAATAGAAATTATTCAAAATGAAACACAGGAAGATAGAAGACTGAGTTTAAAAGGAACAAAGAATCACTGAATTACAGGACATCCTGCAGCCTAACATGTGTCCTTAAATTTCAAAAGGGGAAGAGAAAGAGGAGGGATGGAATGCAGATAGGAAGAAATAATAACCCTCAGTTTTCTAAATGTGATGAAAAGTATAAACTCACAGATCCAAGAAGCTCAATAAATCCTAAGCAAGAGAAAAAATGAAATAAAACACAGCCATTCATATCAAAATGCAATTGTCGAGGACCAGTAACAAAAAGAAAATATTAAAAGCAGCCAGAGAAACACGATATAAATACAGAAACAAAGATAAGAATGAGAGAAGCAGAGCCAAATCGCACAAGGAACATTCTTACAATACTGAAAGACAAAACCATCAACCTAGAACCTTAGACCCCGCAAAAAATCTTTCAAGAATGAAGTAAAAATAAAGACATTTTTAGTTGTATAAAAGCTGAGAGAATTCATCACCAGCCCGCCAGTTCTAAAAATGCAAAAAAGAAGTTCTCTGAGTACAAGGTAAATGGTCACTGATTGGAAATGTGGATCTACACAAAGAAATGAGGAGCACTAGAAATGGTAAACTCGGGGGTAACTATAAAAGACTTTTCCCAGGGTGCCTGGGTGGCTCAGTGGGTTAGGCCTCTGCCTTCGGCTCAGGTTATGATCTCAGGGTCCTGGGATGGAGCCTCAAGTTGGGCTTTCTGCTTAGTGGGGAGCCTGCTTCCTTCCTCTCCCTCTGCCTGCCTCTCTGCCTACTTGTGATCTCTGTTTGTCAAATAAATAAATAAAATCTTTAAAAAAAAAAAGACTTTTCCCTTACCTTAACAGTATCTTTAAAATAATGATCTGTTGAAAGCAAAAAACAATAGCAATGTATTGTAGGGCCTATAATATATGTGGAAGTAAATATGACAACAATAGCACAAAGGCTGGGTGGGGACAAAGGAACATATATGGTTATAAGGTCTTTATACTATATATGAATTACTATAATATTATGTAAGATAGACTGTGATGACTTAAAGGTGTAAAAAACCAAGATATATTGCTAATAAGTAGATACAGAAGATAAAATCGAATCTCAAAAGTGTCCTAATTAATCCAAAAGAGGATAGGACAAGGCAGGGATAAAAGCAAAGAACAGATGAGATGGGGCACCTGTGTGGCTTAGTTGGTTAAGCTGACTCAGTCGGCTGAGCCTTAGGCTCAGGTCATGATCCCGGGGTTCTGGGATCCAGCCCCTCATTGGACTCCCTGCTCAACCAGGAGTCTGTTTCTCCCTCCCCCTGCCCCTTCCCTGCTCATACTCTCTCTCTTTCTCACTTTCTCTCAACTAAAATAAAAATAAAATCTTAAAAAAAAAGAACAGATGAGACAAATAGAAGACAAAGAAAAATGATAAATTTAAATGTAATTACGTCAATAATCACTGTAAGTGTAATCGTATAAACACAAAATTTAAAGGCAGAAATTGGGGGCACCTGGGTGGCTCAGTCTGTTAAGCATCTGCCTTCTGCTCTGGTCATGATCTCCGGGTCCTCGGATGGGTTCCCTGCTCAGCTGGGAGTCTGCTTCTCCCTCTGCCTCTGCCCCTGACTCATGTTGGCTCTCGCTTTCTCTCAAACAAATAAAATCTTAAAAAAAAAAAAAAAAAGAATAAAGGCAGAAATTGTCAGAGGCAAGCATTAACCTAACACCAAAACCAGACAAGCATTAACCTAACACCAAACCAGACACTCTTGTTTCAGTGAAACAAGAGCAACTCTAATCTACACATCAATATCCCTTGTAGACATGGATTTATCCAAATCAAATCCAACAACTGACAAAATGGTAATGGTATATGTCATAACCAAGCAGAGTTTCTTCCAAGGGATGCAAAATTGGTTTAACATTTGAAAATCAAACAATGTAGTTCACAGTTTTTGCAGGCATAAAAAGAAAAATCATGTGATCAACTCAGTAAGTGTAGCAAAATAATCTGACAAAATTAACATCCACTCATACTACAAATCTCAGCCAACCAGGAATAGAAGGGAACTTCGTAACTAATAAAGGACAGGTACTGAAAACCTGTAGCTAATACCATACTTACAGTGAAAGACGAAGTGCTTTCCTCCCAGCAGATTGAAAACAATGTTTATTTTTACCACTTCTGTTAAACATTTTACTGGAAGTCAGAGCTACTGCAGTAAGGCAAGTAAAGAAATAAATAAAAGTAAATAGACTGGAAGGGAAGAAGTAAATTTTTTTCTGAAGGTATCACCAAGAAACCCACTAGAACTTGTAAGTGAATTTAACAAGATTATAGAAGACAGGTTAATACATCAAAATCAATTGTATTTCTATATAACTAGCAATGATCAGAAAATTAAAATTTTAAAATACCATTTATTAAAAACTTAAAAATATGAATGTTTAGGAATAAATTGAACAAAAAAGCGCAAGATCTGAAACACCAAATGCTATAAAAAGTTGCTAAGAAAAATTAAATACTTAAGTAAGTGGAAAGATATACCTTGTTCTTGGGTTAGAAAACTCAATATTGTGTTGTTGTTGTTTTAAGATTTTGCTTTATTTATTTTATTATTTTTTTCACATTTTAATTTCAGCATAGTTAACATACAGTGTTATATTTGTTTCAGTGTACAATATAGTGATTTAACGATTCTGTACACTACTCAGTGCTCATTACTGTAAGTGCACTCTTAATCCCCCTCACCTGTTTCACGCATCCACCCACTTCCACTCTGGTAACCATCAGTTTGCTCTCAACAGTTCAGAGTCTAATTTTTGGTTTGTCTTTTTTCCTTTGTTCATTTGGTTTGTTTCTGAAATTCCACATATGAATGAGATCATATGGTATTGTTCTTTCTCTGACCTATTTCCCTTAGCATTATACCCTCTAGATTCATCCATGTTGTTGCAAATGGCAGGATTTCATTAAGATTTTATTTTTGAGTAATCTCTACACTCAATGTGGGGCCTGAACCTACAACTCTGAGATCAAGAGTCATGTCCTGCAATGACTGAGCCCAGAAAACTCAATATTGTTAAGATGTCATTCTTCCTCAAATTGATCTACGGATTCAGTGTAATCCCAAAGAAAATCTCAGCAGGATTTTCTGTGGAAATTTACAAGTGGATTCTGAAATTTTTATGGAAATACAAATGACCTAGAGTAGCCAAAATTTTTTTGAAAGAAAACAAAGTCGGAAGATCTACAATGCTTTCTATCAAGATTTATAGTAAATGGTGGTAAATCCATACCATTGAATACTCTTCATCAATAAAAATAAACTATTGATACATGCAGCAACGTGGATGCACATTAAAATCCTTATGCTAAATGATAAAAACTTGACAAATAAAGTGTATACTGCATGATTCCATTTATGTAAAGTAAACTAATCTATCACAACAGAAATCAGATCCGTAATTGCCTGGGGTAGGGGTCAAGGAAGGGATAGATGACAAAGAGATGAGGGAAAAGCCTAGAAGGGATGGAAATGGTTATCATCTTGATTGTGGTGATGGTTTCAAAGGTGTAAACATATGTCATGAATACTTCTTGCACTTATTGTATGCTGATTGTACTTCAATAAAATTGTTTGCTTTGATACTGGTGCTAATATTAGATGTAGTGCTCAGAAGAACTTGTTAGAATTCTGTGCATAACAAAGCCCTGCAAATTGGCTTCTTCAAATTGTTTTACCTGTAAAAACTGTAGTCCTTTTGCAGTGATTGAAGATCTCTTATCCGTGCCACTCCTTTCCTACCCAAGAGCCTTCTGACAGCTTTGAGCATGTATGATACGGCTCCATCAGTTCCAGTACCTATGTTCAGGAACTCTTATTAAATACAGAGAAAAAGGGACAGCAGATGCAATTGCATTTAAGCCTGCAGCCTCCTCGGTTTGGGGGCAGCTTGCTTTCTTTTAGATCTCTGTCAGTGGGACACATCCCAGATCTTGTTTCATGTCTGAAGTCATAAATATAAAAGTTACTTTCAGTGCTAAAATTGTACGCAGGCTATGAAAATGCTAGACGTCCATCCAGGGGCCCCAGTGGCCTTGCATGAGAGGAGGACTTGAAGACCACTGGTTTACACTCTTGTCACATAACCTTATGTCCACTTATACCTAAAATAGTAGGTGATAATACTACAAGGATCTCATTGCTTCTAACAAACATACCGAGAGTAGCATAATTTTTAATATAATTATTTGCTTTCTGAAAATCAAGCATGTACTTGTTAAACTAAGTATAGGTAGTCTTCTCACTTCATGATTTGCTAGTAAACACCGCTGTGTTAGTTACCCAAGTCTTTCAAGGGCAAATACTGCTTACAACCTAAAGTCATTTTGGCACCTCATTTTATTTTTGTAAACAATCTTATTGAGAAGTAATTCACATACAGGAGACAATTTCAACCATTTAAAGTGTGCAGATCAGTGGTTCTTTGTATATTTACAGAGTTGTGCAATTATTACCACAATCTAATTTTAGACTATTTTTATCACCCCCAAAAGAAACCCCATATCTATTAATAGTCACTTCATATCCTCCTTCTGCTCCCCTCCCAGCTCTAAGCAACCACTAATGTACTTTCTGTCTCTTCAGATTTGCCTATTCTGGACATTTCATATAAATAGAATTCTACAACATGTGATCTTTTGTGACTGCTTTCTTCACTTAGCATGTTTTCAAGATTCATCCATGTCCCAGCATGTCTCAATACTTCACTTTTTTTTTAATACTTCACTTTTATTCTGAATAAAATGCTATGGTATGGAATTATTTATCCACAATTATTTATGTATCCATTCATTAGTTGATGGATACTTTTTTCCCCCTACCCTGCTTTTTGGGTATTATAAATAATCTACTATGAACATTTGTGTACAAATTTTTAGTTGGAAGTATGTTTTCCTTTTTCTTGGGTGTGTAGGTAGGAGGGGAATTGTTAGGTCATATGGTAACTCTATGGTTAATATTTTGAGGAACTACCAAATTGTTTTCCACAAAGCATCTATACCATTTTATAATTCCTAGCAGCAGTGTAGGAAGCTTCCAATTTCTCAACATCAACCTAAAGTACTTTTTTTTTTTTTTTTTAAGATTTTTGAGAGTGAGAACACAAGGAGGGGGAGGGTCAGAGGGAGAGAGAGAAGCCCGCTCTCCCCTGAGCAGGGAGCTCAACTTGGGGATTGATCCCAGGACCCCGGGATGATGACCTGAGGCGAAGGCAGATACTTAACCAACTGAGCCACCCAGGCGCCCCTCTGAAGTATTTTCCAAGCTTCCTTTTATCCCATAAATTGTTGGTCCCATGTTATCAGAATGCAGATCTATATTGAGGAAGCTGCTTTTTCCCACTTTGCAAAGGTCTTCAAATATAATTTTCTTTCTCTAAGAAAATTGATTTGAATTGGTTTATCCTAAGGTATCTTCTAACTAAAAATCTGTGCTTCTCCAAATTCTTCATCTTCCAACAGAAAGAATGGATCTTCTTATTTGCACCTTGCAGTTTGACCTAAATAATAATCTTTGTTTGGCAAGAAAAAATAAACAAAGCTGGAGTCCAAAAACTGAGTCATTGTTTTAAGTAAATGGTCTATTGTCTAAACTAGTTACCCTTGCTGCCTGTAAGCCAGAATCTTGGCGTGTTTTCTATGTCTTCAGTTGCTTTTGAAAAGTTCAAGTATTATTTTACTAGGATGAATAATTTAGAAAATGGAAAAAAAGGAAGAGATTGAACTTACTTTCTATATAGGTGACTTTTTAAAAAAGATTTTATTTATTTATTAAAGATTTTATTTATTTATTTGACAGACACCACAGTAGGCAGAGAGGCAGGCAGAGAGAGTGGGGGGAAACAGGCTCCCCACTGAGCAGATAGCCCGATGCGGGGCTCGATCCCAGGACCCCAGGACCATGACCTGAGCCGAAGGCAGAGGCCCCAACCCACTGAGCCACCCAGGCACCCAAAGATTTTATTTATTTATTTGAGAGAGAGAGCGCTAGAGTATACGAGTGTTGGGATGGGAGAAGCAGGCTCCCTGCTGAGCCGGAAGCCCAAATGCCCAGGATCCTGGGATCATGACCTGACTTGAAGGCGGACGCTTAACCGAAGGAGCCACCCAAGTGCCCTATAGGTAAATTTCAATGTAAAAATATATTCACATTAATAATTTTCATCTGGGATACTACTACTACATTTATAATATACTATGAAGATTTGTGTACAAGTTTTTAAGTTTTTTTTTAAAGATTTTATTTATTTGTTTGACAGACAGAGACACAGCAAGAGAAGGGAACACAAGCAGGGGGAGTAGGACAGGGAGAAGCAGACTTCCCTCTGAGCAGGGAACCCAATGCGGGGCTCAATCGCAGGACCCTAGGATCATGACCTGAGCTGAATGCAGATGCCCAATGACTGAGCCACCCAGGTGCCACTGTGTACAAGTTTTTGTTGGATGTATGTTTTCCTTTTTTGGGGGTATGTATTTAGGATACATACCTGAGTATATAATACTATTAATCATAGTATTAATCAATATCAATTATAATATTAAAGTCATGTTGTACCTTTCTTTCATTCAGAAGCCACAAATTTTGAACTAGGACCTAGTTGTCACTTTTCCTCTTGGTTTAAGCATCCAACAGATTTATAAATCACAGCTATAATTGGGTGGGAAGATGGGTAAGATAGCTGAGGGGGATTAAGGAGTGTTTGTTGTGATGAGCACAGAGTTTGTATTAAAGTGTGGAATCACTATATTGTACACCTGAAACTAATATTACACTGTATGTTAACTAACTGGAATTTTAATACAAACTTAAAAAAATCACAGCTGCAGCTCACACGTTAATTAGTCAAGTAATTCTCACATTGATGAGGAATCCAAAGGCAAAATAAAGAAGCTTCTCTCCATTATAATCTGTTAATTTTGTGGTTAATATTAGACTAGGAAATTTAAAATACAGAGGCAGCATAACAGAAGAGCAGTAGTTTAAGATAGGAGTTTAGCAGGAGTTTAGGTAGACAAGTAGAATTGAATCCTGGCTGTGCCATTTACCAGCTGTAGAACTTTTGGAAGGTTTTCTTACCATCACTAAAACTCAGTTTACTCAACTGTTTAAATAGGACTAATAGCCTACTTAATTGGGTTGTTGTCAGGCTCCATAGCTAACACAACAAAATCCATGTCGATGAATTTAGGGGGGGGGGGTTGTGTGTGTGTGTGTGTGTGTGTGTGTGGTTTTTTTTTAAAATCAGAAAACCTTCCTTGAGCGCTCAGGATTTAAATATATATTACCTTCCTGGTCTAGAAATCTGTCTTTGATTTAGGTCAGTATGGAAGTATTTTAACAGAACCTACTTAAGAACTCATTTCATAGCCTGTGATCTTTTCCTGCCATTAGATTCAGATTTTCTATACATTTTTTTCTTCTTAGCCTAGAGGATCATGTTTTCATTATTCCACATTCAATTTATTCCTAGGTTATCTTGGGCATATTTTTCTTTTCCTCATCCCTCAAAGAAAGTAGAAATTTGGGAAAATAAAAAGTTTTGGAGAATTTAACAACTGATAATCATTATTGTTGTCAAAAACTAAGTTGAAATGAGAACCTTGATACAATTATGATTATCATATCTATCAATTTTCTTGGGACACATCTTTGGAGAGAGCGACTAAAACCAATTTCGAGGTGCACCTGGGTGGCTCAGTCAGGCGTCTGCCTTCAGTTCAGGTCATGATCCTGGGGTCCTAGGATCGAGCCCCCACATTGGGCTCCTTTCTCAGCAGGGAGCCTGCTTCTCTCTCTTCCTGCCGCTCCCCCTGCTTGTGCTCTCTGTCAAATAAATAAGTTAAATCTAAAAAAAAAATTAAATTAATTTCAATTTGTATTCTATTTATGTGCTTTTATATTTCAAGGTATTTACCATTCAGTTAATGTACATAATACTCCTGTGAAACTCATGGTCCAAAAACATTACATAACTTACTTAATTGACAAGTGGGTAAACTACTAAAGTGGTTGAGTTGCTTTAGGCATCTGGACAAGTCTAGGGCAGTGGACAGCTGCCAAACAAGGGCTATTTAATTAATATTGTGTCCCAGAATTGAGTTCCTCTGACAAGGAGAAATCTTCTACTGTGCTTGCATGTCCCCACTGAAACTCAAGTTTTTTTGTTTTTGTTTTTTTTCCCAGCTAGATTCTTCATTTACTTACATGATGAATGTTTAGAACTTTATGCCCCAGCCAAATCCTCTCTCAATGCTAATTAATATCCTTGTTTACTGTGTGTGTGTGTGTGTGTGCGTGTTTCACCCTTGGCAGTTTCTTTTCAAGTTATGGTCTTAGTTTTTGCCTCCCAGCATTCTTTTTTAGCCATATACTTAGTATCTAACTATTTCTTATGCAGATAGTACATAAGACTGTATTCAGTAGAGTCCTTGCTATTATCTTTTGAGTTAATAATTATTTGCTGTAAGGCCACATTGATTTTCTTAGGTATCTCCACAAATGTAATTTTAAAACCCTCTTTAATTCTGGATTTATTTACTTCCTAACCAAGTGCTGAGTCCTCCCAGATACCTCTTGACTCCTTTCTTTTCCCTACATCCCTAGAGTCACTGGGCCACCATATGGCGTCTATAATTTTATTTTGACCATATCAATATGCTTAAAATCTTATAACGGCTCACTTTGACTCAGAATAAAATATGATCTCCTTTGCTTGGGATACCACGCCCTTCCTGATCTGGCATCCATTCCCTTCATGATCCTCATGTAATCCTTCCTACCCTAGGCTCTGGTCATAATACTCACTATTCTCTGCCTCTGCACATGCTTTTCCCTTTACCAGGAACATCTTTCCTTACCCTATATCTAAACTAAGGCGTCATTCCTCTCCCTCCTTAGAGTGTGAGTTCTTTCATGGTAGAGCCAAGTGAGGCTGGCAGAGGGCTAGATACACTGTGGGTGCTTAACACATGCTTGTGTGATTAGTTCATGTAATTAATAGTCGCATGGCTGTGGAATTCACCATCAATAGAAAATACCTTATAATGACTACTAATGAAGTTTTCATGAAATTATGGGGTGTTTAAGCTGTGGTATCCCAACATAGGACCTGGTTAGGACCTCGAGGGTATCCACTTTTAGTAAAGGGAATTGGAGGTTAGGTGAAGGAACACGGTGATCAAACTTGGAGAAGCTCTATGAAATTCAGTAATTTTATTATTTTTTTTAAAGATTTTATTTATTTATTTGACAGATAGAGATCACAAGTAGGCAGAGAGGCAGGCAGAGAGAGGGGGAAGCAGGCTCCCTGCTGAGCAGAGAGCCCGATGCGGGGCTCGATCCCAGGACCCTGGGATCACGACCTGAGCTGAAGGCAGAGGCTTTAACCCATTGAGCCACCCAGGCGCCCCAAAATTCAATAATTTTAAAGGAACATTAGCAGAAAAAAGTTCTAAAATACAATTTTATTTTCTGTTTTCTACCAATTTAACTCTTTCACCAAATTCATCATGTATTTTATCAGCTAAAGAGCTAGATAATTTGGACATTTACTGTAATCTTAATGTTTTGAGTTGTCTGAGCACCAGTAAAGCCATATGAAAAAACATTTTTATTTTTCAGATACTGGCTGCTAAAATACAAAAATGTCTTACTCCACTACTCTTCCTCCTAAGCCTTCTGAGACACATGGCACAGACACTGGAGGGGAGAGAGGGAGGCTGAGGCTAAGGAGTGACAAACTGTGAGCAGCATAAACTTCATACATGAGAAATTCTCCCCAAGAAACTAGCCTTTTTAGTAACAATAATTGTCTCTAGATGAATACATAGACATTTAAAAGTTCAAGAATTCCACAAACAGGGGGCGCCTGGGTGGCTCAGTGGGTTAAAGCCTCTGCCTTCGGCTCAGGTCATGATCCCAGGGTCCTGGGATCGAGCCCCGCATCGGGCTCTCTGCTCGGCAGATAGCCTGCTTCCCTCTCTCTCTCTGCCTGCCTCTCTACCTACTTGTGATCTCTGTCTGTCAAATGAATAAACAGAATCTTAAAAAAAAAAAAAAAAAAAAGAATTCCACAAACAGAATATTAATACTAGTAGAAGAAGGTCTTCTCAATATCCTATAGTTCTAATATTTGCCTCAGGCATTTATTAAAAACTGTTAAATGTTTAAAGATTACACAGAATAATTTCCACTATTTCACATTTCATACCTGTTTATACCTTTTTTTCCACTCCCTCAACTAAAGACACATAGTTTATTTTAACATGTCTAAAATCATAGCAATGACAACAGTAAATAATCGTCAGGATGCCTGGCTGGCTCAGTTGGCGGGACACTTGACTCTTGATCTTGGGGTCATGAGTTTAAGGCCCATGCTGGGTGTAGAGATTACCAAAAAACCCTACACAAATTAAAGAATTGTCAATTTTTTATGTACCGTTATGCACACATCTATGGAAACAACTGATAATCTGTGCTCTTGAGTATATTCCATTATGGATAACTGAATGTGTACTTATTTTTGTTTTACAAATTAGGGGCTGAATGATAAGAAACTAGATTTACACATAGACTTGTCCCTTCCTTGTCCAGAGTATTGCTAGTGTTCTCTCTCCTTCTCTCTCCTGTCCAGGGCATTCCAGAATGGGAGTTCTGGCATTCATCCAGGGCCACAGCAGCCCATTATGCTTTAGAGATTCACGCTTCTGAGGAACATTCAAATAAACTAGGGCAACTGGGAATCAGAGTTTAGGAAATATAGTTTCTTAAGAATAGGAGCACCATCAAACGAAATTCAATAAATGTTCTGCTTGTAATTATATGCCATATTATTAATAAACTTATTTTTTCATGGATGATTACTATTTGTATCTTACATATATGCTAGTTAATATTGTTTGTTGTGTTTGAAATTTAAGTGCCTAAATGTTATTACAATAAGCCAATACATTTAATTATGTATAAAACAATCATATGAATAACAGCTACAAGTATTTTAAGTATTGAAATATTCTCAAATATTTTCAATTAATTTTTCTCCATTTCTAGAAATCTCTTTAATTTCAGAAAATCTGCACAGCCTCCTAGAAACATCCAACTATTACTGAGATGCCAGAGTTGATAGTAACTTCCTAACTCTACTTTAGCTTCTTCTTGGGTGACTAGCATGGTAAAAATGTTTAATGGGTTAGCAGGAATAAGTAATGTCTGTGTGAATAAAAAATTATTGGAATTTGAGCATTTATCCTGATATTCAATATTATACTAGATACTATAAATGAGGCTCATTAATAACAGTAAAAGTTCTAAACTTTTTAAAAAAAAAAGTTTCAGAAGATTTTGTCAGAGAGAGAGAGAGAACACACAAGCAGGGAGAGAGGCAGGCAGAGGGAGAAGCAGGCTCCCCACTGAGCAAGGAGCCCAATGCCGGACTGAATCCCACGACCCCGGGATAATGACCTGAGCGATAGGCAGACGTTTAACTGACTGAGCCATCCAGGTGTCCCAAGTTCCAAACTTTTTATTTTGCATTTTATTTAGCTATTGACCAATAACTTCTTGAAAACAAAACAAAAAACAAAGGGGTGCCTGGGTGGCCCAGTTGGTTGTGTCCAACTCTTGATTTCAACTCAAGTCATGATCTTGGGGTTTTGAGATTGAGTGCTGAGTCAGCTCCATGCTGGGTGTCTGGGCTGCTTAAGATTCTCTCTCCCTCTGCCCCTCCCTCGCACCCCTAGAAAAGCTAAAATTGACTACATGGCAAGTTCTCATAAGCAGGTGATGACAAAAAGTATACTTGATAAATCCCTTTTAAAACATAGCCTGGGTGGCTCAGTCGCTAATGTCTGCCTTCAGCTCAGGTTGTGATGCCAAGGTCCTGACACAGAGCCCTGGCACTGAGCCCCTGGTCGGGCTCCCTGCTCAGCAGAGTCCTGCTTCTCTCTCTCCCCTGCCTGTTTCCTCTTGCTGTGTCTATCTTTGTCAAATAAATGAATAAAATCTCTAAAAACAAGGGGAGCCTCGGTGGCTCAGTGGGTTAAAGCCTCTGCCGTCAGCTCAGATCATGATCCCGGGGTCCTGGGATCAAGCCTTGCATTGGGCTCTCTGCTTGGTGGGGAGCCTGCTTCCCTTCCTCTCTCTCTCTGCCTGCCTCTCTGCCTACCTGTGATCTCTGTCAAATAAATAAATAAATAAAATCTGAAAAAAAAATCTTGCAAAACAAAACAAAACTTCCAAAAACAGATTTCCAGAGGCTCAGTTGGTTGGGCCTTTGCCTTTTTTTTTTTTTTTTTAAATTTTATTTATTTGACAGAGAGATCACAAGTAGGCAGAGAGGCAGGCAGAGAGAGAGGAGGAACCAGGCTCCCTGCTGAGCAGAGAGCCCGATGTGGGGCTTGATCCCAGGACCCGGGGATGACGACCTGAGCCAAAGGCAGAGGCCTTAACCCACTGAGCCACCCAGGCGCCCCTGGCCTTTGCCTCTTGTTTTCAGCTCAGGTCCTGATCTCAGGTTTGTGAGATCAAACCCCATGTGGGGCTCTGCACTCCGTGGGAGTCTACCTGAGATTCTCTCTCTCTTTGCCTCTGCCTCTCCCCACTACTCTCTAATTAAAAAACAAAGAAACAAACAAACAAAAAACCCAAAACACAGATTTCCAAAAAGTTCCGCAATTCTGAAATGTAGGTTAGTTTAGTTTAAAAAAGTAATATAAATATAATATTAAATATGAGATTACTAGAACCAGTTAAGTGTTCTTTTGATGTTCCACTATATTCCTTAAAAAAAAAAAAAAAACTTTGCTTTTCCTGATTTCAAAAGAAATACATTCATTACAGAAAAAAATGGAAAATAAAGAAAAACATGGAAAAGGAAAAAAAATTACAGTAATTAATTGCTCCACCTAGATATAAATCTCTATTTATATTTTGGAGGCTATCTTTCTAGTTTTGGTTTTTCCTAGCAACGGCAATTATTTTCTTATTTTAGTCCTTGTGCTGGCCTCCTTACATAAAGTTGCGTACAAGGAATGTTACAGAACAGAGATCTAATAAATGGGATATAAAGTAACTTACCTCCCTTCTACCCTTTTCTTATGATAGAAACACCTTCTAATCTTTTTTGTCATATCTGGAATTGGTATACAGAGTCAGTGACTAAAGAAACACGTATTTGTTTTTAGCAAGATAAAAGAAACAGGAAAACCAAAAATATTCAGATAAATATTTTAATTAAATTATCACAGAAATCAAAGTTGTATATGGACCCAACTATGTGTCTATACACAACTATGTGTGTGTATATATACCCATAAGACTATTTACAAATATGTAAACATACATATAAAGTCTAGAAAGGAATATATAGAAATATGTATTATAGTATCAGGGTGATGTTTCTTTTTTATTACTTTGTAATATACTCAACAAACCACTACATTGAGGTAGGACTATTTTGACGTTAGAGAATCTTATACAAATGAATTTGTTCAAGAGCTTCTCTGTCAA
Source organism: Martes martes (assembly GCF_963455335.1). Lineage (NCBI taxonomy): Eukaryota > Metazoa > Chordata > Mammalia > Carnivora > Mustelidae > Martes > Martes martes. The sequence continues at coordinate 83,140,565 of NC_137894.1, forward strand.
TATGCTTTTCTGGGTATACATTGTAGTTCAATGGTACCTCTTCAACCCAGGAAGATAACTGTATATTAATCTGGAAGGAAAAAAAGATGATAAACATACATTAAAAAATGCAGAATGATCCTGTTCTTTGGAATTTCAAGAAATCATGATGAACTAAGTCATTGAAGATGACAGATTTTTTTTTTTTTACAACAAGTAGGACTAAGTTTACATGGTGTCACATGAACAATTCTTTGTTGTACTACATGGTAGGTCTGTGGAGTCAGCATTTAATTTACTTTGATTTTGGAATTTGAAAGAATAAAGAAAATACAGAATAGAGTAATTGTTTTAACATAATTAGTTTAATAATTATCATTAGGTTTAAACAATAAAAGTCTAAAACAACAATGAGAATACACAGAGAACAGAGCAAACTGTTCATACATACACAGTGATGGTGTTAAGGGGTTGCATTAGAGGGGCTAATCTCCCTCTAGAAGCTTCATCAGGCCCTTCCCTTACATTGCCTGCTCTCTCCTTGGCAGGGAGCCTGCTTCCTCCTCTCTCTCCCTCTCTGCCTGCCTCTCTGCCTACTTGTGATCTCTGTCTGTCAAATAAATAAGTAAAATCTTTTAAAAAGAAAAGAGTCAGCTGCTTAACCGACTGAGCCACCCAGGTGCCCCTTGGAGACCATATATTTTAAAAGACATATTTTTATAAGCATGAGAAGTATGGTAGGATTATACCACACATGAGATGGGTCTCTCCTGGATAAGACTTAAGTGGAGGGGATGGGGAGATTAACATCTTTTCTTTATATATCTCAAGATTATTTTCCTTGTTATTACAAATATGAATTACTTTTATAATTTGGGTGATTAACAAAAATTTCTTAAGAAAGTATTACTGATGGTTCAGTTTTTTGTTTTTTTTTTAAGATTTTATTTATTTATCTGATAGAGACAGAGAGAGCAAGAGAGGGAACATAAGCAGGGGGAATGGGAGAGGGAGAAGCAGGCTTCCCTCCGAGCACGGAGCCCAGTGCAGGGCTCGATCCCAGGACTCTGGGATCATGACCTGAGCCGAAGGCAGATCCTTAACCGACTGACCCACCCAGAAATTCCTGTTTCTTTTGTTATAAAGGGAAAGTTATGATGTGGGTGTTCTAAGCCTCTTGCAAACATTTAGTACCATTTGCTAACCTAAAACTGTAAGACGCCAGTTGGAAAAACTGGTTGGAGAAGCAAAGGACTCTATATCAAGATAGGAATTACAATTTCAGAGCTCTTGGGGCCAGTGACCAAACCACAAACCAGTTCTTAGGCTATAAGTTACTACTCTTCTTTCTATCATCTGTTACTATATTCAGACAGAACATCTCTAGGATATAGTAATAGCTATCAGAAGAAAGTAGGAGAAAAGTTTTGACAATAAAAATGCTGGGATAGGGGGTCCTGGGTGGCTCAGTCACTTAAGCGTCTGTCTTCAGCTCAAGTCATGATCCCAGGGTCCTGGGATCGAGCCCCGCATCAGGATCCCTGCTCAGTGGGGTCTGCTTCTCCCTCTCCCACTGCCCCCATGCCTCTCCCCATCACTCTTGCGTGTGTGCACTCTCTCTCTAATAAATAAATAAAATCTTAAAAGAAAAATTCTGGGAAAGAGGTTTACATACCTGAAGGCCTGAGAGAGAATCTTCAAGACTTGGTACTGTTACTAATAATGATCCTTGTTTCCTTACATTATGGCTGATATATTCCCAGGCTCTGCAACATATTAAAAATTAATATTTTATGTTTTACCAGACACTGAACACTTTTTAAAAAAAGGAAGATCACAAGAGAAAATGCAGCACAGGCAATACCCAGAGATCCAGATGGGCAAAATGTTTGCCTGCAAGAAATAGGATTGTAGCAACATATCGGATATTGACAAGTTCTTCAGTTTCTGAAGGGGGTGTTGGCAAAATTGTGATGTTACAACACTGAAGAGATTCAACAAGTTATTTTTGTTACTATGAGGTACTGTTAAGGCCAAAACTCAGTTTTCAGAACCAATACACAAGTTAAAGCTGGATCAGCAGTTAAAACCCCTTAACTCTTTTGATTTTTTTTGGTGGAGAGAGAGAGAGAGAGGGAGAGAGAGAGAGAGAGAGCGAGCGAGCATGGTAGGGGAGAGAATCCCAAGCAGGCTCAAAGCCCAGTGCACAGACCAACATGGAGCTTGATCTCACGACCCTGAGATCATGACCTGAGCTGAAGCCAACAGTCAGAAGCTTAACCGACTGAGCCACCCAGGTGCTCCTTAAACTCTTGATAAAGTGTGTCAAAACTGGTTCTGTGGAAGGGAGAAGGGCTAAGAGGTAGAGATGGGGAAGAGTAGTGGAGAAAGGCCACAGAAACCAGAAGCCAAGCAAAGACTAACAATAGAGCATGATATGTAGATTACATCTTTTAAAATAACACCAAGAGTAAAATTGTACTTTATTCCATTGTCCAAAAAAAATTTTTTTTAAGATTTTATTTATTATGTATTTGACAGAAATCACAAGTAGGAAGAGAAGCAGGCAGAGAGAGGAGGAAGCAGGCTCCCTGCTGAGCAGAGAGTCTGATGCAGGGTTCGATCCCAGGACCCTGGGATCATGACCTGAGCCAAAGGCAGAGGTTCTAACCCAGTGAGCCACCCAGGTGCCCCTTGAACTAGTTTCTTTTTAAAATATTTAAGCTGTTAATTTCATGGTGACCTTAACCTACTAGTAATGGATATGGAGTGTGTGTGTATATGTGTGAGACAGAGAGTTGGGGGCAGGGGAGAACATAGAAGGTAAAAGGGTGGCAGGATAAAGAGGGTTTTGCCATTCAGGATTTCACTCTGTATTAACTATTTATGGTCTATAATTATATATCTTTTTATTTCTCTGCAGTATAAACCTTACTGATGCACTAGTCCAAACATTTGTGTAATTCCATTTTGTACATATGAAAAGGAGTTTTCCTGCATCTAGAGTACACATGTGTCATTACGTTTAAAAAAAAAAAAGTCAGCAATCCTAACTAGCTAGAAAATCAATGTCTCAGACTATGGACCACAGGAATTTTCTAATTAGAGGGACTGACTGATCCTGAGCATCAAACTGTGGCAGAGAAGTAAAAAAGAGATCACATATATGCTAACTTTTCTATTCCCTGAAAAGAAATAGTGGAATAGTTTTAGGAACCTACGATTACCACCTTAAAAATACTTTTAAAGTTTGACAACTAATCACTATTTTGGTTAATATTCTTTTATCTTCTATCACTTATAGAAATTAATTCCCATCATTTTGTGATAGGATAGCATATGACATGTTTTTTCAAAAAAACTAAAATGGAGGGGCGCCTGGGTGGCTCAGTGGGTTAAAGCCTCTGGCTTCAGCTCAGGTCATGATCCCAGGGTCCTAGGATCGAGCCCCGCATCGGGTTCTCTGCTCAGCAGGGAGCCTGCTTCTCCCTCTCTCTCTGCCTGCCTCTCTGCCTACTTGTGATCTCTGTCTGTCAAATAAATAAATAAAATCTTAAAAAAAAAAAAACCAAAAAAAACCTAAAATGGAGACAGAAAAGAGTAAGTATAAATGCCTATCAAGAATGGTTATCTTAGGGCGCCTGGGTGGCTCAGTGGGTTGAGCCGCTGCCTACGGCTCAGGTCATGATCTCAGGGTCCTGGGATCGAGTCCCGCATCGGGCTCTCTGCTCAGCAGGGAGCCTGCTTCCCTCTCTCTCTCTGCCTGCCTCTCTGCCTACTTGTGATCTCTCTCTGTCAAATAAATAAATAAAATCTTAAAAAAAAAAAAAAAGAATGTTTATCTTATTGCATCCCTGATTGCTAAGCAAATGCTTGGGTCATGATATCATTTAATATGTGACCCCCATTAGATGTAATATTTTACAAAGTTAGACAAAATTTATTTTTGTTTTATGCATAATACATTTCCTTATTAACATAATCTTGTTGAAGTTGTTTTAAAAAAGTTAAATATGAAAATATTTCTACTTTACCAATCCCTTTTTTAAAAACAAAGATATTTAGTAATCTCTATACCTGTAATGTGGGACTTGTACTCACGACCCCAAGATCAAGTCACGTGCTTTACCAACTGAGCCAGCCTGGCACCCCACTAATTCCTTTTCATACTTTGCTGAACATATTTTAACAGCTTTTTTGCTTGAATAAATAACATACCTGGCCTGTTCTGCCTCATCAAGAAAATATTCGAAGACATTATTCATGATAATAACATCAGCATTTTGCAGAAGTGAACCCTGGGTACGGATGTCCGCATGAAGCACCTAAAGAAGAGTGAGTTCACTTGAGAAAACAAAGATAACCACAGAAGATATAGCTATGGGTTCAATGATATGAGGCAACATGAGAAGTTAACCTTAATTACAATGGGAGAAAGAACAGTCTATTTAATAGTATCACCTGTGGGAAATACTTAGTATCTAATTAAAAACCATAAACTTGTGAAAATTTGTTTTAGATTTATGTACATAGTCATATAATTATAGTCTTTCGATCCCCAGTTTGGAGCTTTTCCACTATGACTATATGATTAATTGTAAGAGACAAAGGCCCTAGGTTCAAACTCCAGCTCTATCATCAACTGAGTCTGTACACTTAGGCAGTCGGTGTCTCATAAGTAAAATGGAATAGTGTCTGTCCTGATTCACAGAATCCAATGGGATCACATAAAACCTATAAAAGTAATTTATATATTATAAAATGTTAATACAATATGTTTATTGGCTTTGTCTGACTTTTCGTCTAAAATTTATTTGATTTATTTATCCAAAGAAGCAAATAAAACAATTTACTTAAAAATTATATGCTTCACACCCAAAACAATAAAATACCTAGGAATAAACTTAACCAAAGAGGTGAAAGACCTGTACTCTCAAAAGTATAAAACACTGATGAAAGAAACTGAAGATGACACAAAGAAATGGAAAGACATCTCATGCTCATGGACTGGAATAACAGATATTGTAACAAAGTCTACACTACCCAAACCAATGTACAGATTTAATGCAATCCCTATCAAAACACCAACTGCATTTTTCATAGAACTAGAAAAAGCCAATCCTAAAATTTGTATGGAACCACAGAAGATCCAAATTGACGAAGTAATCTTAAAAAAGAAAAACAAAACTGGAGGCATCACAATTTCAGATTTCAAGTTAGATTACAAAGCTGTAGTCATCAAAGCAGTATGGTACTGGCATAAAAACAGATCCACGGATCAGTGGAATAGAACGGAAAACTAAGAAATAAGCCCACAATTATACAGTCTTTTGTCAATTAATCTTTGACAAAAGAGGCAAGAATACGCAACAGGAAAAAGACAGTCTCTTTAACAAATAGCTCTGGGAAAACTGATCAGCCACAAGCAAAAAAATGAAACTGGACCACTTTCTCACATGATGAATGGAAATAAACTCAAAAGGGAGTCAAGACCTAAATATGAGACCTGAAACCGTTAAAATCCTAGAAGAGATAGCAGACAATAATTTCTCTCACATTGGCCACAACAACATCTTTCTAAATAGGTTCCCTGAAGCAAGGGAAACAAAAGCAAAAGTAAACTATGGGGGCTATATAAAAATAAAAAGCTTCTGCACAGCAAAGGCAACAATCAACCCCACTAAAAGAAAACCTCCTGAATGAGAGATGCTATCTGCAAATGACCTATGTGATGAAGGGCTGGTATCCAAAATATATAAAGAACTTGCACAACTCAACACCAAAACCCCAAATAATCCAGGGGCGCCTGGGTGGCTCAGTGGGTTGAAGCCTCTGCCTTCAGCTCAGGTCATGATCCCAGAGTCCTGGGATCGAGCCCCGCATCGGGCTCTCTGCTCAGCGGGGAGCCTGCTTCCTCCTCGCACTCTGCCTGCCTCTCTGCCTGCCTCTCTGCCTACTTGTGATCTCTGTCTGTCAAATAAATAAAAATAAAATCTTAAAAAAAACAACAAAAAAACCCCCCAAATAATCCAATTTAAAAATGGGCAGAAGACATGAACAGACATTCCTCTGAACAAGACACACAGTCAACAGACACATGAGAAGATGATCAACATCACTCATCATCAGGGAAATGCAAATCAAGACTACAATGAGGTATCATTTCACACCGGTGAGAATGGCTAAAAACAAAATCATAGGAAACAAGTGTTGATGGGGATGTAGAGAAAAAGGAACCCTCTTGAATTGCTGGTGGGAATGCAAACTGGTGCAGCCGCTATAGAACACAGTATGGAGGTTCCTCAAAAAGCTAAAAACAGAATGACCCTATATCCAGCAATTGCACTACTGGGTATTTATCCCACAAATACGAAAAACACTAATTGAAAGGGATAGATGCACCCCTGTATTTACTGAAGCATTATTTACAATAGCCAAATTATGGAAGCAGCCCAAGGGTCCTTCAACAAATGAATGAATATAGATGTGGTACATCCATCTATCTATCTATCTATCTATCTATCTATCTATCTATCCATCCATCCAGGGATATTCAGCCATAAAAAAGAATGACATCTTGCCATTTGCAATGACATGGATAGAGCTAGAGTGTATAATGCTAAGTGAAATAAACCAATCAGAGAAAGACAAACACCATATGATTTCACTCATATTTATTTATGAGTGGAATTTAAGAAACAAAACAAGCAAAGGAGAGAAATATAAAAAAAGTAGAGACAAACCAAGAAACAGACTCTTGGCTGTAGAGAACAAACTGATGGTTACCAGAGGGGAGGTGGGTGGGGGAGTGGGTGAAACAGATGATGGGGATGAAAGAGTGCACTTATGATTAGCTCGAGTCATGTGCAGAACTGCTGATTCACTGTATTGTACAACTGAAATATAACACTATATGTCAACTACGTAGGAATTAACACAAAAAACAGTAACAAAAAATTAAAACTATATACCTCAAAAAAATTAACTTGACCACAATCAACAAGTCTTACAGAGCAGAAGCAACGTAACAAGAGAAAACATCTATTTTCTCAAGTGCAAAACAAACCACTTTTATTTTAAAAGGAAGAGAAAAAGTTTATTTTGTATTAGAGGATTTCTTTGGTCTTACAAATAAACAGTTGTGGGGTCTGATTCTTAACATATTTTATTCTCTTTTTTAAGTAGGAAAAATACTAAGATAATTTACATTAAGTGGGCCTCTAATTTCTGAAACACACATTTAACATGTTCCTGAACACACAGAAAATAATCACTTTAATAAACTTTCTAAACATGCTGTTGAGATATGAAATAGGCATGCAAATTAACCTACTGATATACCAGTTTCCTCTTTTTCTTTCCCATCTCTGTTCACTCTCCCACACCTCACCCCACAGATATGGTAAAAAAAAAGAATAAATTATTAAATTAAATTAATTATGGCAACCAAGAGAGGTCCCATGGAAACCCCCCAGAATGGCTCTTGACAAACTGGAATGCTAATTATGCAAAGGCTGCATGATAACCAAAACCAATTCAACCAATTTTTTTTTTCAGATTTATTTACTTACTTATTTGGCAGACAGAGAGAGAGAGAGATTACAAGCAGGGGGAGCAGCAGAGGGAGAGGGAGAAGCAGGCTCCCCACTGAGCAGGGAGCCTGATGTGGGACTCGATTCCAGGATCCTGGGATCATGACCTGAGGCGAAGGCAGACACTTAACTGACTGAGCCACCCAGGTGCCCCTAACCAATTTCTAATGGGTACCTCCTATATACAAGATACTCTGGAGGGTGACACACCATGAGGAATGAGATACAATACCTACACTCAAATACGTTATATTCTAGTAACGGGATGAAACAGCTATGCTGGTAATTTTAAGTGCCATCAAAGGAATAAGTGAGATATGAATAAAGAATAAACAAAACAATGAATAAAGAAAAATAAAGAAATAATTTAAGTCAATGGGTCTTTCATGTAAAGATAGCGTGTAAGACACATGGCATGTATGCTTATACTTTCCTGAAACCCCATTATAATAACAGTATAGGGTTTTTAGAAAAGAAGGTATATACCTACAAGGATGGGGGGAATGGGAAAGGAAATAACAGAGATAAAATTTTGTAAGTTAGGGAAAAAAGAGGAACTAATAAGGAATTTAGGAGACCAGAAAAATCTGATTTTTAAGCTAGATAGATAGAAAGCTAAGACCCAGACTTGACTTATACTACAGAATCTCAAAAAGGCTCACAATTGATGGCACCAGCTATTTCTGGGTGAAGGAGTAGGGAGAAATGCTAAAAATAAGGTGATTGGGTTGAAAGTCAGTTTTAGAAGTACCCAGACTCCTATAGGACTTTCTTATACCTAAGCAAAAGAACAGAGGTTTATTCTCCGGGAAGGATAAAACAAAGGTGTCTGGGTCAGGGGAAGGCAGGTCTAGTTGAAAAAAAGGCTAATGTCCTGAAAACAAGGGCAGTAAGGCAGACAGGATAGTGTAAATCCGTTACGTTTCACTTCCTCTCCTCTACCCCTCCATCTGCAGGATGTTGTTGGCCACTCAGTAAGGAGCCTGGAAAGGTTTTCTCTGGGCAATCAGACCAGCCCAAGAGGAAAGATCTTAATATACTTCATCAGATACTCGCCAACTAATTAACCAGCCAAGCAAAATCACTCAACAGTGAAGCCCCCAATGCTCAGAATCCCCACTTCAGTGCTGAGAACTTCAACCAGCTTTTTTGTTTCTCACTCTTAAGTTTGAATGGACAGCCAAGGATCTCTAGACTTCTGAGGAAAGTCCTATTAAAGAAGACCAAACAGGAACAAAAATAAAACAAAAAGCAGAGCCCGAGACTTAAGGCTACCTAGATTTCAAGATAAAAATAACCTGTATTGGGACGCCTGGGTGGCTCAGTTGGTTAAGCAGCTGCCTTCGGCTCAGGTCATGATCCCGGCGTCCTGGGATCGAGTCCCACATCGGGCTCCTTGCTGGGCAGGGAGCCTGCTTCTCCCTCTGCCTCCGTCTTCCAGTGCTTGCTCTCTCTCTCTCTCTCTCTCTCTGACAAATAAATAAATAAAATCTATAAAATAAAAAACAACCTGTATTTATATAAATTTATTTAAATTTAAAAATATTATAAATTTAAAAATAAACTAAAAAAAAAAAAACCAAAACAAAACAAACAAATAAACCCTAGAATTCCTTTCCATTGATCTTAGGGCCTCTTAAAAACAACAACGGTCTTTACCATCCAGGAAGGAAACTGTAAAGGTTGCCAATGAAATGGTATACAAACAGCTTTCTATCATTGGGTTACTAACAGCCACGGAAGCTGCAGAAGTATGTGGGGTGGGAACTCATCCACATAAGCTCTGTTGAAAAGCTAGGGGTAAAAAATCTTTTAATGTGTAAATAAATGAGTTTAACATACCTTTATCATCTTCTTTAAAAAAATAAAATAAAAATAAGGTACTTGGATTTCCATTTATTTATTAATTAAAATATTTATTTATTTTAGAGTGAGACAACATGCACAGTGCGGGCGGGGGGTGGGGTACAGAGCGAGAAGGAGAATCGCAAGCAGACTTTCTGCTGAGTGCCGAGCCCACGCAGGGACCATCCGACAACCCTAATATTGTGACCTGAGCCGAATCGAGAGTCGGACACTCAACCAACAATGCCACCCTGGGACCCCTCGACTCTCCATTTATAAACTAGGATTCTTAAGAGGCCAATTTTTAAATCTTAACTTTCAATTAAATCAACATTCCTGTTATGTGATTCGTATTATGCAAGAACAATGTGTTTCTGTTCACTAAATTGGGATGGTGAGAAAAATGCATGAATTTATTACTGGATGAGAAATCTGCTTTAATCATTTGTCTATTTCTAAGATGAGAGAGAGACAAAAAGAGGGGAAAAAAAGGAAGTTTGGAAGGAGGAAAAAAAACATTTCCTTCAATAATAAAGGGGAGGACTAGATCCTTAATTTTACCGAGATGTCTTTCAACACCTTAACACAAGAGAGCCTTAGGGGCTCCCTATCTCCCCGCATTGCCATTAGAAGTGTAGGATCATCGTGAAAGGATAAGAATTACTGCATTAACCAAAAAACTTCCTTTTCCCTTTCTGGTTATTTTTGTCCTTACATATAGAGAAAGAGCTAAGTTCTGTTATGGCCCAACCCAGGCCGTCACTCCACCTGAACTGCCATTCTGTGGCATCCACAGCTCCTTCTGGAAACTTAAGAAAAAGAAGATAAAGTACTCAGAGTATTACTTAACCTTTTTGCTTACTTTCAACAGAGAGTTTCATTAAGTACACTTTTGACTTACATCTAGAGATTAAAAAATGATGCTACCCAAACTATACTATAGAGGAGATGAAGGAAATTAAGAAAAATTCTATTTTCTTTCTTTTTTTTTTTTTTTAAAGATTTTATTTATTTATTTGACAGATCACAAGTAGAGAGGCAGGTAGAGAGAGAGGAGGAAGCAGGCTCCCTGCTGAGCAGAGAGCCTGATGCGGGGCTCGATCCCAGGACCCTGGGATCATGACCTGAGCCGAAGGCAGAGGCTTTAACCCACTGAGCCACTCAGGCGCCCCTTTTTTTTTTTTTTTTTTAAAGATTTTATTTATTTATTTGACAGATCACAAGTAGAGAGGCAGGTAGAGAGAGAGGAGGAAGCAGAAAAATTCTATTTTCTAATGAAACTGGGGAGGAAGAGAAATAGGAGTGGAAGGTAATTATAATTAAATTCACCTTTATTGTTTTAAAGTACTAAGTCAACTCAATGTTCTACACATCAGCAACCAAGAATAAATCCGAAAAGATTTTCCAACTCTAATCCAGAAGAAACTTGACTAAATGATGCTATAAAACAGATAAGAGAATATATGTTTAAAAGGGTACCTTTAGTACAGCATAGGAAACATAGCCAATGATATTGCAATAGCATTGTAGGGTGACAGATGGTAGCTACACTCATGGTAAGCATTGTGTAACATAAAGACTTGCCAAATCACCATGTTGTACACCTGAAACTAATACAACATTGTGTCTCAACTGTACTTCATTAGTAAAGAAATACATAAATAAAAGGATACCTTTATTCTGTCAGTGAACTGGTATTTTTTTATGACCATTTCCTGCAACTGGCAAAAGTCTCCATTCAATTCTACTCCATATAGTTGCAGGGCTGAACTGTAAAGATAACCCTGAAAAAAATGAAGACATGATGCAAATGAATGAACTGTGAGTTCATTTTTTTTTTTTTTTAAAGATTTTATTTATTTATTTGACAGAGAGAGATCACAAGTAGGCAGAGAGGCAGGCAGAGAGAGAGGGAGAAGCAGGCTCCCCGCAGAGCAGAGAGCCCAATGTGGGGCTCAATCCCAGGACCCTGGGATCATGACCTGAGCCGAAGGCAGAGGCTTTAACCCTCTGAGCCACCCAGGTGCCCCTGTGAGTTCATTTTTATACCAAATTTTAAAAAATCAAACTTAAAAAAAATAGAATTCAATAAAGGAAAAATAAAATGAAAGATAAATAACGTGCAATATATGTAGAACTTACAACTTCAAGAATTTAAAGATTCTTACTGATCAAGACCTTAATTGTAGTTTGTCAATTTCCATTATTTAAAAGTAATTATATTTTGAAAGACTGATTTCTTACTTTTCCTGATAAAACTGTGCATTAAGTAATGCTGGAAATGAAAGAAGTAATCCCATACAGATTCTCTGTTTAATAGTCTATTTCTGTAATTTCTTGGGAAGGTACAGCAGGGGAAAGCAAGACAGGCATTAACCCATGGGGGATATAATGGAAAATCATGCAGTCTGACACTAGAGGAAGGCGGCCATAGATACGTCCTATTTGGCTTAGGGAAGTCAATCTGGCATCTGCCTAGTATAAACCACCAATTAGTTAACAAGGATAATCAAGAACTGACTAGATATTATTATGTATCCACAAAAAAGTAGTATGGATGGAAAGGTCGAGTCATGTTCTGAGTATTACTTTACATCAAGTAACACCCACATGTGAACCAAATTTGCATTTACAGCTCATGATAGATTTTTAGAATCTGTTCAACAGAGTGTAAGTAGGTACTCAAAAATTTTTTATTGACTGAATCAGTAACCATTTTAATATGGAGGAAAAATGAGACTATGTTTAAATTTCTTTTTCTTTTTTTTAAAAGACTTTATTTATTTATTTGATAGACAGAGATTGCAACTAGTCAGAGAGGCAGGCAGGGAGAGAGAGGAGGAAGCAGGCTCCCTGCTGAGCAGAGAGCCCGATGTGGGGCTCGAACTCAGGACCCTGGGATCATGACATGAGCCGAAGGCAGAGAGGCTTTAACCCACTGAGCCACCCAGGCGCCCCCTATGTTTAAATTTCTTAACGATGCCACGTAATGGCATAGCTGGGTTTCTTTCAGCTATGTGCTTTTCTAACAAATCAAAAAATGGACAAGAGTGGAGCAAATATGGTAAATAATCATAATCTCTAATGTCTTCCAAAAAAACCACTTGACAAACTGTATTTTCTATTATGGATATTATTCCTAATTATAGAATGAAAGCCTTAACGCTGATAAATAAACTAAGCACTAAAGAGTTAAGTGTTTCTGTATGGAGCAGGCAATGGATGCTGGGAACTGAGAATTTCTGGCCTGGGCCTCTACTGCTGTTGGCCACATGTTCTAACAAGTCTGCTAATGACAACCAGAAACCACATTTAAGTTTTTTGATAAAACCATTTAGGAACGTTACAAATAATCTGGATTTGAAATTTTTTTAAAAAAAGCCACATTGAAGTTATATTTCAGACACAAATGTCTACATTCAAACTTGAATCACAGAAAATTGGACCAAGATGTGTCCTTGGGAATCATTTAGTTTATTTACAGGTGAGGAACGTGAAGCCGGGAGTATTAAGTGACTTTGTTATGGCCGTATGCAATTTCCTAGGTCAAGTAAACTTTATAAGAGCTTTTTTAAAAAGATCTTACCAAAGCTATATACACTTACCAAAGTGTATAAAGTATACTATTTAACATATAGCACAAAGAAAACAGAGTTAGGAGGTCAACAGTGACTGACAAAATAACAAAAGTGTTTTGAGGTCACCTGCTTCTGCTTTGCTGATAGTCCTTCGTTCGTGTCACAGAGACAAACCAGTAAAGGAAATCAGAGAGCTGGCCTTTGAAATTCCAAATTCAGTATCATATTTTAACCTTATTATTCTGTTACTCTAATAAATAAAGCCAAGCTGTCACCTTGGATGGTGGCAGGCAAAACTGCTGCTAGCAGGAGGAGAAAGTATTTTCCAAATGTTGAATATGTCCACAAGCTGGACTTTACCCCATAAAGGACTGTTCCGAGCCTGGAGCCAACGTCAACCAAGACCTTTCCCGACAGATCAGGGAGTACATGATGATAAATGAACTTCAATTCCATGAGGGAGAAGGAATGAGAAATAAATCCTGGAGAATTAGAACAGAATAAACATCAAATTGTCAAATTTTGGTTGGGTACTAAACATTCAATTCTGTATTTCTAATTCTTTTATCCATATTTATAACGTGTATTTCATGTTTTTCTCTTCTAAACCAATGAAAGGTATTCGGAGACTATTTAGAAAATATTAACATGATAATTTTGCACTCATTCACTCTGAGCTATATTAGAGAAGAATAACCATGAAGTCTCTGACATTTATTTTTTATTTTTCAAGATTTATTTATTTATTTCAGACCTGGGCTGAAACCAAGGGTCAGACACCTAACTAACTGTGCCACCCAGGAGCCCCAAAGTCTGTGACATTTAAAAGGCCTCTAGGGAATAGCTACCCAGCAATGTGTCCCTATCATTATGCCCCTCACGTCCTTCTTGCTGTTGATTAGAAGGTCCTTATTTTTCCCTTCCTTTCCCTATGCCTGTTATTCCGTGGGATGCTCCCTAACTCCCATATCATCTGGCTTTCTCACTATACCCGAGAGCAACCACAGAATACCCCCTTACCACTGCATGTAGACTACCAAATGAATGACCATCTCTGGAGTTGAGCAATGTGGCAGCCCTGACCAACCTAAAATGTGTTCTGGAGTATAGGAAAGGGTGGTATGAAAGGAAGTGGAGGTACGCCCACCAATCATTCTTATTTCCCTTAGTTTAACTGTTACAATTTTTAATTGCTGCAAGCTTCCTAGACCAAATCAAATTATCTGGGAGAGCCTGAGTATATTTTTTAAAGACTTACAATATTATGTCCTACTTAATTTAATGGTCAGGAAGGAGAGAAACTTTGGCCATAACTAAGAGATGGTGGCAAAGAAAATGGAAGCAGGCAGGCTAATCTCTTGGAAGAAAATAAAGGGTATGACTGGGGATGGGGGTGGGCTTTGACCACCATAGACTTATCTGCCTAGAATCCTTATCCTCCCTACTCCCTGTCACATTAATGCTTCAGCCTTACATTAAAGTCATCATTAGTGTCTTATAGCTAGATAAGCTCCTTATCATATAAGGAAGGAGAGTTCCACAGATGATAGATTTTTCAGGTTCACTGTGGTTGTATGGGCTGGCCTGCATACCCAGTCACTATTTACAATCTGATTTCTATAGGAAAATGTATCCTAACTTTCAAATTTTTATTTGTCAAACATATCTCTTCTTTAAGCTTCTGTAAATCGGGGCACCTGGATGGCTCAGTGGGTTGAACGTCCAACTCTTGATTTTGGCTCAAGTAAGGATCTCAGGGTCATGGGACTGAGGCCCAAGTCAGGCTCTTCACTCAGGGGGGAATGTGTTGGAGACTGTCTCTCTCCCTCTGCCTCTCCCCATCCCTAAAATAAATAAATAAATCTTAAAAAAAAAAATCTTCTGTAAATCAGATCTGATATGGTACTACAGTTGTAATTCACTTCTTAGTTTTCCTTCTATTGCTCTTATCTAAGTCCTTTTCTATTCTGTGAATTATAACCACTTCACGTGGAAACTGTAAGTACTATCTAATAACAGAATCTTAAACAAGTAAATGAGGAAAGTTTAATCCCCAATTATAATAGAGATACAATATATTTGCATTAGTGGCATATTACAAATTTGGTAGCACTTAACTTTTGACAATGATGTTATTTAAGATCAGTAATAGAACATAAGATTACTTACCTGGAGAGGTAGGCCACTATAAGCAATAACTCCATATCTAAGTGACCAGGAAGACTGAAATAGTGTATCTAAAGTAATAGCCTAGGGGCACCTGGGTAGCTCAGTGGGTTAAGCCACTGCCTTTGGCTTAAGTTATAATCTCAGTGTCCTGGGATTGAGCACCACATTGGGCGCTCTGCTCAGCAGGGAGCCTGCTTCTCCCTCTCTCTCTGCCTCCCTCTCTGCCTACTTGTGATATCTATCTCTCTCTCTCTCTGTCAAATAAATAAATAAAATCTTTAAAAAAATAAAGTAATAGCCTAGATGATCATATCCAATTTGAACGCCAAATATATAAATATATATATATGTGTGTGTGTGTGTGTGTATATATATATATTTAAAAGATTTATTTATTTATTTGAGAGAGAGAGACAGAGCGTGCACGCATGTGCATGTGCATGAGTGGTAGGGAGGGCCAGAGGGAGAGGGAGAGAGAACCTCAAGCAGACTCCCTGCCTAATGTGGAGCCTGATGCAGGGCTCGATCCCACAACCCTGAGACCATGACCTGGGCTGAAATCAAGAGTCTGACCCTCAAATGACTGAGCCACCCAGGCACCCCTTAACAAAGAGTTAACATATTTGTAGCATGAGGTCAGTCTAGTTTCCCATTTGGGACCCAGGTGCTGCATCTGAGGGGCAAAGATGCAGGAGACCTTTTGTCACTAGAGTTGTCCTCTGTTATGGATTGGAGATGTTCTACCAGGTCAAATCAAGGCCTGAACAGACCTTTCTCAAGACTATCTCTGGCCTCTGAATCCATGCCTATCCAACAATATCTGCCTTCTCAAGTTGATGCTTTTATTGGGACATTTCAGCCCCCTTGCAGTTATAGTTCTCATTCTAAGTGAACCAGTATTGTGGTTTACCTCTGAATCTCTTTGAAGTAAGGAAAGTATAAGTTGGTTTCCCTAAACGCAGTCACTTGTGATTAGTTTCTGGACCTGAAAAGTCACCTCTGATTAAACAGTTTCTGTGAAAAGCAGAGCTGCTCTCCTTGGTGACATCCAGTGGCCTAGCTTCCCTGGACAATATTGCACTTTGGTCTCCCTAACCTCAATAATTGGTAATGGCTATGCTGCATGGTTGGCCTTTTCCTTTCAAAAAACTCTGAATGACTTGGTCAAGAATTTGTGTTCTGGTGACATGTATACGCACAGTCGCCAGGTTTGCATACTCGAGGGCCTACCTAAAGGAGCCGTCTGGTGTGAGCCGCACACCATGCAGTAGTTTCTGCTCATTTTTCCTTCCTCACATAATGAATCAATAAAGTCTTCATCATAAAGGAATGCATCAACGTGAACTGTGGGTTCTGGCTGCTGCCGTATCTGGTGGAGAGAAGAACTTCAAAAGAAACGAAGTACAAAGGAGTCTCTTTTCATTGCTAAATAAGGCAAAACATCAGTGGTTCATATGCTAAAATTCTGAGAGCAACAAGACACAGAAAGACAAGTTTCATTTATCGCAGAGCCATCCTACTCTTCTTTCTGGTTTTTTGTTTTTGTTTTTGTTTTGTGAAACACTAGCAACTTTTAATTTGACCTGTAATGATACAAAACATGGCTAGGCGAAATATATAAAATTTGAGTTTAAGGAGTATTTCCGTGACTATCTTGTCCATCCTGGGTTGTACATTTTACGAATAAAGAAACTTGTACTCGGAGATTTCTCTAAAGAAATGACCATGAGAGAGGAAAGAACTGAAACTAATAACCAGGTCTCCTAAGTCCTGTGTATCAGTGACTGACCCATCAAAATACTTAGCAGTAAGCTCTGCCCAGAGGCAGAGTTTTCAAATAATTAAAACATCGGTAAAATTTCATGCTTACAATTGAACAGCCCTTTATTAATACTGGTAATACATGATATAACAGCAAGTGGCTATGAAGAATAAAATGTCTGATTCCTTTCACCTTAACTATGATAAAGAACCAACCTATCTCCTTAGAGACCTATAAAATTGTATCTACACCTACCATACACACACATCTATATTTTAAGTGTGTAAAATGTATGGACATACACAAGGACTAGATGGAAATAATGGAAGATACAAACAGTTTGTTAGGAGAGGGGATTATGGGTCAAACATTACATTCGATGAACACTTTTTGTTTCATATATTTTGGTATATCATGTTACTGATAGGAATGACTTATTAAAAACATCCAAACTATACTACAAATATTGCTCTCAGTTTTCAAACTATCCGCTATTTTCCACCTCTGGGAATGACTCTGACTGACTGGATATTATTAAGATTTGCTAAGTGCTCACAATGTGCACAGCACTATTGAAAATCTACAGGATCCGGTTCCTCTGCTTCAGAATCTACACAGTGAAAAACCACATTGAGGGCTGCTGTTTTCAGATTGGTGGGAGAAGAGATTATTATCAGCTTTGTTTCAGGGAACAATATTCCTAGCATATGCACTCCAGAAGAGTTGACATTTGAAGGGGCCTGAATGAGGGGGTTGTCTAGAGAAGAAAAATGAGAACTTCTTTTAGGAATGAAGGAACAGAATTTGCAAAAACTGTACAGCACAAAAGGAGGAGAAGGAAACAAAGAGATGAATTTCACCTTTGATAAAAGTGAGGGATATTGAACAGGAAAGAGAAAACCAGGACAATGATGGAGACAGGTCCAGATTACTGTTGGGCCTTGTTTTTTGGAGGGGAGGGAGGGGACACTGAGTGGGTAGGAGCTGAGTGCTGGCAAACAGGATGCCCTGAAAAATACCTGTTGAATGAATGGGGAGCCAGAGGACTATGGACTCAAAAGAATTAGGGACATCATTGAAGCACCAAATGAAAAACTGTATAAAGCAGAATTCAGGACTAACTGGATCAGAGAGGCTCTGGGATTAGGGAAGAATAGGAGAAGCCTCAAGTAGCACTAAGAGTAAATTAATGTATTTACTTTTTGGAGGGCTAGATGTTCTGAGGAAAGCATGGTTTCTAGAGGTAAGCAATTCCGAAGGTCCTCTGCTATGTTCTTCAGCATAGTGTCGTTATTATCTTCAGTGAATTCATCAAAGTCTCCTGAAAAAAAAAAGGAGAGAAATATCTTTTTTATGGTTTTGGTCATACCTAGGCTAAGTGAACAGAATGGCCATATTTTCCACCATCAATTATACCATCAAATTTTTCTTTTTTTTTTTAAGATTTTATTTATTTATTTGACAGAGAGAGATCACAAGTGCCTGCCTGCAGAGAGGCAGGCAGAGAGAGAGGGGGAAGCAGGCTCCCCGCTGAGCAGAGAGCCCTATGCGGGGCTTGATCCCAAGACCCTGAGATCATGACCTAGGCCAAAGGCAGAGGCTTAACCCACTGAATCACCTAGGGGGCCCATAGCATCAATTTATAGCAATAAATAAACCTTTCAGCTAATGAAATATCTAAATTGTAACAAATATTTCACTTCAAATATTGAGTTTTTCCTTTTCCTAAACTGCTTGAAAATACAAAACTACAAACAAAAACAAAAATACAAAAAATATTTCAGCCTGTCTGAGAAAAACAAAAGTACTTAAAAACTATATATATTTATATGTCATATATATATATACTATAATACTATATATAGTATTTTAACTATTTTTACTCAAGAACAGTACAGTCATTGGTTTGTAGGGTCTTAAACTCACCAGTAAGTAGTTAAGTATTCTTTCTCTCACTATGCAGATCTGAGAAGTACAGGAAGCATCACAGAAATTACTAAGATAACTTTAATCTGAATACCCCTGACTCCAATAAAATGTACCTAAGACTCTAGATAATAAGCACTAACAGCTGACACCAACTATATAATAAACTTTACAATAAACATGTGGCTCTGCTGCACTTGAGCAGCAGATAAGTGATCATTAAAAGAGCATATTTCTGGGGGTGCCTGGCTGGCTTGGTCAATGGAGCCTATGACCCTTGATCTCGGGGTCATGAGTTCAAGCCCCTAGTTGGGTGTAGACGTTACTTTAAAAAAAAAAAAAAAAAAAGGAAACATAAAGGCTATTTATGATGGCTATGGTGTACTTTTGGATGATCTGGCAAAAAAGGGGAGGGGGAGGCAACAGAAGGAAGAGTGTGTGAAGCAATCAAGATGGAGGTTTGGTTGAGATTGACGGCTGTTGAATCCAGGCAAGGGTATAAAAGCGGTGTTCATTGTTTGTTGTTTCTACTTTTCTGTGTGTTTAATTTTTTTTGGTTCTAAAACAATATTATTTCTAAGGAGCTCATATGTAATTTTAAATAGAATGTGACTCATCTGAAAGTAAAATACTCCTAAAGTTAGCTACTGGAGTCTGGGATGCCAAAGGTAGACTAGAAAGCGCTACTAATGAAAATAGTTCACCTTTCTCTTAAAACACTTTCTTATATTTTTTGCTAGAATAACAGCACCTCAAGGAGATTGTTTCTTACTCTGTTTTAAATTTTTTTAAGATGATTTATTCATTTGACACAGAGAGAGAGGGAGTGAGCACAAGCAGGGGGAGTGGCAGGCAGGCAAAGGGAGAAGGAGAAGCTGACTCCTTGGGGAGCAAGGAGCCTGATCCGGGGCTCGATCCCAGGACCCCGGGATCATGACCTGAGTTGAAGGCAGACGCTTAACCGACTTGAGTCACCCAGGCACCCCGCTTACTCTGTTTTAAAATAATTGTAGAAGGAAAACAAGGAGATCCTGAAGAAAATGTCATCTGTCTCCATATCCCCTGCCCCAAATCTTTGGTTGTTTTTAAGTAAGCTCATGATTTCATTCTTAAACAAAAAATAATACGAGTTGGTACAGAATGCTATTTTCATGTCACTAATAATGATTAAAAGTTACAAAGCAGGCCAACAGCAGCACAGGGAAATAAATGGAGGTTTTCTGCTTTTACATAAGGGTACTCTTCTTTTTGGCAATACTCCTCTGTGCCCTATATACAAAGGATCTTTCTCTGCATAACTTCTCATTGAGCAACAGTAGCGAATAAAAGATTTGGCTCTCTGAACTGATGCGGGAAGGCCTTTGAAGCCCCTTTTTTTCCCCTTGCCTATTTAGCACCATGTTCTAAACTGTTGCTTCAAATTATTTCTAGAAGAAGGCAGAATATAAATTACAGAGAAACAAAAATACTATTAAAATTCATTTCAAATTGTTTCAGGTGGAACTTAAATGCGTTTTTCAAGAAAACTGGACTTTTTAATTGTATTTGTAAAATCTAATTAAATTTTCTCAAGGTGCTAATTAAACATTTATTTCTTTAAGTAATCTCTACACCCAACCTGGGGCTCAAACTCACGACCCTGAGATCAAGAGATGAAGCTCCTCCGACTGAGCCAGCCAGGCGCCCCACAAGGTGTTAATTAATACCTAACATGTGTTTAGCTTCCTTCCCTCCACAGATAGATAGAACACTGTCTGGGAGCCTCTATGACTCACATTTAATTCTAATAATATCACTCCCACTGGTGATCCTTAGCAGGTTCTCTCAATTTGTACATGATATAACTAGAGAAGGCAATAAAAATGTCATTATGTTAAACTAAACTATTTCCTATCCCAAATTCTTTGGACTTAATTCTTTTTTTTTTTTTTAATAAGGATTTTATTTATTTATTTGACAGACAGAGATCAGAAGTAGGGAGAGAGGCAGGCAGAGAGAGAGAGGGGGAAGCAGGCTCGCCACTGAGTAGAGAGCCTGATGCGGGGCTCGATCCCAGGACCCTGAGATCATGACCTGAGCTGAAGGCAGAGGCTTTAACCCACTGAGCCACCCAGGCGCCCCTGGACTTAATTCTGTAACATAAAAAGCCACGTTAATAAAACAGTTTTGCTGTAGGTCTGCCTTACAAAATGAGTCTTACAGTGAGAAGGGAACTTATATTATGACTGATTACCAAACGGCCCATCCATCTGATACATATATACTGGTTGTTTAGTCTTTGCTTGAACACATTCAGGCCGGCATTTCTTTCTCATGCAGAGCCCCAATCTGCCCCTCCATAACGACATTAACTCATTTTTCCAGTTTCAGCCTGAGAGGAATCATCATGTTTAATGCTATACAACATTTCCCAAATGAACCCTTCAGGCCTGCTAGACTTGGTGCAGTGCTTTTCACAGGACATTTAATCCTAAGAATCCTATAGATGATACTACGATCATTTCTATTCTATAACAACAGCAACAAAAAAAACCTGAGGTCAGAGGTTAAGTTACTTGCCTCAGGTCATATTGGCCAGAAAGGGGTGGAGCTGGGGTTTGAATGCAGGTCTTAGCCCGAACTCTTTTTTTTTTTCTTTTGAGGTTTTATTTATTATTTATTATTTATTATTATTTATTTATTAAGACACCATGTGGGGCTCGAACTCATAACCTCGAGATCAAGAGTTGCATGTGTGCTCCTCTGAGCCAGTGAAGCACCCCCTTAGTCCGAACTCTTCATCACTACACCATACAGGCTCGCTAAGGTAGCTGTTAGTAGTCCTCCTGCCACTACCGAAGTTTTCTCTTCTCCCCACCTCAGACCAGACAATTCTCCACTGGATGCCGCAGCCACATTCTTTGCCATTAGCTTGCTGTCTTCTGGACTTGTTCAACAGAACTCTTTAAATGCGGCTCTGCAAGCAACACTGGCGATCTGGTTCTCTCATCCATGACTACCTCAGTTTATTCTCTTCTGTCACGCTGTAGCATCTAAGGCCCTAAGAACTACTGCTACTAGGTGATTAATAAATAGATTTGGAAGGGGTGCCGGTGGCAGTGGAAGCCAATCATAGGTAAATCGTATGTAAAGACTTGAACAATCATATGTAAAGAATGAGGAAACTGGAACAATGACAGACGGGAATGGCTGCAAATTCTGAACTATCACAGCAGATTTCCAGCTGTCTGAAACACGTTTATCTGAGAGTCAATACCCAATTAACAGGAGCATCACCAGTCAAGATGAGAGATACTAAGAAACTGTATATTAAATTCAGCCATTCCAAAAAGGTAGTGTTAAATGAAGACTGCATTCAATACCAAGGATGTCAGGTGAAAATGAGAACTGACTGGTACCCCTTACCCCGGACAGCAAACTCTGATTCAACCACCCACACGCAAGGGTGAAAGGAGATTTGTTCGTTTACAGCAATGATTCTTCACCATGGCTCTCGTCAAAGGGGATCTGCATATGGGATTTATGTGAGCTTTGCAGGGCCCAGAGTTGTATGCTTGGTTGTATATATAAATATATATGCTTTTCTAGGAGAAAAGTTTTATTTATTTATTTATTTATTTATTTATTTGACAGAGATCACAAGTAGGCAGAGAGGCAGGCAGAGAGAGAGAGAGGGAAGCCGAGCAGAGAGCCCGATGCGGGGCTCGATCCCAGGATCCTGGGATCATGACCTGAGCCGAAGGCAGAGGCTTTAACCCACTGAGCCACCCAGATGCCCCTAGGAAGAAAGTTCTAAAGAAAGTTCTAAAGTTCTAAAGAACTAAAGTTCTTCAGTAATTATAGCTAATATTACTGAGCACTATATGTAAGGCACTGTGGAAATTTTTAGTGCAAGAAGGCTAAAATTAGCTTTACTATCTGTAGTGGCTGGCAAATAACTTCTGAAAAGAGCAGCAAAACATTTTTGCCCTAATAATGGCTGTGCAGGTCAAAAAAGCATGATATGATAGGATATTAATGAAGTGTATAAAACTGGAATTCGCTTAACATTTTATTTACTGTTATTAAATTCCTTAAAACATTATTTCTAAAGGCTCTGCAATATTCTACTATTGTATATTTAATTAACCACTTGCTGCTCCTAATACACATTTAGATATACTAATAATTGTGAAAAATTAAGACACTACATCTGACATTTTGGCATCCATCATCTCTTTGCATTTCTGATCATTTCCTTACCATCAATGCTCAGAAGTAGAAGTACTTAAACATTTTTTAAAGATTCTTGCTACATATTGTCAAATTTATTCCCTGAAAGAGTAGACCCATTTATTTTAAGAGAAAAGAATACGGGTCTCATTAAACCCTTGCAGCACTAAATGTTACCATAAAAAACAAACTCTGTTGTTTTAATTTGCATTTCTTTAATTACTGGTGAGGCTGACATCTTTTAACATGTGTAATAGCTATTTCAGAATGTGTGGTAACAGTATTATGCTTGGAAAAAGATTAAAGAAAGGTGTTAATCAGTGGCCTGACAGTAAAGTTCTCAAATTACACATGTAGGTGGAAGGGAGCAGAAGAAAAGCTTCTCTAAAGGGCAAAATTTATTCTTTCAAAATTTCCTGGTTATTTTTAAAGAGACATATGAGGAAGCAGCTATCACTGAACCTGACAGCCTATGAATCAAACCTCACTTTTTTATATCTAGTCAAGTATCAAGTCCTACCCCTTTTGCTTGTAAATCCTACTTCCTCTTTATTCCCACTTCAACTACCTCATAGCCACAGTCTGGATCTCACACTTGGATACCATACCATGACAAACTCATAACTAGCTCCTTGATATTGGTTTTCCCCCACTATAAAATACCTTGTACATCTATTATAAACTAATCTCACTGAAACCTCTCTTTTTTTCCTAAGGTTTTTTTTTTTTTTCCAAGTAATCTCCACACCAACATGGGGCTTGAATTTACAACCCGGAGATTAAGAGTCACATGTGCCACCAAGTGAACCAGCCAGGCATCCCAAACCTCACTTTCATGTCACTTGTTTCCCTTAAAATTTTGGACATTTTTCTACTGTTCAACCTAGCAAATCTCACTCTCTATATCAGCAGAGCCTACCCATCCTATTTTCTATTCTCATCACCCCCTGACATAATTTCTCCTCAAGACAGGCAAATCTTCCCAGTTGTTTTCCATAGCCCTTCCTGTTCATACTGTTCCTTTCAACTGCATGATCTTGCCCTTTGCATTAAGGGCCTGTCCAAGTTATTTTGTCCCCATGAGTTTTTTTTCTCCAAGAGGTTTTATGCTCCATTTCTGGCTTTAACTCACCCATATCCTTACCTTTAATGACTTACAGTGCATAATTAAACACAGGGTTATATATTACCTATTATTCATTCATATCATATATTATTCTTGAAGTCCCTATACAAATTTTAAAAATTTATTGAGGGGACTTCTGGTCCCAGACAAGATGGCAACTTTCCTCCCTTTCCCCTGTTCTTCCCCTCTAACGACAACTAAATACACTGGAAATACTTCAACAGGCAATTATGAAGACTCTGAAAGCTAGAAAGAAAAGGTAAACTGTCTAGGAGTCTTAGGACTTAAGAAAGGTCACAGTAGGGAGTTGCCTGGGTTTTCTTTTTATCTTCCATGTAGCTTAGACTGGACACCAAAGAGACCTGCATCCCAGAACCACTAACAGGCACAGGGGGAAGAAAAAAGAACTAAGAAAAGCTTGCTGTCTCTTGCCAAAGCCTGGTAAAGGAGGAAGAACAACAGGAGACCCACTGAGGAACCCTAAGTCCCACTCCACACCTGGGGCAGTAGCAGACTATCCAGTCTCCAGGCCCTCTACCCAGGGGCATAAATAGATCCAGGTCTGGCATCTCCTAGCCATCGGCCCAGTGGTGGAGAACAAAACAGGCCCTGAATTGCTTGTTCCCCTACCCCCACTAGCGGAAGGCAGCTCAGCGAGACAGGGTAGCCCAGTCTTTCCCCAGGTGGGTTATACTAGCATAGATTCAACAAGAAATGCTGCAGTGCCAAAGAACAAAGCAGAGCTGAAGAGCACTCGAGGACACTGAAAACTAAATTGCTATCAGGCCAAGAACCAATAAGTTAAAACTAGGCACGGCAACTGCCTATTAAGATAAAAAATCTGAGTAAGAACAAGAGCATAAGACAAGATGGCAACTTGGGATATTACAGATATACCAAAATATCAGGAATACAATCAAAATTATCCTAGTATAATGGAATATCAGTTATCATACAAAGAACAGGAAAAATAATCGTTTGATTCATAATCTGAATCTGACATTCTTTGGATGATATATCCAATATCCAAGTGAACCAGAATTTGATTATCAGAGAAGGATTTTAAGCAACCATCACAAAAATGTTTCAATAAGCAATTATGAATTTTACCAAGTTAAAAAAATAGAAAATCTCAGCAAAGAAATGGAAGTTAAAGAATGAAATGCAAATTATAAAACTGAAATACACAATAATCAAAATTTAAAAAACATGCCGGATGGGCTTAATAGTAGAGATGACAGAGGACGGAACCACCGAACTTGAGGACAGACATAAAATTTACTCCATCTGACCAACAGAGAAAACAGAATGAATTAAAGAATAGAGCCTCAGAGATCTGTGGGTCAACAACAAAAGATCTAATATTAGTATCAGAGTTGCAGAAGTGGGAGAAAGAGTGTGGGTCTGAAAAGCATTTGAAGAAATATAGCTAAAACTCCCCCAAATTTGGTTTTTAAGAAACTGAGAAACTCCATATAGGATAGACCCAAAGAAATCCACACAAGGACATATCATAATTAAACTTCTGAAAATAAAAGACAAAGAACAAACCTTAAAATCAGAGAAATGATTCACTCTCTGTAGGCAAATACCCATTTGAACGACAGTGAACTAGTCATCTGAAACCATGGGAACCAGAAGGAGGTACATTTTTCAAGCGCTGGGAAAAAAAAAGGCTGTATGCTGTGGATTTTATATCTTATGAAATTGTCCTTCAGAGATGAAGGGGAAATAAAGACATCCTCAGATGAGGAAAAACTGAATTTGTTGCCAGTAGATCTACCCTTAAAGAATGGCTATACAAGTTCTCCAACAGAAAAGAAATAGCAGAAGAAGGTTTGGAACTTCAGAAAGGAAAAAAATTGGATGGGTAAAAATAGAGTAAGTACGAGAGACTATCTTTCTTGTCATTAATTTCTTAAAACATATTTGATGGTTTAATCAAGATTTATGAAATCATCTGATATAATTATCTGATATAAAACAATTGTACTTAAAATGTGGGGGAGGGTAAAGGGAACTAAATGGAAGTAAGATTTCAATACCTCACTCAAGTGATAAAACACTTGTACCAGTAGATGGTGATGGGTTACATATATATGTAACTACAAAAAAGAGTGATCACAAAGAGAACTATACAAAGAGATATACTCAGAAAAACAAATACAGAATTCTTTTTTTTTTTAAGATTTTATTTATTTATTTGACAGACAGAGATTACAAGCAGACAGAGAGGCAGGCAGAGAGAGAGAGGAAGGGAAGCAAGCTCCCTGCTGAGCAGAGAGCCCAATGTGGGGCTCCATCCCAGGACCCTGGGACCATGACCTGAGCCAAAGACAGAGGATTTAACCCACTGAGCCACCCAGGTGCCCCCAAATACAGAATTCTAAAACTGTCCTAGTAACTTATAGAAAGGCAAGCAGAGATAAACAGGTTAAGAAAAAGAACAAGCAGAAAACAAACAGTAAGATGCCACACTTAAGATCTAATATAGCAATAATTAAATGCATATGCTCTAAATACATCAATTAAAAGACAGAGACTGGCAAAGTAGATTTAAAAACACAACCCAACTATATATTGTCAATAGAAACTCACTTCAAACATAACGTTATAGGAAGAATGAATTTTTATAAACGGATAGGAAAAATATATTGTGCCCACATTAGTTAAAAAAATGGGAGTGGCTATATTAATATGAGATAACTAGACTTTAAAACAAAGAAAATTATTAGGTACAAAGAGGAACACTACATAATTATTAAAGGATCAATCCACCAAAAAGACATAGTTATCCTGAATGTGAATATACTAAACAAGAGCTCCAAATAAATTATAATTTAATTAATTAACAAAAACTGTTCTGGAGGGAGAAAGAGGCAAACCCACAATTAAATTGGGACTTCACTGCCCCACTCTCAGCAACTGAAAGACTAAAAGGCAGAAAATCAGCAAAGAAACAGAACCGAAAAATATAATCGACTAACAAGACCTAACAGATATTTATAAAACACTGCATTGAACAGAGTAGAATACACAACTTTTTTCCAAGTACCTATTGAACTTTCACCAAGATAAACCATATCCTGGGTCATAAAACAAATACAGAAAAATTTACATGAACTGAAGTCATGCAGAGTATCTTTTCTGACCATAATGGAATTAAACTGGAAGTCGGTAACAGGCGAATCTCCAAACACTTGGAAGTTAAAGAAGGTACTTTTAAACAATAGTTACAGTAATCAAGACAGCGTGGTATTGGTGAGGGAGAGAGACATAAATCAACAGAATAGAGGGCTCAGAAATGGATCCACACAAAAATGTCCAACTGATTATGATAGCCTTTTCAACAAATGGTGCTGGAGGAAATGGACATCTATAGGGGAAAAAATGAACTTCAACCTAAACTCCACACCTTACACAAAAATTAACCTGGACCAAAGAATTAAATGCAAAAGACAGAAGCACAGCTCTTTTAGGAAAAAGACAATATAACATAGAACTTGACACTAATATAGTGTTGTATAATTTTTTTTTTTTAAATTTTTTTATTTTAATAAACATATAATGTATTTTTATCCCCAGGGGTACAGGTCTGTGAATCGTCTGGTTTACACATTTCACAGCACTCATCATAGCACATACCCTCCCCAATGTCCATTTCCCCACCACCCTCTCCCGTCCCCCTTCCCCCCCGCAACCCTCAGTCTGTTTCTTGAGATTGAGTCTTTTATGGTTTGTCTCCCTCCCAATCCCATCTTTTCATTTTTTCTTTTCCTATCTCCCCCCAAACCCCCCCACCTTGCATCTCCACTTCCTCATATCAAAGAGATCATATGATAGTTATGTTTCTCCGATTGACTTATTTCGCTAAGCATGATACCCTCTAGTTCCATCCACGTCGTCGCAAATGGCAAGATTTCATGTCTTTTGATGGCTGCATAGTATTCCATTGTGTATATATACCACATCTTCTTTATCCATTCATCTGTTGATGGACATCTAGGCGCTTTCCACAGTTTGGCTATTGTGGACATTGCTGCTATAAACATTCGGGTGCACGTGCCCCTTCGGAGCACCACGTTTGTATCTTTAGGATATATACCCAGGAGTGCAATTGCTGGGTCGTAGGGTAGCTCTATTTTCAGTTTTTTGAGGAACCTCCACACTGTTTTCCAGAGTGGTTGCACCAGCTTGCATTCCCACCAACAGTGTAGGAGGGTTCCCCTCTCTCCGCATCCTCGCCAGCATCTGTCATTTCTTGACTTGTTAATTTTAGCCATTCTGACTGGTGTGAGGTGGTATCTCATTGTGGTTTTGATTTGTATTTCCCTGATGCCGAGTGATGTGGAGCATTTTTTCATGTGTCTGTTGGCCATCTGGATGTCTTCCTTGCAGAAATGTCTGTTCATGTCCTCTGCCCATTTCTTGACTGGATTATTTGTTCTTTGGGTATTGAGTTTGATAAGCTCTTTATAGATTTTGGATACGAGCCCTTTATCTGATATGTCGTTTGCAAATATCTTCTCCCATTCTGTCAGTTGTCTTTTGGTTTTGTTAACTGTTTCCTTTGCTGTGCAAAAGCTTTTGATCTTGATGAAATCCCAATAGTTCATTTTTGCCCTTGCTTCTGTTGCCTTTGGCGATGTTCCTAGGAAGAAGTTGCTGCGGTGGAGGTCAAAGAGGTTGCTGCCTGCATTCTCCTCAAGGATTTTGATAGATTCCTTTCGCACATTGAGGTCCTTCATCCACTTTGAGTCTATTTTCGTGTGTGGTGTAAGGAAATAGTCCAATTTCATTTTTCTGCATGTGGCTGTCCAATTTTCCCAGCACCATTTGTTGAAGAGGCTGTCTTTTTTCCATTGGATATTCTTTCCTGCTTTGTCGAAGATTAGTTGTCCATAGAGTTGAGGGTCTATTTCTGGGCTCTCTATTCTGTTCCATTGGTCTATATGTCTGTTTTTGTGCCAGTACCATACTGTCTTGATGATGACAGCTTTGTAATAGAGCTTGAAGTCTGGAATTGTGATACCACCGACTTTGGCTTTCTTTTTCAATATTCCTTTGGCTATTCGAGGTCTTTTCTGGTTCCATATAAATTTTAGGATTATTTGTTCTATTTCTTTAAAAAAAATGGATGGGATTTTGATAGGGATTGCATTAAATGTGTAGATTGCTTTAGGTAAAATAGACATTTTCACAATATTTGTTCTTCCAATCCATGAGCATGGAATATTTTTCCATTTCTTTGTGTCTTCCTCAATTTCTTTCATGAGTACTTTATAGTTTTCTGAGTATAGATTCTTTGCCTCTTTGGTTAGATTTATTCCTAGGTATCTTATGGTTTTGGGTACGATTGTAAATGGGACTGACTCCTCAATTTCTCTTTCTTCTGTCTTGTTGTTAGTGTAAAGAAATGCGACTGATTTCTGTGCATTGACTTTATATCCTGACACTTTACTGAATTCCTGTATAAGTTCTAGCAGTTTTGGAGTGGAGCCTTTTGGGTTTTCCACATATAGTATCATATCATCTGCAAAGAGTGATAGTTTGACTTCTTCTTTGCCGATTTGGATGCCTTTAATTTCTTTTTGTTGTCTGATTGCTGAGGCTAGGACTTCTAGTACTATGTTGAACAGCAGTGGTGATAACGGACATCCCTGCCGTGTTCCTGACCTTAGCGGAAAAGCTTTCAGTTTTTCTCCATTGAGAATGATATTTGCGGTGGGTTTTTCATAGATGGCTTTGATAATATTGAGGTATGTGCCTTCTATCCCTAGTGTTGTATAATTTTTGAAGAGAAAAAAATGGAAAAAATCTTTGGGATCTAGAGCTAAACAGAATTCTTAAAGTTGATGCCAAAAAAGGAAAAGTGGATACGTTGGATCTCATCAATATTAAAAATTTTTGCTTTTAAAAACTTTGTTAAGGGGATGAACAAATTACAGACTGGGAGAAAATATCTGCAAACCACACATATGACAAAGGGCTTACATCTAAAATACATAAAGAACTCTTAAAGTGACAGTATACCAAAAATACAATTAAAAATGGGCAAGAGGGGTGCCTGGGTGGCTCAGTGGGTTAAAGCCTCTGCCTTCAGCTCAGGTCATGATCCCAGGGTCCTGGGATGGAGTCCCGCATCGGGCTCTCTGCTCAGCAGGGAGCCTGCTTCCTCCTCTCTCTCTGCCTGCCTCTCTGCTTATTTGTGATCTCTGTCTGTCAAATAAATAAAATAAAAAATCTAAAAAAAAATGGGCAAGAGATATGAACAGGTATTTCATCAAAGAGGATATTCAAATGGCAAATAAACACATGAACACAATAATTGTTCAACATCATTAGGGAAATGGAAATTAAAACCCAATGATATATCACTACACAAATTAACAAAATGGCTAAAATGAAAAAATACTGGTAAGACCAAATGCAAGTGAGGATGCAGAGAAACTGGATTACTCATATATTGTTTGTGTAAATGCAAAATGCTACAGCTGCTCTGGAAAACAGTTTGGCAGTTTCCATAAAACTAAAAATGCACTTACCATATGACCCAGCAATTGCACTCTTGAATATTATCACAGAGATGAAAACTTACATTAACACAAAAATCTATACATGTTCAAGCAATGTTATTTGTAAGAAAGACTTGACTAGACTAGGCATTTCTGATGGCTACTTTACTCACATGTTCTAGTGCCTGGACTCAGATGGTAAGAACAGTTATACTCTGGTTGGGCATCTTGCTCTCCATAGGAAAGCTGGGAATTCCTGACAATTTGATAATCTCAAGGTAGTCAGATTGCATACATGATGGTTAGCTTCTCTCAGACCAAGCATGTCAAGAGACAGAAAGTAGAAGTTGCCAGTTTCTTAAGTCCTGGATCTGAAACTGACATGGTGTCACTTCTGCCATATTCTATTGGTCAGAGCTGTCACAGAGCCCATCCAGACTCAAAGGTAGAGAATACAGATCAGACCTCTCATGGAATGAGGGTTAAAAAACTTGCAGCCATTAAAAAACAAAAAAACAAAAAAAACCCAGCTTTATAGAAACAGAATTCATACATGATAAACTGTACATATTTAAAGTACATAATTATACACATTTGATATAAGTATACAGACATGAAACTATCACTTACAATCAAGATGATGGACATATCTGTGACCCCCAAATGTTTCTTCTTGCCCATTTATAATCCTTCTCTTCTAACCCCTCCACTCATTCAGCTGCCAGAGACCTATTTTTTTGTCACTACAGGTTAGTCTGCATTTTCAAGTTTTAGATAAATGAAATTATATAGTACAGAGTCTTTTTTAGTGTGGTTTCCTTCACTTAGTATAATTTATACATGCTATTGTACAAATGTCTTCCCATTTATTTGCCAAGTAGTATTCCCTTATAAAAATATGTCACAATTATTTATTTATTTATTTGAAAGATTTATTTATTTATTTATTTGACAGACAAAGATCACAAGTAGGCAGCGAGGCAGGCAGAGAGAGAGGAGGAAGCAGGCTCCCTGCTGAGCAGAGAGCCCGATGTGGGGCTCAATCCCAGGACCCCAGGATCATGACCTGAGCCGAAGGCAGAGGCTTAACCCACTGAGCCACCCAGGCGCCCCAATATGTTTATCCATTCACCAGTTCCTAACTGAAATGCCTCCCTCCTCCTCTTTTTCTTGCCATATCATACTAGCCAGAAGCTGTATTATGATGATAGTGAGGAGTACACATTCTTGTTTCTGACCTTGGGGGAAAGAACTCAGTCTTTCACTGTTAGGTATAAGATTAGCTGCAGATTTTTCACAGATGCCCTTTATCAGGTTGATAATGTTCCCTTCTAGTCTGATGAGTGTTATTATCAGGAAGAGATGTTGGATGTTGTCAAATGCTTTTCCTGGTCTATCGAGATAACAACATAGTTTTTCTTTTTACTTAATATGGTGAGTTACATTGATTTTATAATGTTGCATAATACATTCTCGGGATGAACTCACTTGTTTGTGATATATTATTTTTTTCATATATCATGCCCATTCTTAATATATAACAATATATTAAAGTATAAAAGTACTTTAAAGAAAAGTATAATTCTTGTTTAATAGAAAAATTTTTAAGAGATACCAATTAAAAAAAAGAGGTACCGATTTGCTCAGTATACCTCTTTAGTTTTTGAAGAAACAATCTATTTCCGTTACCATATGTAATTGATAACTTTCATAGATTCATATGGTTTCAATAAAGCTTGGAATATCTTTGTTATATTGATACTTCCTCAGTGGTAATGCAATATGGAACTGGGGCAGTATGCTGTCTGACAAACGTAATTAGAAACTGGGGTTAGCTTTTTAGATTTGCAGGAATTTCAAAGAACTTCTAACAGCTCTGTAGCTGTGCTCACAAACATGTCCAATTCTGGTCAGTGAAGATATACTTAAAATACAGGATACAGTGAAGCTTCTAAAAGCTTCTGGTCACCTACTATTATCTTCTTTAAGCATTAATTTTAATTTTTGATGATTTTATTAATCTTCTTAAAGCAAACCCTAATTTTCTATCCTTTGCAACTTGATTTTTTAAAAAATTTATTTATTTGACAGACAGAGATCACAAGTAGGCAGAGAGGCAGGCAAAGAGAGAAGGAGGGGAAGCAGGCTCCCTGCTGAGCAGAGAGCCTGATGCGGGGCTCAATCCCAGGACCCTGGGATCATGACCCGAGCTGAAGGCAGAGGCTTTAACCCACTGAGCCACCCAGGCGCACCTGCAACTTGATTCTTTTTTTTTTTTTTTTTTTTATTTTTTTTATTTTTTTTTTAGATTTTATTTATTTATTTGTCAGAGAGAGTGAGCACAGGCAGACAGAGAGGCAGGCAGAGGCAGTGGGAGAAGCAGGCTCCCTGCTGAGCAAGGAGCCCGATGTGGGACTCGATCCCAGGACGCTGGGATCATGACCTGAGCCGAAGGCAGCCGCTCAACCAACTGAGCCACCCAGGCGTCCCTGCAACTTGATTCTTAATAGG
The DNA here is from genome assembly GCF_963455335.1 of Martes martes. Classification (NCBI taxonomy): domain Eukaryota; kingdom Metazoa; phylum Chordata; class Mammalia; order Carnivora; family Mustelidae; genus Martes; species Martes martes. Next base: position 83,173,780 of record NC_137894.1, read on the forward strand.
CATTCTTATGGGCTGTGGGTTTGACTTTCTCACTGGTATTTGCATATCCAAGAAAAATTCAGAGGCTTCAGAAAAGCACTGTTAACTGACAGCTAGTCCAATGTATTTTTTTAATAATTTTTTTTAAAGATTTTATTTATTTATTTGACAGAGAGAGAGAGATCACAAGTAGGCAGAGAGGTAGGCAGAGAGAGAGAGGGGGAAGCAGGCTCCCTGTTGAGCAGAGAGCCCAATGCAGGACTCGATCCCGGGACCCCGGGACCCCGAGACCATGACCTGAGCCAAAGGCAGCGGCTTTGGCTCACCCAGGCGCCCTTTTTAAATAATTTTTAAGTAGGCTCCACGCCCAGGGTAGAGCCGAAAGCAGGGCATGAACCCATGACCCTGAGATCAAGACCTCGAACTGAGATCAAGTCAGTGGCTTAACCAACTGAGCCACCCAGACATCCCCCAGTGTATTTTTTTTATATGCTTATTGGGGATCCCACTTGCAATTCTGACTCTTAGCTCCCTTCACTTAATGGATTGCAGTCACTCTCCTATACTTTGAAATCTAGATCAAGAGCCCACTTTACATACATACAGGAAATAGAAGAAAATAGATGCTGTGCCATAAGATCAGAATCAATCAGCTGAGATCCTGCTGTATTTTACTCTTATTTTTGGGGGGGTGGGGGAGGGGTGGGTATCTTTCTGTGCTTTGCCCCTCAGACTTGATTCATCCTTCCTATATTAGTGTTCTTTGTTTCCTAGATCTTTGGCCTATGCTGTACCCAAGGTAAAATGTAGGCTCCTATCTTTATTTCTTCTACATCTTCAGTTTATCAGGCATTGACATGTACTTGGCTCTGCCCTGGTCCAAGCTTCTGGTTCTATCAGCCTGATCCTAAAAGACCCCAGGTCTTGGTGAGATAATCCCACTAGTCCTTCAGAGATCAAGAATATTATTCTTTCTTTTGTGTATCTAAAATTATTATAATTTTACCTGCAATGTTTTTTAATTTCAATAAACTATGAAACTCAAAACCAAGGTCATACTCAGTGTCTTCTTATTGTCTCTTGCTATTCCACTAAATGGTAGAAAAATTTAAGGAGAATTATAATTACTGAAGGTCTAAGAATATGTCAGACAAGTGAGATATTATGCAAGTGACTTAATGCTAGAGATAGAAGATAATTTCTTTCCCTGGAAAAGGACACTGATAAGAATCTTTTCTGCCCTATTTAGAGCCACTTCATAAAAAGGTATACTTAGTTTCAGCCTGAGAAGATGAGAAAGTTCTGGAGATAGATGGTGGTGATGGCTGAACAATGTAAAAGTATTAATGCCACTGAAATGTGTACTTAAAAATAGCTTAAAATGGTAAATGTTACATTATACATTTTTTACCACTCGAAACAGTATACTAGTAAGTTGTCTTTTAAGATATATGTTAAAACACTTCGTTTTAAGCAAAGTGATATCCTCATTTCTTAAAATATTCACGTTAATAAATATTCTCAGAAACTCAGGTTGTTTTCTAAATCATTTAACAAAATGCATGAGCTTCTCTGACTACAGGGTGTGCTGGAGAAAAGCACAGAAAGTGCTTTTTAAGAGTAAAAAGGTACTCTTTAGCCAGTGAAACTGGGTCTTCTTTTTTCCAGAATTATCACCCAAAACATCCTTGCAAGTTTTCCTGATTTTGAAAATGGAAGTTCTCAAATGATGCCTCTAAAACTGGAGATTTAGATTACAAATGGTTCCATAAAACTGAAATCTTGAGGGCAAGGATATTTTAGTTAATTGTGCAATTGCCAGAACCAGGCAGTAGGTGGCATTTTTGTAGGCACTCGGGGGTTTCTGGAATAAGTTTTTGTGCTGAGGAATACAGAAAAAAACACAGAAATTAGCACATTGTATAATTAATTGGGATATGATCGATAAAACCGGCAATAGAAGGTTTAAATGAAAAGACAGGAGAGGGGCGCCTGGGTGGCTCAGTGTGTTAAGCCTCTGCCTTGGGCTCATCAGGTCATGGTCTCAGGGTCTTGGGATCTGGGCTCAGGTCATGGTCTCAGGGTCTTCAGATCAAGCACCGCACTGGGCTCTGAGCCCAGCAGGGAGCATGCTTCCCCTCTCTCTCTGCCTACTTGTGATCTCTCTCTGCCAAATAAATAAACAAAATATTAAAAAAAAAAAAAAAAGACAGGAGACTCAGCAATTCCTATCTTGAATCTTGCTATGTGTGTACGTATGAAATTACCTGTCTGGTTTTCTCTACTTTTCCAGGCTAAACTTCACTACCAGTTGTCCAAGTTAATTTCAGTCTGGCATCTTATCTAAAACGATCCCTCCAAATGTGCAATAATAATAATACCCCAACCTACTGACTGACTCTTAACATCACAAAGAAAGAGCATTCTAGGAAGAAGTCAAGTTTGGAAGTCATTAGCACAGAGGAATATTTCAAGTCATGGGTCTGGATGTAAATAAACATAGGATTCAACGCTGAGAGGTGTAGAGGCATAGCCTAGGTTGGCACAGCTCCCAAACAAGGAATATCCTATTTTCGTGTGCTTCACCAGGCCTCACATCGCCGAAACAGATCTAATCATTCTTCAATAAGTCTACCTAATGGCCGCATTTCCTCGATTCTAACTTGCGCCTTTTATTACTGTTAATTCTATTAACAGTTTAAAATCAGAGTCTCCTCCCTATCCCCACCCCCTTCTCTCCTTTCCCTCACCCCGGAAAAACTGCTATCAAATCGACAGTCCGTTTTACAATTGAGAAAATAAGTGCACTAGCCAACAGGTAATTTTGCTTGCAGGGGTAAAAGCTTCCTGCTCCACAGCCCGAAACTTCTTTTGCAAAGTGCTTTTTCAGGTAGTTTCTTCACAGGTAGTCCCGTTTGTGGGAGTAATGGGGGGAGGAAGGAGGGGCAAAATCCCCCTCCCCTTCTTTCCTCTCTGAAAAGGCTTAGCTACAAAGAGCCTCTAGGGGCTTGTCTGAAGTCTGCAGCGCAGTCAAAAACAACCGAGAGCCAGGTGTTCCTGCACCCAATCCCAAACTGAACTCTGAAGCTAAGGTTTGCGATGTTCCCCCATCAATCTGCCCTGTACTCGAGCGACCCCTAGGAGGCTTTCGGCCTCACCCAGTCCGAAGTCCCCAAGGTCAGCGCCCATACCACATCCTTGCCCCAACCCCTTGCGTCTGGCTCTGGTCGCTTACGGGTAGTTCGCATCCACTCGAGCAGCGCTGGGAGGTCTGCGGGAGTCACCGTACGCAACAGCTGTAGAACTGCTCGCTTCGCGGAGCCGAATTCCATGCTGAAAGCTGAAAGCAGCCGAGGGGAAGGTTCGCATTGCGCACGCGCAGGCAGAGACGGGTTTCCACGCCAGATCCGACGCAGCGGAACCCGCCTCTCTGAGCTCCGAAATCCCTAAGCCCCGCCCCTCTTTGGAGTTCTCAAGTGCTCCCGGGGAGGACTCCCTGCTCTCTAATCGCTCCTCCATGTCTCACCACAGCCTAGTCACTTTTTCTTAAAGCGACTTATCGAGGTCGAAATTCTTTCTTGGGGTCGCATCCCCAGAGGGCGTTCTATCTTGCCACTTTGCTGTCGCAGAGATTAAGCGATAGAAAACGGAGTGTCAAAAAGCCAATCGAAGCAAAGAAACATCTCAATAAACCTTTTCAGTAGAAGTACGGAGAGAATGCGGCAGGTGCCCCGGAAGCGGAAGTGTATCCTTTTCATGAAAGGCTGGACTTCGGCGAGTGGTGACGTTTCCTCATTGGGCGGAAGGTTCGGTGGCAATCGTCGGTCTTCCAGCTGGTGGGAGTTGGCGTCGCGGTGCTGGGCGCCGGAGCCCCAGTTTGTATAGTTTGGGAAGTCGGGCTGTGGGGTCGCACCTGTCTGTCTGATCCTTGCTTTCCTTGGTTTCCTCCCACGGCGCGGGGGCCTCGCGAGAGAATCCCCGGCCCCTTTGGGCCACGGCGGTAGCGGTGCTTTTTGCGGTAAGTGTCTTGCTTTTTCCCGCCCCCGACCACGGACTGGCAGCTAGGGGCAGCCTCAGCTCTCCTTGGGGGCCAGAGACCCCGGAGGGAGTCGGCTTCCCTGGCCACCGGCTCTCGTCACCGAGACTGAGGTGCACTGGCCCCTTTTAATCTCGTGTGCCCCATCAGAAGTTTTCTTAAAAGATGCACTGTGACCCTTTTAAGTAGTTTTCAGATTTACCCGAGCCAGATTAGGTGTAGGCAGTTACAGGCCTGACTCTTTGCTTTGCTCTCCCGATCAAAAATTTAGATGTGGCTGCTTCTCTGAAAACCTTTTGGCATGTACCAGATTTTATTTTTCCGTGTCCGTTGTGCTTAGCACATTGTCCTGCATATAGTAGGCGTTTCATAAATGAATAAGGGATATCAGTTCAGTGCCAGTGATGACTTCAGATACACTGATGGCTCTCTCTGCATTTGCCACTGTTGACCATTTCTTGAAACTCTTTTTCCTGTTGGCTTTCTTGATGCTGTTCTCACCTAGTTCTTTCATATGCTTAATTCAACACACTATTTATTTATTCCTATCTATAAGAATACAGAAATGAATGATACAAACCCTGTCATTGAGGAGCTAACAGTACAGTGAGAGAGAGGCACATATATACACATTAAATAAGATGAGTAATGAGAAACTCTAGGAAGGTATAAAGAGCTATGAGAGCTCTGGGAACCCACATGAGAGTACTCCTTGGAAGATTTGTGACCCTGAACAAGTTTCTATTACAGTCCAGCTTCAGTTTCCTCATCTATCTAATAAGCTTATTATGGGATAAAAGATTAGATGATCAGTTTCATGCAATGCCTGGTATATAGCAGTGTTAATGCCTGAAGGGAGAGGAATTATTTCTCTCAAAACTCTTTCTCTTGGTGTTTTCATGTGGTCAGTTACTGTTTTCTAATTTGATAAACACATCTTCAGGCCCTCTTCCAAACAGATTATTCCTCTAACTCCACCTAACTGGAAATTCTGGACCTATCACTGGATTTAGGAAGATAAATGGTAGCTTCTTCTTCTTTTTTTTTTTTTTAAATTGATTTTCTTCTGTATGCCTTTGGAGAGGGAAAGGGGTTAGTAAGGGCTTCTATCCCTTTTAATTATTCTTTTTGGTTGACTCCTTTTTGTTGGCTCTTCGCCATCCCAGGGTCTTTCAGAGGCTGTCCTTGAGACTTCTCATCTATATCCTTTGCTTTCATGGCATTATCTTTGTATGCTAGCCATTTCCAAACTTCTCTAATTTCTCTTTTTTTCCCTGTAACTTCAGTCTCATGAGTGATATAGTTATTTAGTTTCTGCAAATTCAGTAGGTCCCAAACCAAACTTACTACCTCAACTTTGCTTTTTCCCCCCACTTTTTTCATTATTATATATATGATACATAGGGCTTTAATTCCTTGGTTGTACCTGAATTTTGTGATATTTGTATGTTCAATTTGAAAAACAATAATAAAACGAACCCCAATGTAGTCAGTATCCAACTTTAGTAGGACATTACAAAGTATTATGGGAGAGGTACACAAAATCCCAATTTAGTAGAACATGACAAATACGACATTACAAAACCTTAAAACCTCTAGAACTTTTTCTCTGGTCACTCTTTAGGTTTCAAACCAGCTTCTCTTTTTTTGTCTTCCCTTCATTGGTTGATGGTATCCCTTGCCATCTGGTTACTGTTTGAGTCCTTGGAGTCACTTTTGCCTTTTGTTTCTCCTTCACTTCCCACAACTATTTGGTCAGTAAGTCCTGTAGCCTCTGCTTGGACTTGACTTGATCCATTCTGCTTTCTGCTTCCCTGGTTCAAGCCCGCATGCCTCCACCAGGCTTTTGGTTAGTGTGTCTTTAGTCTCCTTGTTCTCAAGTTTTTCCCCCTCCGGTGTACTTGCTATGTTGACTCTAATTTTTAAATTATGAAACAGATTTTTCTTTCCCTTGTTTCCTTTGAGGAGTATTATTTCATGCAGTGATTTTTAAGCCTGGCTGCACTTCAGTGTAACCGTGATGTTTTTCAAAATATAGATGCCTTGTTTTGCCCTCCTAATTAAGAATTTAAATGAGGCCAGCCACTTCCCCCAAAACCTTTTGATGGTACTATCCTTGGAGATTATGATTGAGTATTTAATTTTCAGCAGATAGGTGTTACGTACATGTACCTGAAATAACAAAAATAGCATATACCTCTTATTCCTTCTCTTCCGTGCTTTCAGCCTGTGATCTTTCCAATTTCAGGACAGACTATTGCCGAGGAATTCTTTTGACTTTGTTTTAATCTTGGTAACAATTTACATAAAGATTCTTGTTATGATCGACCTGATAGCCAATAAAGTATCTTAAGTGATTCTCATTGTTTTTGGGTTATTATCCCTTGTTGCTAATTGAATTTTTGGTATACCTTTTTCTGCTATCAAACTATGAAATATTGCATTCTTTTTTTTATATTAAAAGGAGTTTTAAAATTTGGAAACAGGTTATTTTAATGAAGAGAAAATTTTCTGGTACTTCTTGCATAGTTAAATATAACCTTCGGTGCAGAATTAAAGCTGTTAAGTCAGTGGGTGGTATGATGTATAATTGATCTTTTGAAGTCAAGAGAGAAGTCTTGTCTGTGTTAAATTGATGTAATTTGTTGATTTGGAGTTAGAACTTTTCTCAGCCTGGGACGATTCCTGGAACACATAGTAGGTACTGAATGAATGAATAACTAAATGAATTCAAGTGGCAATTCCATCTCAATCCCCAGTTGTAATATCACTGTATTTCTCACAAGGAGCACTTTGAAAAATAATTTTCCCTTTGATTTTAAAAAACAATAGTCTTAGTCATTATCAAAAATTTGGCAATTACAAAGTGATGTAAATAAAAAAACAAAGATTACTAGTTGTTCATCATCCAGAAATGACGAATGTTATTATTTTCTAACAGTTTTACTGAAATAAAATTCACATGTCATACAGTTCACCTGAAGCATACAATTTAGTAGTTTCTAGTGTATTTACAGAGTTGTGCAAGCATCACTGCAATCAATTTTAGAACACTTTTGTTCTATGGAAAAACTCCATTTCCATGATAATGAGCATTCCATGCTCATTAACAGTCACTCCTCATTTTCCCCCCACTCTTGAGCCCTAAGCAACTTTCTGTCTCTGTAGATTTACTCTTGGACATTTCATATACATGGAATCATAGAGTATATGGCTCTTTTGTCACTGATTTCTTACAGAGTAATGTTTTCAGTATTCATGGTGTAACATGTATCAGTGCTTCATTCCTTTTTATTATCAGGTATTCCATTTTATGGATATTTGTAGATGTGTGTCTTACTTTCTCTTGGATATACCTCAGAGTGGAATTGCTGGGTGATATACAGTAACTCTGTGTTTAACATTTTGAGGACTTGCCAAACTTTCCAAAGGGCTATATACCATTTTACATTCCCACCAGCAGTGTATGAGGGTTCTGATTTCTCCACAGCCTTAACACTTGTTATATCTTTTTGACTATAGCCATTCGTGTGTGTGTGAAGTGGTATCTGGTTGTGCCTTTGATCTGTATTTCCCGGGAGGCTAATGTTATTTTTTGAGATTTGTTTATAGACAAAAATGGATTATACAGTATATGCAGTTTTGTATTTTGCCTTTGCATTTAAGCATGTTTTTAGCATTAGCAAGCTTGTTTACAAAAGAATTTCCCTCATTGCTGCTTCCTTTTTCACTCCCCAAACCATAATTCTTATGAAAACTTGCCTAAATTATATGCATAGAAAACAAAGTCTATAGGAACATAAACCAAATTGGTTATCAGGGGACAAGAGGGCATAAGATTAGGGGAATTATAATTTCTATCTTAGTATTTCTGTAATGTTTGAATTTTTACACTGATTACATATCTTCCTGTAATCACAAAACATAAATTATTATGAATTATTTCCTTGGAGGACTAAGATTCAGAATGAAAAAATACTCATACATTTAAAAGTCATAATTAACATTATATTTTCACTCAAATAGAATAATTTTAGCAAATAAGATGCATATAGGCCACTTGGTTAGATAAATTTACTTCTGTGTTATCCTTGAATATGATACATATACTACACAGAATTTAAATATATATATATTTACATATATACACATATAATATATATGGACTTTGTATTATAGTAAGGAAAGCAAATATTGGTTTGGGCTTTTGACTAGCTTTTGGAAAGGTAGATATAGTGTAGAATTGAATTTTCTAAAGGTATTTACTACTAATAATATATTTATTTAGTTTTTTAGTCTAATATCGATCCAATAAGTTAGTCACTGACCAGGGCTTAGAAGAACTTTTTTATAGGGATTTTCATTGTGATAGGATTTGAAATCTCTAGTCATTGGGATCTGTGTATATAATCTCCAGGCAAGTTTCTGGCAGGAATATTTTTAATTGTGGAAAGAGGAAAGCGGCTCTTTGAACACTCTAGCTCCTGTTGAGTAATAGAATTATAGGTATGTGTAATTGGCACTAAAGATTCCTGGAGTGGTTTCTAGGTAATGGGACAGGAGCTTTAGTAAAGTTTAAGAGAAGTTCCAGTTTACTTACACTTCAGGTAGTACGATAGGGAGAGCCAGTTGGTAGCATTCAGGAAAGCCAGGAAGTTAATATACTAGGTGCTTGAAGACAGTTTTATACTTATTGTCTCATTTAACCCTCACAACATCCCTTCAGGGTCACTACCTTGATAATGGTGTTATCTCCATTTTGCAGGTGAGGAAAGTGAGGCTCAGAGAGATTAAGTAACTTACTCAAAGTAACACAGCCAGTATGTAACAGAGCTGGGATTTGAATCCAAGTCTGTCAGACTCCAAAGCCCATGCTCTTTCCAGTACTTCACACTGCAGCAGGTAAGTATGATACTTGGCCTTGTGTTTGCCTTATCAGGGCACCCTAGACTTGGGCCCATTTCCATCACCTCACTATCCAACTCCTCTTAGATTCCTGTTAGAACATGTGACTCGGACAAAGCTCAGTCCTTATACATCCTGATTGCAGTGGTCCTGATTGTCAGTTCTTTCTGGACATTGCAATGATTCTTCCAGGAAGAGGAGTGTGCATTTTTGCTTTCTTTTTTTTTTTTTTCTTTCATATTTACACTTTAATTTTATTTTATTTATTTTTTTTTTTAATTTTTTATTTTAATAAACATATAATGTATTTTTATCCCCAGGGGTACAGGTCTGTGAATCATCTGGTTTACACATTTCACAGCACTCATCATAGCACATACCCTCCCCAATGTCCATTTCCCCACCCCCCTCTCCCGTCCCCCTTCCCCCCCGCAACCCTCAGTCTGTTTCTTGAGATTGAGTCTTTTATGGTTTGTCTCCCTCCCAATCCCATCTTTTCATTTTTTCTTTTCCTACCTCCCCCCAAACCCCCCCACCTTGCATCTCCCCTTCCTCATATCAAAGAGATCATATGATAGTTATATTTCTCCGATTGACTTATTTCGCTAAGCATGATACCCTCTAGTTCCATCCACGTCGTCGCAAATGGCAAGATTTCATGTCTTTTGATGGCTGCATAGTATTCCATTGTGTATATATACCACATCTTCTTTATCCATTCATCTGTTGATGGACATCTAGGCGCTTTCCACAGTTTGGCTATTGTGGACATTGCTGCTATAAACATTCGGGTGCACGTGCCCCTTCGGAGCACCACGTTTGTATCTTTAGGATATATACCCAGGAGTGCAATTGCTGGGTCGTAGGGTAGCTCTATTTTCAGTTTTTTGAGGAACCTCCACACTGTTTTCCAGAGTGGTTGCACCAGCTTGCATTCCCACCAGCAGTGTAGGAGGGTTCCCCTCTCTCCGCATCCTCGCCACCATCTGTCATTTCTTGACTTGTTAATTTTAGCCATTCTGACTGGTGTGAGGTGGTATCTCATTGTGGTTTTGATTTGTATTTCCCTGATGCCGAGTGATGTGGAGCATTTTTTCATGTGTCTGTTGGCCATCTGGATGTCTTCCTTGCAGAAATGTCTGTTCATGTCCTCTGCCCATTTCTTGACTGGATTATTTGTTCTTTGGGTATTGAGTTTGATAAGCTCTTTATAGATTTTGGATACGAGCCCTTTATCTGATATGTCGTTTGCAAATATCTTCTCCCATTCTGTCAGTTGTCTTTTGGTTTTGTTTACTGTTTCCTTTGCTGTGCAAAAGCTTTTAATCTTGATGAAATCCCAATAGTTCATTTTTGCCCTTGCTTCTGTTGCCTTTGGCGATGTTCCTAGGAAGAAGTTGCTGCGGTTGAGGTCAAAGAGGTTGCTGCCTGCATTGTCCTCAAGGATTTTGATAGATTCCTTTCGCACATTGAGGTCCTTCATCCACTTTGAGTCTATTTTCGTGTGTGGTGTAAGGAAATAGTCCAATTTCATTTTTCTGCATGTGGCTGTCCAATTTTCCCAGCACCATTTGTTGAAGAGGCTGTCTTTTTTCCATTGGATATTCTTTCCTGCTTTGTCGAAGATTAGTTGACCATAGAGTTGAGGGTCTATTTCTGGGCTCTCTATTCTGTTCCATTGATCTATATGTCTGTTTTTGTGCCAGTACCATACTGTCTTGATGATGACAGCTTTGTAATAGAGCTTGAAGTCTGGAATTGTGATGCCACCGACTTTGGCTTTTTTTTTCAATATTCCTTTGGCTATTCGAGGTCTTTTCTGGTTCCATATAAATTTTAGGATTATTTGTTCTATTTCTTTAAAAAAAATGGATGGGATTTTGATAGGGATTGCATTAAATGTGTAGATTGCTTTAGGTAGAATAGACATTTTCACAATATTTGTTCTTCCAATCCATGAGCATGGAATATTTTTCCATTTCTTTGTGTCTTCCTCAATTTCTTTCATGAGTACTTTATAGTTTTCTGAGTATAGATTCTTTGCCTCTTTGGTTAGATTTATTCCTAGGTATCTTATGGTTTTGGGTACGATTGTAAATGGGACTGACTCCTCAATTTCTCTTTCTTCTGTCTTGTTGTTAGTGTAAAGAAATGCGACTGATTTCTGTGCATTGACTTTATATCCTGACACTTTACTGAATTCCTGTATAAGTTCTAGCAGTTTTGGAGTGGAACCTTTTGGGTTTTCCACATATAGTATCATATCATCTGCAAAGAGTGATAGTTTGACTTCTTCTTTGCCGATTTGGATGCCTTTAATTTCTTTTTGTTGTCTGATTGCTGAGGCTAGGACTTCTAGTACTATATTGAACAGCAGTGGTGATAACGGACATCCCTGCCGTGTTCCTGACCTTAGCGGAAAAGCTTTCAGTTTTTCTCCATTGAGAATGATATTTGCGGTGGGTTTTTCATAGATGGCTTTGATAATATTGAGGTATGTGCCTTCTATCCCTACACTTTGAAGAGTTTTAATCAGGAAGGGATGCTGCACTTTGTCAAATGCTTTTTCAGCATCTATTGAGAGTATCATATGGTTCTTACTCTTTCTTTTATTAATGTATTGTATCACATTGATGGATTTGCGGATGTTGAACCAACCTTGCAGCCCTGGAATAAATCCCACTTGGTCGTGGTGAATAATCCTTTTAATGTACTGTTGGATCCTATTGGCCAGTATTTTGGTGAGAATTTTCGCATCTGTGTTCATCAAGGATATTGGTCTGTAATTCTCTTTTTTGGTGGGATCCTTGTCTGGTTTTGGGATCAAGGTGATGCTGGCCTCATAGAATGAGTTTGGAAGTTTTCCTTCCATTTCTATTTTTTGGAACAGTTTCAGGAGAATAGGAATTAATTCTTCTTTAAATGTTTGGTAGAATTCCCCTGGGAAGCCGTCTGGTCCTGGACTTTTGTTTGTTTGGAGATTTTTGATGACTGTTTCAATCTCCTTACTGGTTATGGGTCTGTTCAGGTTATCTATTTCTTCCTGGTTCAGTTGTGGTAGTTTATACATCTCTAGAAATGTATCCATTTCTTCCAGGTTGTCAAATTTGTTGCCATAGAGTTGCTCGTAGTATGTTCTTATAATTGTTTGTATTTCTTTGGTGTTGGTTGTGATCTCTCCTCTTTCATTCATGATTTTATTTATTTGCGTCCTTTCTTTTTTCTTTTTGATAAGTCTGGCCAGGGGCTTATCAATCTTATTAATTCTTTCAAAGAACCAGCTCCTAGTTTTGTTGATTTGTTCTATTGTTTTTTTAGTTTCTATTTCATTGATTTCTGCTCTGATCTTTATGATTTCTCTTCTCCTGCTGGGTTTAGGCTTTCTTTGTTGTTCTCTCTCCAGCTCCTTTAGGTGTAGGGTTAGGTTGTGTATTTGAGACCTTTCTTGTTTCTTGAGAAAGGCTTGCACTGCTATATATTTTCCTCTCAGGACTGCCTTTGTTGTATCCCACAGATTTTGAACTGTTGTGTTTTCATTATCATTTGTTTCCATGAATTTTTTCAATTCTTCTTTAATTTCCTGGTTGACCCATTCATTTTTTAGAAGGATGCTGTTTAGTCTCCATGTATTTGCGTTCTTTCCAAATTTCCTCTTGTGATTGAGTTTGAGCTTCAGAGCATTGTGGTCTGAAAATCTGCAGGGAATGATCTCGATCTTTTGGTACCGATTGAGACCTGATTTATGACCCAGGATGTGGTCTATTCTGGAGAATGTTCCATGTGCACTAGAGAAGAATGTATATTCTGTTGCTTTGGGATGGAATGTTCTGAATATATCTGTGATGTCCATCTGGTCCAGTGTGTCATTTAAGGCCTTTATTTCCTTGTTGATCTTTTGCTTAGATGATCTGTCCATTTCAGTGAGGGGAGTGTTAAAGTCCCCTGCTATTATTGTATTACTGTCGATGTATTTCTTTGATTTTGTTATTAATTGGTTTATATAGTTGGCTGCTCCCAGGTTAGGGGCATAGATATTTAAGATTGTTAGATCTTCTTGTTGGACAGACCCTTTGAGTATGATATAGTGTCCTTCCTCATCTCTTATTATAGTCTTTGGCTTAAAATCTAATTGATCTGATATAAGGATTGCCACCCCAGCTTTCTTCTGATGTCCATTGGCATGGTAGATTGTTTTCCACCCCCTCACTTTAAATCTGGAGGTGTCTTCGGATCTAAAATGAGTTTCTTGTAGGCAGCATATTGATGGGTTTTGTTTTTTTATCCATTCTGATACCCTGTGTCTTTTGATTGGGGCATTTAGCCCATTAACATTCAGGGTAACTATTGAGAGATATGAATTTAGTGCCATTGTATTGCCTGTAAGGTGATTGTTACTGTATATTGTTTCTGCTTCTTTCTGATCTACTACTTTTAGGGTCTCTCTTTGCTTAGAGGACCCCTTTCAATATTTCCTGTAGAGCTGGTTTGGTGTTTGCAAATTCTTTCAGCTTTTGTTTGTCCTGGAAGCTCTTTATCTCTCCTTCTATTTTCAATGATAGCCTAGCCGGATATAGTATTCTTGGCTGCATGTTTTTCTCGTTTAGGGCTCTGAATATGTCATGCCAGTTCTTTCTGGCCTGCCAGGTCTCTGTGGATAGGTCCGCTGCCAATCTAATGTTTTTACCCTTGTATGTTACAGACTTCTTTTCCCGGGCTGCTTTCAGGATTTTCTCTTTGTCGCTAAGACTTGTAAATTTTACTATCAGGTGACGAGGTGTGGACCTATTTTTATTGATTTTGAGGGGCGTTCTTAGCATCTCCTGGATTTTGATGTTTGTTCCCTTTGCCATATTAGGGAAATTCTCTCCAATAATTGTCTCCAATATACCTTCTGCTCCCCTCTCTCTTTCTTCTTCTTCTGGAATCCCAATTATTCTAATGTTGTGTCGTCTTATGGTGTCACTTATCTCTCGAATCCTCTCCTCGTGTTCCAGTAGTTGTTTGTCTCTCTTTTGCTCAGCTTCTTTATTCTCTGTCATTTGGTCTTCTATGTCACTAATTCTTTCTTCTGCCTCATTTATCCTGGCAGTGAGAGCTTCCATTTTTGATTGCACCTCATGAATAGCTTTTTTGATTTCAACTTGGTTAGATTTTAGTTCTTTTATTTCTCCAGAAAGGGCTTTTATCTCTCCGGAGAGGGTTTCTCTAATATCTTCTATGCCTTTTTCGAGCCCGGCTAGAACCTTGAGAATTGTCATTCTGAACTCTAGATCTGTCATGCTACCTATGTCTGTATTGATTAGGTCTCCAGCCTTCGGTACGGCCTCTTGTTCTTTTTTTTGAGGTGAGTTTTTCCGCCTTGTCATTTTGTCCAGGTAGGATTTGCTTTCTCCTGCTGTGGAATTCCGCTGTTCTTGGTGACTGAAGTTGGTTTTGGATCGGTTTCTTGTTGATCTTCTGGGGGAGGGGCCTGTTGTAGTGATTTTCAAGTGTCCTTGCCGCAGGCGGAATTGCACCGCCCTTGCCAGGGGCCGGGCTAAGGAATCCGCTCGGGTTTGCTTTCGGGAGCTTTTGTTCCCTGAGCGCTTTCCGTAGAGTTCCGGAGGACGGGAATGAAGATGGCGGCCTCCCAGTCTCCGGCCCGGAGGAGCCGAGAGCTTGGGGTTCCGCTCCTCAGTGCGCTCTCAGAGCAAAGCGCCCAACAGTCCCGCCTCCCTGGCTTGCGGTCGCGCCTCGAGGAAAGCAGTCAATTGTTGGAGCTGGAGAAAAGCGCCGGGTCGCTTTTGTCTCTGTGGCCTCCGGCCGCGCTCCGAGCCCACCCAGCCTGCGACCGGCACAAGGTAACCCTGGGCTTAGAGCTCACTCCTCGGCTTTGTCGCTATAGCCGGCTTCCCCGCTCCAATACCTGCGAGCTCTGCGGCACTCAGACACCCCCAGTCCTTCTGTGACCCTGCGGGTCCTGGGGTTATGCTGACCCCGCCTGGGTTTCCCCCCAGTTTAGCCTCTGGAGCGATGTCTCCCAGTGGAGCCGACTTTTAAAAGTCCCGATTTTGTGCTCCGTCGCTCCGCCGCTTCGCATTTTTGCTTTCAAAATATGATTTCCTGTCATTGTAATATAGCAACAAAATTTGTCCTGGAGTTTGCCAGCAGGGATATTTAACCCTGTTTTTTGAAAGCGTCATTCATACTATAGGACCTAGGACTGTGTAGCCAGGGGACTGTGGGAAGTCATTTTGCTTTTTTTTTCTTTTTTTGTAGGGAACACCATTCTCTAATCTCTAACCTACGTATATCATAAAATTGTTGTGAGGGTGGAATGAGATAATAGATGTTAAACTGCATAAAGTACTATACAGTAATTTACCCTTAAACTTTTCCAACAGCCCCATCAAAGTAGAGATTCCTCTTTTATGAAATTCTAGTATACACAGATTTACTTCCATAAACCTTTTTAGTTGAAAAAGAGAATTTTGAGTGAGTGTGCTTGAATTGTAAATTATCTCCAATTTGAGATATAGGGTTAACTAGTAACATTAAAAAGGATGTTCTATATTTTAGTATGCATATTAGATCAAGGTGAGGTTCATTTTTAAGAATCTTGTTAGAAATTTTTTTTTTTAGGGAAATTCTAAAAAGTTATACTAAGTAATGGCAAATAGATATTAATTGTACAATATCAATTACCTAGGTCATTGACTTTCTTTTGATTTCATTGGTTTATATTGGTGGTCTTTTTTTTTTCTAACTCTTCCAATTTTTTTTTTTTTAATATATAATGTAGTATTTGTTTCAGCAGTACAGGTCTATGATTGATCAGTCTTACACAATTCACAGCACTCACCACAACACATACCCTCCCCAGTGTCCATCACCCAATCACCCCATCCCCCTCACACCCCCCGCCCCGCAGCCCTCAGTTTGTTTCCTGTAGTTAAGAGTCTCTTATGGTTTGTCTCCCTCTCTGGTTTCATCTTGTTTCATTTCTTCCTCTCTTCCCCTATGATCCTCTGCCTTGTTTCTTAAATTCCACATATCGGTGAGATCATAGGATAATTATCTTTCTCTGAGTGACTTATTTCACTTAGCAGAATACCCTCTAGTTCCATCCGTGTCATTACAGATGGCAAGATTCCAGTTTTTAATGGCTGCGTAATACTCCATTGAATATATATACCCCATCTTTATCCATTCATCTGTCAATGGATATCTGAGCTCTTTCCATAGTTTGGCTTTTGTGGGCATTACTGCTATAAACATTGGGGTGCAGGTGCCCCTTCATATCACCACATCTGTATCTTTGGGGTAAATACCCAGTAGTACAATTGCTGGGTCATAGGGTAGCTCTATTTTCAACTTTCTGAGGAACCTCCTTACTGTTTCCTAGGGTGGCTGTATGTTATTGGTCTTAAAAAAGATATTTGTAAGGCCTTTCATAACTTTTGTTTCCTATCTTGCTTTGTTCCTATAGTCTTTTTTTTTTTTAAAGATTTTATTTATTTATTTGACAGAGAGAGAGACAGAGATCACAAGCAGGCAGAGAGGCAGGCAGAGAGAGAGGGAGGGAAGCAGGCTCCCCGCTGAGCAGAGAGCCCGATGCGGGGCTCGATCCCAGGACCCTGAGACCATGACCTGAGCCGAAGGCAGCGGCTTAACCCACTGAGCCACCCAGGCGCCCCTGTTCCTATAGTCTTAAATACATTGATTCATAAAGTTCATTTTTAATAAGGGCTCAGTATATACTTGTGAGGATACCTAAAGCAGTGAGTTCATAGGAGGGAGCAAAAGAGGCAAAAGTCCCTGCCCTCATGCAGCTTACATTTCGATTGGGGGATATTACAGACCACAAACAATATAAGTAAATCATATGTTATTTGATAATGAGACAATAGAAAAAAATAAAGGGAAGGGAGACTGTGCATTTAAACAAGTGATAGGGAAGGCCTTATTGAGAGAAACTGCATCTAGACAGCAATCTGAAGGTGATGAGGCAGGGAGCTGTCTTTCCCCTTGTTAGCCAGGGGGATCTCATGCCAACCAGTACAAAGGACCTGAGGTAGTAATGTGCAGAATCAATAGTTAGGAGGTCAGTGTGATTAAAATGGAGTGTGTGAATTTGGGAGTGCCTTACAGTCCATTTTGCATTTTGAGGACTTTACCTCTGCATGAAATAGGAAGTCATTAAGGTTTTGAGGAGAGTCCTAATACCAGAGTTTTTAGGAACACATCCTTGGAAATTGCACAGATAATACCCTATAAATAAAAGGTATTACTAGATATCATTATTCCTTTACAGAAATATACGTTTTTATAAACAGGCAAATATATCAAAAAATGTGCTGCCAATAAGTACTTACATGAGGAAAAATGTATTAGAAAACTTCACAGAAGTATTTTTAGTTTAAAAGATCGGTCAATATAGGAAGATAGGTTTATTTTTAAGAGTTAATTAATAATAGCTTTTTAAAATGGAGGATGATGTGTTTATGACATGATCTCTAAAAAAGTAAATTGTGGTGTCATAATGAGGATTATATCGCTCTGGGTAACACAGTCGCAAAGGAGATGAACTGAAACATATGATTCTTATTTTTTACCTCAAGAATGTTTACTTAAGCAATAATAATTTAGTATAATGAGTATGGGATAAGAAACAAAAAGTGCTGGATCTTGTCTGTGAAGTAGTTGGTCTTTCAGGTGAAGTAACCATGTAACTGTAAACAATTTATGGTAAGCATAATTTTTTTTTCAATTCCATCAAGTTGTTAGTAATTTTTTAGGTTCTAAATTACCTAGTTTTACCTGAGTGGAAGTGTAGTGTCTAATTTAGAGCTCAGCCTGGAACATCTCTTTGCCAGTGATAGGTCCTTGAGTGCATTTCCTTTCCTCCTCCTTTTGACTCCCCTCCTCTTCTCTTTCTCTATTTTGAATGAGTCAGCAATTTTGTCCTTCTATTTCTTTCATTTTTAATCTCCTGTGTACTCTTTTTATAGGAATCTAGTCTTCACTGTCTTGGTTGACTAGATTAGTTAACTTGGAAGAGTTACTAACATCATTGTTTTGAACACTGAGCTTTTCTGCTGATTTTGCATCTACCAGATGTCTGATTCTTCCTAACCTGGTTTCTGGCTCTTCACAACCTGTATTTCCTTTTAATTAACTGCCACTGTTCTGACTAGTATATTTTATTTACTGCCTTCCAAATTATACATACTTAGTAATCTCTTAAGTCCACGCATAAGGCATATGTAAGGTATAGTATGTCCCATGCTTTTCTATGTCTCCGTTTCTGCTCATGCCTTATCATCTTCTTCCAATTCTTTTTTGTCTTCTTCTCTTATCCACGTTCTACTTATATTTCAGGATCAAATTCATATTCAAACTTCTCTGTAAAGCTTGTTCTATCTACTTGAGCCTGTGTTTTCTTTCTTTGAATTTTTACAGAAATGGTCATTGGCAGTTGATCATAAAGTTTTATTGCAGCTTTGAACTAGTACTTTACTGGTATTAGTCAAGGGTCTCCACAGAAACAGAACAATAGGATATGTGTGTGTGTGTATAAAGAAATTTATTATAAGGAATTGGCTATGTGATCATGGAGGCTGACAAGTCCCAAGATCCTCCAGCTTGGCAAGTTGGAGACCCAGGAGAGCTGAGTGAGTGGTGTAGTTCCATTTCGAAGGCTGGCAGGCTTGAGACCCAGGAAGAGCTGGTGTTTCATGTGAATCTGAAGGTAGGAGAAAACCGATATCCCAGTTTGAAGGCAGTCAGGCAAAAGTAATTTTCTCTATATTTATTTGCTGCACATTCCTGTGTCTTGTCTTGCCTGTTAGTAAATAAGCACCTTGAGGCCAGGGACTACCTGTCCAATTTGCTTGCTTACCACCCATGAGTCCTTGCATGGTATAAGGACTTAGATGTGGTAGGTGCATCTGTATACTTTCTAAAACCATAACGTTTTAGAGCTGGAAAGGGTCTTTGAGGTTATCTTGTTTTAGAGTTAGGAAATCAAGAACAGCTTTAAAATAGGAAAGTCAGTAATATACCACTTTCTTTGGGTATTAGAAGAATAAGATGAGTTAATGTAATGTGTGTGAAAACTGAAGTGTCTTATTAATTAAAACTTTTTTTTCCCTTTGGCTTAGAGCATGAATCAGTATAGTTTACAGAGTCCTTTAATGCGGTAAATTGGACAATATTTCTGGGTGGAGATTTCACCTTTTTTCTTCTCTTATTCATATTCACATGTATGTCCAAAATGTCTATATTCACATAGATGTTTGGATTTGAGATTGTGTCATTATTGCCTCCAAGCATTTTATCCGAATGTTGAATTTGCTGATTTGTATAGAATATTCCAATTAGGTATTCAAACTCAAGGCATCATAATCAATGAGTAGCTTTAGCTTTTGGACATACCTATATTGAGGCTGCAGATTGAGGCTTTGGAAGTTGAAGTTAAAGTATCTAAACATTATAGTAGTTTAATTTGAATTAAATACTCTTCTTCAGAAGTCTTCAATTATGAGAACTGGTATTGATTATTTTTCAAATGTTTTTATTTAATGTATTTCCTTAGGTTTTCTTGTAATCACATCTTAAGGCCTTCAAGATGGTACTAGCAGACCTTGGAAGAAAAATAACATCAGCATTACGCTCATTGAGCAATGCCACCATTATCAATGAAGAGGTATGTAAAATATGTGAAACATAGATGATTGCACATCATTACTAGCATTGGGACATGGATTATTAGTAATCTCTATGTTTATATTTGTTTTGATGTAGATTTAATAACTGTAGATAAAAGTTTAAAGCTGGATACACTACATGGGTTTTATTGAGTTGACTATCTTACTATTTTACTTTCTATAAGGAACTATAAAAAAGGAAACAGAAACCCCCCAAATCTTAACTAACATGTAAAAATGGCATACATTTTTTGTTTTGAAAATGGCTTAGCGGGCACCTGGGTGGCTCAGTGGGTTAACCCCCTGCCTTCGCTCAGGTCATGATCTCAGGGTCCTGGGATTGAGCCCTGCATTGGGCTCTCTGCTCAGCAGGAAACCTGCTTCCCCCTCTCCCTCTGCCTGCCTCTCTGCCTACTTGTGATCTCTCTCTGTCAAATAAATAAATAAAACCTTAAAAAAAATTAAAAAAGGCTTAGATATGGAGACATAGGCCCGAAACTTCAGCGTCCTGCTTCTTTCTTCTTGGGTAGGCATGTGCCCATCTCATCTTTTTCTTCTTCACTTTTATTCAGCATTCTCATAGAAGGCTGGTATTTTCATGTTGTCTACTTTGATTTTCTCTGAAATCCTCACTCAGTTTTTTTGCTTTTGTTTGTTTTTGTTCTTTAGTTTTTGTAAGCTGACTCCTTATATGGTATCTGAAGTACTCTTCCTCCTGGCGCTCTTGTTTTCAGTTTAAAATATTTCTTTTTCAGGCAACCCTCTCAGGTCCCCTCCCTCCTCGGGAGCTTTGTACCATTGCTTTGCTATTGCCCATTAAACCTTTTACTGCCCACCAAAAAAAAAAAAATTGTTATCCCCCCCATACCTTGTATCTTAATGATTTGTCAATTGAAGATCAGAGTCCCCAAGTATACTTTATATTTTGTGGTACCAATGGGACAGTACTGAATTTGGTTTTAGAAGACCTCATTAGCCATCTGCTTAATAGCTTGTGATAGAAATCTGGGCAAGTTAGCTTCAGATTCTTTAATGTATAAAATGAGAAAACAGCATTTACCTCACAAGGTGCTTTTAAGGATCTAATTAAATAATAGATTAAAAAAGTACTTTCTAGGGGCACCTCGTAGCTCAGTCAGTTAAGCATCTGACCCTTGATTTCAGCTCAGGTCATGATGTTGGGTTTGTGAGACTGAGCCTCACCTTAGGCTCTGTGCTGGGCACGGGGCCTGGTTGGGAATCTCTCTCTCCCTCTGCCCCTCACTGTTCCTCTCTCTAAGGAAAAAAAAGTGCTTTCTAACTTGGAGGTTTGGAAAAAAAATTTTTTTTTGAACTAAAAAAAACTTTTATTCTACTGTAGCTAATATACTGTGCTATATTAGTTTCAGGTATACAATACAGTGATTCACTAGTTCTGTACCTTACTCAGTGCTCACTGAAAAAAAAATTTAATGTAGAATTTGCTATCAATACCTTAATAAGTTAATGGTATTAAATAATTTTGGGACCATCTTTGAGTTCAGCTAGTCCAGCCTGTCAGTTAACAGCAACAGGAAGTCAGTTCCACATGTTTATTTTCCAAAAAGCCAAGATTAGTATCTTTTTTCTAATTCCTCATCTGGGGTTTTTTCTAATAATTATTATTAAATGATAAATCATAATTTAAACCATTGTGCAGTCTTTGGCATTCAGAATAAATAAAACAACAGCCTTCCAAACAGTTTTCCCTGTTGTGTAACCCTTATGCTGTTTATGTTTATAGTAGAGAAAAAAGAAACCAGGGAGAAGAGCTTGGTGGGAAGTATATTAACAGCTGTTGCTTGTATTGGCAACTTCTCTGCTCTTAGTACTGTGCTGCTAGGGAATTAACAAGAAGAAATCTCTCTAATGAAAGATCAGTTCCATTTTTATCAGACTCCTTTAATAAGAGATAGATCTGATGAGCCTCTGTAGGATGTATGAAGTGAGTTGAAGGTGGGAATTATTCAAGAAATATTCCAGGGCCCATTTTATTTTTCAAGATTTTATTTTTGAGGCAACTGGATGGCTCAGTTGGTTAAGCGTCTGCCTTCAACTCAGGTCATGATCCCAGGGTCCTGGGATCGAGCCCCACGTCATCGGGCTCCCTGCTCAGCCAAGAGTCTGCTTCTCCCTCTCCCTCTGCCCCTCTCCCTGCCTGTGGTCTCTCTCTCTTTCTCTCAAATAAATAAAATCTTAAAAAAAAAAAAAAAAGCTATGCAGCCATCAAGAGAAACGAAATCTTGCCATTTGCAATGACATGGATGCAACTAGAGGGTATTGTGCTATGTGAAATAAGTCAATCAGAGAAAGACAATTATCATGTGATCTCTCTGATATGAGGAATTTGAGAGGTAGGGAGGGGAAAAAATGAAACAATATGGGATGGGGAGGGAGACAAACCATAAGAGACTCTTAATCTCACAAAACAAACTGAGGGTTGCTGGGGGGTCGGGGGGGGAGGGATAGGGTGGCTGGGTTATGGACATTGGGGAGGGTATGTGCTATGGTGAGTGCTGTGAAATGTGTAAGCCTGATGATTCACAGACATGTACCCCTGGGGCAAATAATACATTACATGTTAATAAAAAAATTTTTAAAAATCAAAAAATCAAAAGATTTAGTTTTGAGTTAATCTCTACACCCATTGTGGGGCTCAAACTCATAACCCCAAGATCAGGAGTCACATGCTATTAACTGACTGAGCCAGCCGACAGTGCCCCAGGGCCTGCATTTTTGCAGACTTTTTGCTGGCGCCAGGGATATAGTAGTGACAGACTAAAATCCTTGCCCTCATGGAGCTCACAGGTTACTGTGTAAACCCTTATTTACCTGAGCAACAAAAACCTCATCTTTTTTAAAGACTTTATAGTTAAGACTTTTTAACCACAGCACCTTGTAACTCAGCAAATATGTAATGATAGTGAGTTATTAATGGAGGATAGTTTTCTTTTCAATTTTGTTCGTCTGCTGTGAGTGGACATAGTAAGACTGCTAGGTCAGACTAGGTCAGTTTCTTCTGTTGCATTTTTCTCCTGCTAGTCCAGTTAAGCAGATATTGTGAATATAAAGTGCTGTGTATCAGCAACAGAAGGCGTTCAATGGCATCATGGATTGCATAGTAACTTTCTTAGGCTTGCATATTGTCTTTACTATTGTTACTTTAATATAGGAATAAAATTGTGATAATACTTGGTTGAATAAAGCTAAATGGAATATCTTTTTAAAAAAAATTATTATATAATGCATTATGTGTTTCAGAGGTACAGGTCTGTGATTCATCAGTCTTACATAACACCCAGAGCTCAACCACAACGCATACCCTCCCCAGTGTCCATCACCCAGCCTCCCTATCCCCTCCCCTCTGGCAACCCTCAGTTTGTTTCCTATCTTTAAGAGTGTCTTATGATTTGTCTCCCTCTCTGGTTTCATCTTGTTTCATTTTCCCCTCTTCCTCATGATCCTCTGCCTTGTCTCTTAAATTCCGTGTTATCAGTGAGATCATGTGATAATTGTCTTTCTCTGATTGACTTATTTCACTTAGCGTAATACCCTCTAGTTCCATCCACATCATTGCAAATGGCAAGATTTCAACTAAATGGAATATCTTATTTTGACAAAATGATTAGACATTTGCTAAGATTACCTCTCTGAGACTAATTGAGAAAAATTTTTTTTCTCTAACAGTGTAGTATTGTTTTTATTAAGCTATTGTAGTATATGATGACCAATCATCCATTGTTTTTATATACTTGAAATGACACACTAGGAGTGCTAAATTTTTATGTATTTATTTATTTGCAGGTATTAAATGCTATGCTAAAAGAAGTATGTACAGCATTATTGGAAGCAGATGTTAATATTAAACTAGTAAAGCAACTAAGAGAAAATGTAAAGTAAGTTAAATTAATCAGGTAAAAACCAGGCAAACTAAATTTAGTTTACTGGGATGAAGAGCTAACTAGAAAGTCTGCTGTATCATGAAACGTTTCTGCCGTACAGCATTTGAAAAGAACAGAACGCATATGTTGCAAGACTGCTTTGATAGTGTGTTTCCATAATGATGTTTCAAAGAATAAACTACATGTGGCTTTCATTTAATTATGGATTTCTTTCCGTTTTACTACTCCTTTTTTTGGATGGATTCAATCTCACGCAGTATGGTATTTTAATATAAAAGCCTTTTAACAATTCTTCATAGAAAAGTGGTGCCATTTTATCCTCTTCAGGCTTAAGATGACTAATCAGCCTCCTTCATTATTGAAGAATTGTATTCATTCTTGTTCTCCTCTTGATTTTTCTGCCTGTATTTGAATGAAGGAGTAGTATGTGTGGTCTCAGTTACTGTGTTCTTTGGGAGAGGCACTGACTGGGGCAGGCCATATAGAATAATATAGGCACCTCAATTAACTGTTGGACTCCTAGCCCTTGTCATGTTCAGGCCATTTCTCCTTTTCGTATTGTTAGACTGGGTAATAAATGTAGAATACTGGCATTTAAGTATTTAGAACTAGAGAAAATAATCCTATTCTCTGCTGTGTGTGAAGATGTATAAAATATATATGCTGTAAAAATAAAATTACTTTGCAGTGATATGAGGACAAATTGGTATTTTGACTTTCAAAAGAAAGCCTTGAAAAACTAACCATGGTCTTATGTCTAATATTTCATGGTAAATTCTTCCATAGACTTATGAATCTGTAGTAATTTTACACATTTTAATCAGAAGACTATTAATGTGAATGATTGAATATTTTTACTTTTTTTTGGAGCAGAAACTTTTTTTCAGAGTGTCTTAACTGGCTTTTCTCTTTCCTCCCCACAAAAACCATCATCATGAAGGTCTGCTATTGATCTTGAAGAGATGGCATCTGGTCTTAACAAAAGAAAAATGATTCAGCACGCTGTATTTAAAGAACTTGTGAAGGTAAAAGTATCAGGATTGTGCTATATGATTCTCCATGGACTCCAGTGGGTAAAAATACAATAGCACCACAAATAGGAATACTGTTTTGAATATTTTTAATGTTTTTATAGAATATTCCTCTATTAAAAATATTAATTGAAGGATTATTAACTTTTCTAAAGGGGCCTATTTTTATTATAGAGTTTTCTGAATACAAAGTTCTGAGTATAGATATGAAAGGCCAGTACTGTTCCTATAAAAATTCCCAAAGCTGGGTTACGAAAGGTAGAACTTCACTACAGATAAATTGATGGAAGGGCCTCTCCTGAGTTTATATCCTTTTTAATATCAGATTCTGCCTATTGAAGGTCCTACTTTTGTATGGAAAGTCACTCTTGACAAGTGTTCTTTTCTGAACAGTTTATTGTGTCCAGAATTCCCTTTGAAAAGATCAGATATCCCAACTCTTGTCTAGATTATGAGCAATTAGTGAAATTTTATTTTGCAAGTAGTAAATACAGCCTATGGCCTGGTATCACCTTAGAACTGATATTGCTGCTGTGGTCATGAAAATTATGGTGAAAATCTTAGAGCTTTAAAAAATATATATGGGTCCAGTGGTAGGGGGCAAAAAAAGGAAGGAACTGAAAAAAATTTTTTAGAGGAACAGATGTCTGCTAGTGGTCTTCCAGTATTTTTCCATTTATTTCTTCATTTTCCAATAGTTTCATTTACTCCTTTGGTTTCAGCAGAGCTGATTGATTGATACTCTGAAAAAGTCTAGTATCTCAGATGGTTGTATCATTTCATGTAGTCTTATAGACTATTTAATTTTAAAAAAAGAAAATCAGACCTTAAAGAGGTCAGAGACTTTATCCAGTTATGCTTATCAGTTTGCAGTTGAGAAAAATGAGACAGTTAGTAAGTGGCAAACACAGGTCTGATCGCCAAACTCCTTGTAGGACTCCTCATTTTATTTCTAGTTTGCTTTTCATCTAGCCCCGAGGTCAATACGGGGTTAGTGAAAATTTCTGTTTTAAGGGTTTGGCATCTGTAGGCAAGAAGCATTTTTTGAGTACCTGCTTTATTCTCGGCAATACGTCAGATGCTGCTGATAGAGATAAATTAGACTGGTCCCTATACTCAGAAGCATATGGTCTAGAGCAGTGATGTACAAAACAAGGTCAAAACTTTTCATAACAATACTAAGACATTATTTGCCTTTTGTATTGTTTGATATTTGTGCCAGTAGTTCAAAAGCAATGGTGGGTAAAATTCCCTAGCATGAATCAAGGTCGGAGTACCAAACTATACTAGTAGTCATTATACTTTTTACTACTACACACTTGTTGTGGGGGGTGTGTGAAGCTGTTTTACTTAAGAATGCTCTTGATATCACAGACCTGTACCCCTGAAACAAATAATACACTATATGTTAATTAAAAAAAAAGAATGCCCTTGATGGAGCAGTAGAAGTTATTAGTTGTATTAAATCTTAACCTCTGAGTATATACATCTTTGTACGATTTTGTGGCATGAAATGGGAAGTACATAGAAAGCTCTTTTGCTGCATACTGAAATTTGATGGTTGTATGGAGGAAGAGACATGTGTGATTATTTGAGTGCAAGCTGAGCTAGCTGTTGCTTTCATAAAACACCGTTTTTATGTGAACAAACAACAGACAGATAACCTGTGGTAATTCAGACTTGAATAAGATTTTCAAGTAAAGTGAGCCTGTCACTTTAAGGCAAATAAATAACTGTACTGTGGCCAGTGAAAAAATTTGAGCTTTCCAGTGAAAACTAGAAACTTGGGGCGCCTGGGTGGCTCAGTGGGTTAAGCCTCTGCCTTCGGCTCAGGTCATGATCTCAGGGTCCTGGGATCAAGCCCTGCCTCAGGCTCTCTGCTCAGCAAGGAGCCTGCCTCCCCACCCCCCCAGCGCCTGCCTCTCTGCCTACTTGTGATCTCTCTCTGTCAAATAAATAATAAAATCTTAAAAAAAAAAAAAAGAAAGAAAACTAGAAACTTGTATCTCCACCATGAGTTTGACAGGATCCCAGTACATTTCTGATGAGATCAGTATTGATATAATAAATTTTCTTGTTGTGTAATGAAATTTGTCAGTGACTAATATATGATGTTATAAAATCATGCACCAGCATAAGATGCATTCAAAGTGCAAGATAGAATAACAGATTTTAATGGAATGGAGTATGGAGTTTATATGGTTTCAGATTCTACATTGCAATTAACCTTAAAAACTACTATAATTATAAAGGAATCCTGAGACTGCAAAGTACTGCTGTTTTAGGGTGCAGGAGGAATAGAAGTTAGATTTATAAAATAATTAGTCACTAAAACACATATGTTCCAAATTTAGATTCATAGAGAGCTGAGT
Organism: Martes martes; assembly: GCF_963455335.1. NCBI lineage: Eukaryota > Metazoa > Chordata > Mammalia > Carnivora > Mustelidae > Martes > Martes martes. Next base: position 83,200,711 of record NC_137894.1, read on the forward strand.
GCTTCTGCTGTGAGATACGGAGACTGGAGGTGAATATAGGGTAGTGTGAGTATCTGAAAGGATCTAGAGGGAGGGAGAGTGAATTTATGTTTAAGATCTATTGTGCCTATTTCAGAAGTTTCCCTAAAGCTAGGCCTGTGCCTGGAAAAGAGATAACAAAATTTGTTCTCTTTTCCTGCCTTTGCTACCACATGGCTTTCCTTGAAATTCAGGTATAATACAGACTGTGTGACCTTATGGTTCGTCTCACATGGGTCTTGCAAACTTTTTCTTAAGGACTAGATAGTTTAGGCTTTGTGGGTCATATGATTTCTGTTGCAGCTATCCCACTGTGCTGCTGTAGCGCAAAAGCAGTAAATGAATGGGCATGGGACGATGTTCCATAAAAACTTTATTCACACATAGTTTGCTGGTCTCTGATCTAGGGCATTAACTGCAATTATGGCTTTATTATGATGTGGAGATACATGCTTCCAGCTCTCAACAACTGACTTGCAAAGGAATTGTTTTTTTAAATGAACTCATGTATATCATTTGGGGGCTGTCCATATACGAACCTTAATTTCCCACTGACTCATGAAATTGGCGATTATTTTTTACTGGCTCTCTAAATATAACAACTTCATAGAACAGTGGGTCTTTGGCATTGGAAAATTTGACATCTGACTGACCTGGAAAATCTTTCACACGCAATTTGTAATTTTGCTCATACATAAACATTTATTAAACTAAACATGAAGATAGGTGTCCCAATATGGCAGCTACTAGCCCTGTGTAGTTACTGAGCACTTGTAATGTAGTTAGTCCACATTGAGATGTGCTGTATGAAAAAGATGCCAAATTTGAAGACCGTGTATGGGGAAAAGGAATATAATATATCTCATTAATTTTTAAATATAGATTATGTGTTGAAATGATAGCATTTTAATATATTAGATTAAATAAAGTATTAAAATTATTATCACTTATTTTCATTTTCTTTAATGTCATTACTAGCAATTTAAAAGTTCATATGTGGCCTGCACATATATTTTTATATTTCTGTAGTGCTGATGTAGATTGCTCCTTTAGCTCAAACTTGGTCTCACTATTCACATTCCAGCTTATTCTAAAAAAAAATGTCTTGAGATCCTTTCTCTGAATTTGGGAGTATAGGTTTGCTTATGACTTTGCAGTGGATTATTTTATATTCTTAAATTTCACTATGTATGTACAAAGGGAAATAGTAAATTTGTATTAGAATGGTAGGATTATTGTTGCCTCTTATACTAAAATGTCTTTAAATTCTTTTTACAATTCAGAATTTGTGGAGAGAGGGGTTTTGAACATAAGCATATGTTAACCTGATTTTATTTTTATTTTATTTTTGATACCTAGCTTGTAGACCCTGGAGTTAAAGCATGGACACCCACTAAAGGAAAACAGAATGTGATCATGTTTGTTGGATTGCAGGGGAGTGGTAAAACAACAACATGTTCAAAGGTAAATTATACTTAGTCTTGAAAAAGAGTCATGGAGAAGAGATGTTTGTATAAATCAAGTTTTATGTTAAAACCAGGCTAATATTGTTGCTTTACAATTTTCTGTTACTCAGTATATTATTACATTTTTGTAATAGCTTTTTGTACAATAAGAAGGAATCCCAGAATCTCCCTTGTGGTTGTTTTTTGTAAGAATGGAAGACTTTTCTGTAACTATGCTGTTTCTTTTACTAAAGAGACTGGCCTACCCTTTAAGGAACTGAGGATATGATTTTTGGAGAAGAGAACATGGAAAGTTTACCTTATTTCCCATGGTTCAAGGCTCCCTTTGTACAGTGTCCCACCCAGCATAATCTAGATCTTCATTTTACATATCCTTCTACTAATTTTTCACTCATTATACCACCTCTTTCTCCAGAATTGGGTGCCTCAGGTTTGTTACCAGATTTTGTTTCACAAGCCTCAGTTATGTTATACTCTAGAAAAAAGAGAAAAGGATTATTTCTTAGAGGGTTATGTTTTTGTTTGTTTTTATTAATTAACATTAATAGTAGTAACATTTTTCACTGTGGTCATGTATTGCTTAAGCATTTTATATCCTTTGAATGTTACTGGGTGGCAGTTAGAATTTAAACTTGTTAGCAAATTTGCTGTATTCAATAATGTAATAATAGGGGCACCTGGGTGGCTCAGTTGGTTGAGTGTCCAAATCTGGATTTCTGCTCAGGTCATGATCTCAGGGTCATGAGATTGAGCCCCGTGTCAGGCTCTACCTGTGTGTGACACACACAGACACACAATGGAATATTATTCAGCCATAAAAAGAATGAAATCTTGCCATTTGCTATGACATGGATGGAATATTACACTAAGTGAAATAAGTCAGAGAAAGACAAATACCATATGATTTCACTCATATGTGGAATTTATTAATTTTTTTAAAAGATTTTTTTTTTTTTTTTGACAGGGAGACACAGTGAGAGAGGGAACACAAGCAGGGGGAGTGGGAGAGGGAGAAGCAGACTTCCTACCAAGCAGGGAGCCCAATATGGGGCTCGATCCCAGGACCCTGGAATCCTGACCTGAGCTGAAGGGAGATGCTTAACTGACTGAGCCACCTAGGTGCCCCTCATATGTGGAATTTAAAAAACGAAACAAACAAAGGGGGTAGAAAAGAGAGAGAGACACAAACCAAGAAACAGACCCTTAATTATAGAGAGCAAACTGCTGGTTACCAGAGGGGAGATGGGTGGGGGGGGGGTTGGGTGACACAGGTGATGGGGATTAAGGAATACACTTGCTGTGATGAGCATCAGGTGCTGTATGGACACGTGGAATCACTATAGTGTACCCCTGAAACCAATATTACACTATATGTTAACTGACTGGAATTTCAGACAAAAACTTAATGTAATAATAGTACTTTCAGGAGAATATGAGGAGTTTTACTTTAATCTTTAAATAACAAGGGTAAACAGAAAAAATTGTGTGTATAATAATTAGTTGTTATTGATACTCTATTTTTTAAATGTTCTTTTCCCAGTTAGCATATTATTACCAGAGGAAAGGTTGGAAGACCTGTTTGATATGTGCAGACACATTCAGAGCAGGTAATGTGTTGAAATTTGAAAACTGTTCTCTGAAATTTTTATTTTCAAGTTTTAGGACTCATTAACTCTTTATCTTATAGGTGCTTTTGACCAACTAAAACAGAATGCTACCAAAGCAAGAATTCCATTCTATGGAAGGTGGGTTTCTGGTTTTTATTTTGGTACTCCCTCATGTGTCTCATCTTGTCTGAGCTTTTATTTTATGCTACCTGGTCACATTTTAATATTTACTTAGAAGTTTGAATCTTTGGGGTACCTGGTGGCTCAGTGGGTTAAACTTCTGCCTTCAGCTCAGGTCATGGTCCTCAGGGTCCTGGGATCGAGCCCTGCATCGGGCTCTCTGCTCAGTGGGGAGCCTGCTTCCCCCCTCTCTGCCTGCCTCTCTGCCTGCTTGTGATCTCTCTCTCTCTGTCAAATAAATAAATAAAAATCTTAAAAAAAAAAGTTTCGATCTTGGAACAAAGTGGGGATAGGAGTTTATACATGTTAGAATGATTAATGAAAAGAATCAAGTCTAGATTGAATTTAGGACTTTTTCAGGGGGTAGCATTTTTCTTAACATTATTCATATAATTGGTTTCTTAGAAAGTTAAAAGAAGCTAAAATTGGAGGTAATTTAATGAATGATATCATTTTGTTAGTCATTGCTCTCTCCTTTTTGGCTAGCCAGAAATGCTAATGAACTTTGGCTTATCCTATATTCTTTATTTAAATTTTTTTTTCTTTAAGTTTTTTTTTATGATTTCTAATAGGTAGATTAGAGAATAAGGTTAGGAATTTTATTTTTAGGATAAGAACTATTTCTAATAATAGATTTAAAAATCAGTTATATCCTTGGGGTTCAAAATTTGTAAATAATTTAGCTGATAATTAACTATTGGCCAAAGCCAGAGCATTTTTTAAACAGTATTCTCCATACCATTAATTAAATAATTTCTCCTTTGCTCATGTAAATTTAAGAAACATGATACACGTATGGAGTAAAGTATTAGTGATCGTTTCCTCTGGGAGGACTGAAGGGCGTGGGACTGAGGAAGAATTTGAACTGCATCTCTGCTGTTCAGTTTACATATTAGCATCTATTTTGGGGGGGATATATACAGAACTGTTTATTATATTATCATTTGTTCTGTATTTTTAAAAAAATCTATATTGCTTAAAATATTTGAAGAAGTGAAAGCACTAACAGTTTCACTTCCCAGTTTTTAGCATGTCCACCCGTGCTGTTTTTCTTTCTTTTTTTTTTTTTTTTTAAGATTTTATTTATTTATTTGACAGACAGAGATCACAAGTAGGCAGAGAGGCAGGCAGAGAGAGAGGAGGAAACAGGCTCCCCGCTGAGCAGAGAGGCTGATGCGGGTCTCCATTCCAGGACCCTGGGATCATGACCTGGGCTGAAGGCAGAGGTTTTAACCCACTGAGCCACCCAGGCACCCCCTTGTGCTGTTTTTCAATGTCAGTACAAATGAATACACAGATATAGTTAGATAATTTTAAATTGAAATGCTGTCTATAGTGCTTTTGTACTTTGTTGTGATAATGGTTATATGTAAATTTGTCAACACTCATCAAAATGAACACTTAAAATGGTGTGTCTTATTGTATATCAGTAGACCACTATAGAGTTGATTACAAATGGGATCTTATTGACAAGATTGTGATTACTCTTGGGAGGAAGTGTGCTGCTGGTTCTGTTGTTTCTTGGTCTGGGTGTTTGCTTTGTGAAAATTCACTGAGTTTACAGTTTGTGCAACTTTTCCATATAAATGTACTATACTTCGTTAACACATTTATTAAAAAAATAGGATCTTAATAATTCTGGAATAGACCATATATTGTTTAAGGTAATTTTTTTTATGACATCATTGCAGTTCCATTGTATACTTGTATATGATATGTTTCTTTGTACATTTAAAATTTTTAATTGTTTTTAACATTTAAAAATAGCTGGTAATGGTAATCTCTTTTTTTTCCAACATTCTCTTGCCTATTCTCACCTGTTTATTTTCCTACATTAAATTTTAAAATTCCTCATTAAGTTAAAAAATCTCCCTAAATTTTGATTGGAACTACATTGAAACCAATTAACTTAGTGGAGAACTGACACCTTTACTATATTTGTTTTGTTGAGTTTGAGAACTTTCTATGTCATTTTTGCTTTAAAAATTTATGTCCTTAAATATAGTAATTTTCTGCATTTAAAACTCACACATTTTCTTATTAAATGCCTTCCTACCTGATTTTTTATTGTTAGTTTAGGGGGAAAACTTTGTTTTAACATGTCTTTTCATTTGACAGTATTGATCTGTGTAAAAAGTTGCTACTTCTGAAAATGGTACAGATTAAAATGGGATCTCATTTCTTGATTTTCAAGTAGAAAAGATATTTGAGGATTGTGAAAATGTGGTTATATTAGGATTGTGGTTATATTAGGAATGAAATTAAACTTATATGGAAGACATTTTCCTTTTAGAAACCAAAAGCTTATCCATTAAATGTAATAACATTCATATTGTAGGAGTCCCAGAAGAAGAGAGAGAAACGGGGGCAGATTATTGGTTGTAGGAAATAATAGCTGAAAACTTTCTTAACCTGGGGAAGGAAACAGACATCCAAATCCTGGAAGCCCACAGAACTCCCATCAAATTTAACAAAAAAGAAATCAAAAGCCTCAATTATCAAATCATTTGATCCAAATTCAAGGTGTAAGAGTATGTCATAACAATTTCAAAGAAACAGCATTATGATCTCTTTGTATATTGGCTATATTTTTAATACTAAGAAATTAGAAATATTTCAAATTACCAACAGTAGGGCATTTATTTAATAAATGATAGTATAACCATATGATAGAATGTTATACAGCCTAAAAGTCATGTTTTACAAGAATATTTAATGTTTTTTTTTAAAGATTTTTATTTATTTATTTATTTGACAGAGAGAGACAGCGAGAGAGGTAACACAAGAGGGAGAGTGGGAGAGGGAGAAGCAGGTTCCCTGCCAAGCAGGGAGCCCGATGTGGGGCTTGATCCCAGGACCCTAGGATCGTGACCTGAGCCGAAGGCAGAGGCTTAACGACTGAACCACCCAGGCACTCCAGAATATTTAACGGTTTTATAAAATGCTTACAAAAAGGTGTTAAATGGGAAAGCATATGTAAAATAATCATTTATTAAAGGAAATATAAAAAGTATTAGAGGGAAGAACAACTCATTCAAGATAAGACATGCAGCAGAATCACATAGAATTTTGTAATTGGAAAATGATTGCTCTATGCTCTTCTAGGAGTGGTTTCCTATCTTTATTTTTATTTTTTATTGTTTTGTTTGCTGTTTTTAATATTTATTAGATTTTATTCTTCTGAATTGAAATTGTGATCATTATGACTTTCTGAATAAAGGTATACCAGCAATTGCCAAATTATTAGTATTTGAAAGTTTTGTTCTGCAGTTGTCATTAAATCACTTGTCCTTGTTAAATAGCTATACAGAAATGGATCCTGTTATCATTGCCTCTGAAGGAGTGGAGAAATTCAAAAATGAAAATTTTGAAATTATTATTGTTGATACAAGTGGCCGCCATAAACAGGAAGACTCTTTGTTTGAAGAAATGCTTCAAGTTGCTAATGCTATAGTAAGTAACTTTGAATTTAACCCACCAAGCCACCCAGGCGCCTGTAACTTTGAATTTAACAACATTGTAAGGATTTGGTTAATTTAATTATAACCCCTGATTGAGTTTAAGATCCATATAAATTATTTTTTGTCTGTACGGTAGATTCCAAGTAATTTATTTCTATGTTCGGTATGTGTATCTGTATGATAAGGACTTAATCTTCTCTACACTAGATATGAAATTTTCCTGAGTATGTATCAAAAAAATTGTCCTTTGTCAATCATCTTATTGTATATATAAGAAAAACAAGAAACAAAAATTGAGAATTGACCTTTAATATCTGTTGAAATTTTTTTTTAAGAATGCTTTATTCAGCTTTATAGCCTCTGTTACTAGGACAGTCTCTCTCTCTCTCTCTTTTTTTTTTTTTTTAATTTTATTTATTTGAGAGAGAGAGGAAGTGAGAGAGAGAAGGAGCAGGGGGAGAGGTAGAAGAAAAGGGAGTAGAAGACTCCTGTCTAAGGGAGCCTGACGTGGGGCTCAATCCCAGGACTCCAGGATCATGACCTGAGCTGAAGGTACTAAGCCACCCAGGCACCCCGTCTACTGAATTTTTTTTTTTTTAAGATTTTATTTATTTATTTATTTTTAAAAGATTTTATTTATTTATCCGACAGACAAATAGGCAGAGAGGCAGGCAGAGAGAGAGGAAGGGAAGCAGGCTCCCTGCCGAGCAGAGAACCCGATGCGGGGCTCGATCCCAGGACCCTGGGATCATGACCTGAGCCCAAGGCAGAGGCTCTAACCCACTGAGCCACCCAGACGCCCCAGATTTTATTTATTTATTTGAGAGAGAGAGTAAGAGAGAGGGACAGCATAATTGGGGGCAGAGGCAGAAGGAGAGGGAGAAGCCGACTCCCTCTGAGCAGGGAGCCCAACGTGAGGACCCATCCCAGGACCCTGGGACCACGACCTGAGCTGAAGACAGATGCTTAACCGACTGAGCCACCCAGGCACCCCTTTATTGAATTTTCTTACTGTAAATTATTTAAATTAAATTGGGACATTTACTTTAGACAAGAAAGATTTTCAAAATGAAGCATTTAAAAATGTTAATGATCGTTTAGTCTCTTTAAAACTGTGATGGAAATAACTTAGGTGTACAAAATACATCTGTAGAATGTATTTTGCCCATGAACCCATGTTTTGCTGTTGAGAAGTTGGCAGTAATTCTTTGGCTAATGGTTAATGCCAATAAGTTTCTTTTTAACCGTGCCATTATTTTAACCTTGTTGAGCCGAACTAAGGGAAATAACCTCACGTGTTTCACTCATTTTGGCTTTAGTGCACACTTTTCTACTTTTTTCCTCTTACTTTTAGTATTCCCTTTGCCTAGAATGTGATTCCTCCAGATCTTTGTGTAACTTTTTCCCTCTTTATTCTGGCCTCATCTCAGATGTTATCTCCGGAGAGATCCCTGCTGGCTGCCCTACCTAAAGAAGTCTCCCACACCTCAAAACTGATAACTCTCTATCCCATTTTAATTGTTGTACATCTGAAATGTTGACTTGCCCATTTATTATCTGTCTCTTCTGACTAGAATATAAGTCTCACAAAGACAAGGATTTTTCTTGTTTATCTCTTAGTCTCAGGACCTAAATGGTGCCTAATACATAGTCCAGAACTCCCTCAATTAATATTTATTAATTTAATGAATAATTATTTATAAGAAGTGTTTTTGTGTAGCTTCTAATGATGAAATTTGCTTAAGAGCAGTAAAAATATGTATCTTTCTTTAAATTTTCTAGCAACCTGATAACATTGTTTATGTGATGGATGCCTCCATTGGGCAGGCTTGTGAAGCCCAGGCAAAGGCTTTTAAAGATAAAGTAGATGTAGCCTCAGTCATAGTGACAAAACTTGATGGCCATGCAAAAGGAGGTGGTGCACTCAGTGCGTAAGTGTCATTAATGCTATTGTCCTATGTCTTGGGCTTATATGGTATTTGTGTGTGTGTGTGTGTGTGTGTGTGTGTGTGTGTGTGTGTGTGTATGTATTTATGGCTTTCTTATTGATCATTTAAAATATATTTCAATATATACTCCAACTTAAAAAATTTTTAAAAAATAGGATATCATCCAGTAGTGGACCAAAATATGGTCTGTAAAAGAAGTTTAAATAGAAACAGAATTTTGGAGTCTTTCTTATATTGTTCTGTTTTAACAAGTGAAAAGAAACTTGGAACTGTGTACTTTTGTCTAATTACTTTGATATCTGCTAGAAATTTGTTTGCTTTTTTGAGATTATCTTTTGTTTTCTTTTTCTTTGCAGTGTTGCTGCCACAAAAAGTCCAATTATTTTCATCGGTACAGGGGAACACATAGATGACTTTGAACCTTTCAAAACACAGCCTTTCATCAGCAAGCTTCTTGGTATGTACAGTGGTGGGGATATAGAGAAGTCTCCAAGAAATAGCATGGATCTTTAGGACAGATTAGGATTTTAATCCTGCCCTTTCATTGACTAGTTTAGGAAAATCATTACCTTCTACAATTTATCTTCCTCATCTGTAAAAAATAAGGATGATGGTTTTCTGCTTCTTGTGGTGAGAGTGGTAGAATGAGCTATTAGATGGAAAGTTCTTTGGAAAAGTTTTAGAGCACAATACAAAAATATGTAGTTTTGGTAATAGCAGGGGGAAATGGCAGTAAAACTTTTTGTACCAGGTAATAGAGAGCATGGAATTGGAATAAAACCTTGCGCTAGAGTCCCTGCTTTGTCATTTAACCTCTGAAAGTTCAGTTTTCTCACCTGTAAAGTATAGTAGGAACGTCTGACCTGCTATCTCACAGGAGTATTATCTGTGGGCATGTATTTTTTAATAATGTAAAGCATATACTGTTGTTAATTTTTCTTTTTTTGGGGTCTTGTAGGTATGGGCGACATTGAAGGACTAATAGATAAAGTCAATGAGTTGAAGTTGGATGACAATGAAGCACTTATAGAGAAGTTGAAACATGGTATATGAGAAGCAAAAGCATTTGCTCTCAGATGTCTTTCTATGATTTCTTTTTGATAAAGCTACTGTTAATTTGTTTGAAATGATAAATTTATTATTACAGTTCAATTCATCAAATGTTTATTATATGCAAATCATTTTAAATCTCAGATATGTGAACAATTGTAGAATTGAGTGTTTTTGTTTTCTTCCTTGTAATCAAATTGCCTTAAGGTTAAAATTAAGGTTTTCATTGGATTTCTTGAAGTAGAACAGGTTAAATGTAAGTGGGAACACTTTTTCTAATCTGTTTACTTATAAATTTAAAAATTTTTTTGTTTACTTATAAATTATGTGTGTGTATATATGCATATATATAATATATAATAAAATATAAAGAAATTTGAAAGAATGAAATAAAGCACACACATTTTTTCACACCACTTTAAAGACTACTGTAGAACATATATGTTGTGATTAAGGGCTCAAGTTCTTAAATCTATCATACCTGAATTTATATCTGATCTATTTTTAGCTATATAACTTTTTCAAATTACTTAACCTTTATTTCCTTATCTGTAAAAAGTAGGTAATACTAAATCTCTTCTTCATAGAGTTGTGAGGATTAAGTCAGTTGATACATATAAAATCAGGAGCTTTCAACATGTATTATTATGGACCTTTCTATCACATACTATTTTGCCTCTTTGCTCTTTCTCACTTATCTTGTCAGTTACCAATGCCTTTATCTCTCTCTTAAATGTTGGTGTTCTTCAGGGATCAATGCTAGGCCATCTTCTTTTCTCTGGAGCTTCAGACCGTTATCTGTATGTTTACTAGACCATACGTGCATGTTTCATCCATACTTCAAATTCAGCATATCCGTATCTACCCATCCTACTGTCTTACCAGGTTGTTATCTTCAATGAATGCTAATGTCTTGTTGCCAGAGGCAGAAACGGGTGTTGTCGTGGACTCATTTCTTCCTCACTCTGCCCTTTCCTTTTCCCATCAGTCAGCTGGCCTAGTAAGTCCACCTCCTAAATATCTTCGTTCCATTCCCTTCTCTTCAGCTCCTTCAGTTATGCAAGTTTATCTCTTGCCTAAATTGTTTATTCTAACAATCTTCCTGTTTCTTGGATTCTTCCCCTTGGATCTATTTTTTATACTGTAGCTAAATGATCTTTGAAAAATGCAAGTCTGATCCCATTACTGCCTTTCTTAAAAATCTTTCGGTGGCTTCCCATTGCCTTTAGGATGTTTTTAAATGACACTACCATTGGGGTGCCTAGCTGGCTCAGTTGGGGGAGCATGCGATTCTTGATCTAAGAGTTGTGAATTTGAGCCCCATGTTGGGTGTAGAGATTAAAGTCTTAAAAAAAAAAAAAGACTCTACCATCTGGCCACATCTTCTGTAACTTTTTTTTTTTTGAGACTTCGTTATTTGACAGAAAGTGAGAGAGCAGAAGTAGGCAGAGCCGCAGGCAGAGGGAGAGGGAGAAGCAGGCTCTCCACTGAGCAGGGAGCCCAATGCAGGGCTCGATTCCAGGACCCTGGGATTATGACCTGAGCTGAAGACAGCCGCTTAACTGACGCCACCCAGGCACTCCCTTCCGTATCATTTTTGATGCTGTTCTTAACATTTCATGTGCCGGTCAGGCTGAATTTCACTCAGCTTCTCAAATGTACATTGCTATCTGTCACCTCTGTGCCTTTGCCTGTTAGACAGGTATCCTCTCATCTTCCTACTTCCACCCTCCTCTCCCCAGCTGTACTGGCTAACTCCTACTCATACTTCAGTCTCTCCTTCTTTAGGGACACTTTACCTGATCCCTGGACTGAGTTACAACTCTCTGCTTTATGTTTCCATTGCACCCTGTAATTTTTGTATTATTCATCACAATTACTAGATATCTGACTTCCCTGCTGAAGATGTAGGTAAGTTTCATAGCTGTATTCCTCACCTTTTAAGTTTATAGTACCTATTTCTGGCACTTCGTAGATCTTTGATAAATATTTGTTGTACAAATGATTCTATCCCTCATTGCCAGGTTCTTTCCCCCACCTTCCTCTCTACTGGACAGCCCTACCAGTGCTTCCATCACCACACTAAACTATATCCCTAGTCAGTCTACTTTTTGACTCTTAGGTCTCTCCCTGTATCTGCATTTTGCTTCCTCTCTTAGCATTCTACTATTTCTGAGGTCACCAAGGGCAAAAGTAGTAACCTTTCTTTTTTCCCAATATTTAAGTGTTATCTTTCTTTTGTTTTCAAACTCTTCACTTGGGTTCCATGACAGTGGATTTCATATACTATCATGGCTTCAATGGTCCCTTCTATATAATAGCCAAATGTGTATTTCAGCCTTAACTTTTTCTACCATTGTTTATTTTTGCATTTCTAGCTGTCTGCTCTAACATTTCCTTTAAAATATTGTACTGCCCCTTAAATATAACAGAACGGCAAAACCCAAATACCTTTTCTAGTTATATCTTTAGGACATAAATAGAAAATACTCTGGATTGTTGTTGTTAATTTAAGTTCATTTACACATAGTGAAATGATTGGTTCCTAAGGATATGATTCCATCAATTTTGACAATGCAGAATAACCCATATCCATCAGGAAACAACATTTCCATTAACTACAAAGTTTGCTCATTCTCCTTCCCAGTAAGTACATCATATTGTAAGACTCCTAGAGTTATGTCCTTTCTCCCACCCTCCCCCAACCTAGTTTCTTTGATTTAGCATAAATTTTTGACATTCATCCATTTAGTTGCGTGTACCTGTAGCTTGTTCTTTTGTTGCTGGGTAGTATTTCATCCACAGTCTATCGCTTTCCTGTCCTGTGGACAGCCAAGTTGTTTAGGAAACGCCAGATAATCTTCTAAAGTGTTTTGCCATTTTTCATTCTCACCAGCAACATGTGAGAGTTCTTCTTGCTCCACATCTTCTTTAACTTTTGGTGCTGTCAGGCTTTTTAGTCATCCTATTGGGTGGAGTTGGGTTGCCTCGTTTTCAAGGTTTTTGCATATTTGTTTTTGTCCCTCTTCTCTGATAGAACGTGAGCTTCTCTAGGACAGAATCTGTGTTATATTCTACAGTGCATTCACCCTATGATCTTGCCCCTAGTGACTGCTCAGGAATGTTTATCAGTTGGATGTTTTACAAGTGTGCTTCAGGATGAACCCATGACTAAGGAAAAGATTAATTTTATTGAATGGAAATGTACATTCTCTAATATATCTGAACCATTTATATTGTATTTCAGGTCAGTTTACATTGCGAGACATGTATGAACAATTTCAAAATATCATGAAAATGGGCCCCTTCAGTCAGATCTTGGTTAGTTATCCTAAAAGTTTTTTTTTTTCTTTCTTCTTCTGCTTTTCATTAAAAATTTTAAAAATAGATGCATTTGCTTTTATTATTTTTGCTGTTTGTATAAAAAAATTTTAAAAACTTAGTGTCAAAAATAAAGCCAGTAGTTAAATGTGAACATTCTGAACAATTTAATTTCAAGCTATTGTTGATTTTTATGTTTAAATATATTTATTTCAGGGGATGATCCCTGGTTTTGGAACAGACTTTATGAGCAAAGGAAATGAACAGGAGTCAATGGCAAGGCTAAAGAAATTAATGACGATAATGGATAGTATGAATGATCAAGGTAAGATGGCAGATTATTTGAGTTAGAGGACAACATTCTGAATATTTGCAAGTGGATAGTTTCACTGTGTTCTTGTGGACAAGATGGAGAAAAATTTAGACTGGAAGATTATTGGTAGGTAGATTTATAGCTGTTTGAAAGCTCTTACTCGAAGGGTTATGACTATTGGATTGACTTCATAGAAATGTCTAGTACATTTCCAAACACTCTCCCAAGTGTTCTCCAGAGAACACTCGTTCTTCTTGATGATGATAGAAATAACTGAGAGTTCCATAGTCAAATGAATGTGAGGGAATTCTGGGTTAAAAAACTATTAAGTTTATTTATTATAAGTTTATTTATTATAACGTGAATTGGGAATCTGTAAGAGAGATAGTTTAAGCAATGTTTACAAACTTACTTGGCACTGAAGCTCTCAAAGTTTCAGTCTTTTTTTTTTTTTTTTAGAGGGAGAGAGAGTGTGTGCGTGCACAAGTTGGGGAGGGGTGAGCAGAAGAGGGAAGGTATACCCTCAATAAAATCCTTTCCTGTATCTCCAGTCTCTTCTTACCTACTGACTTTTTTCCCCCATCAGCATATAAACATTCTTAAGTTCAGGTTTTCTGGGCTATCCTCCCTCATGCTTTTTTATTCTTTTTTTTTTCTCTTTTTAGTCAAACTTCTTAAAAGAACAGTTTGCATTTTTCTCAAACTATTGAAATCTAACTTCTTTCCCCACCACCACATGGAAACAGATCATACAAAGGTTTCCAGTAACCTACTGAGCTGCTCCAATGGATTTTTTTCAGTCTTTTTCTTGACCTTTAAACATTGGCTGTTGTTAATCACCTTTTTTTCTTGGCTTCTATTATGCCATCTCACTAATTTTATGCTTACCTTTCTTGTTAACCTAGCCATTTTTTCAGCCTGTCCCTAAAATGACTATATACTACAGGTTCTGTCCTCAGCCAATGTTTCTTCTCATTCTGCTCATTTTCTTTGAATAATTCATCCACATCTGTACTTTCTCTTTGCTTGACCGATTATTTTTTTGTAGTCTCTACCTCTTTCCTGAGCTCTAGGCTTCCGTAGTAACCCAAATAAGATTGTGTCTTTCTCATCTGTGTGTCTTCAATACTACAAAAAGTTTTGTAGGTAAAATTAATAATTACAGCCATATCTAGAGTATTTACTCTCTCCTGAGCTTTTTATTTATATTAACCCATCTAATCATCACAGTAACTCCCAAGGGACATTTCTAGGGTTAAAATCCATTATTATATAGCTTTTGCAGATTAGGAAACTGAGATACAGGAAAGTTGAGTCATTTGCTCAAGGATGCTAACTACAGGGTGGAGAGACTGGGGGTCAAACTCAGGCATTCTGGCTCAAGAGTCTGCACTCTGGACCACCTCTTTTCTAGATGCTCACTAAATGGTGGACAAACATCTCTGTTTACATGTTTGAAAGTTTTCTGAGGCATGGATCCAAAATGTAGTTTTCTCCCTTGGGGAGTGACACTTCCAACTATCTGATAGGTATCTATCTACTCAGTCACCCAAGCTAGAAACTGAGGTCAACCAAGATTTATATCCTTGCTGATTTTCTGTCTAGTGGTTCTATTGATTATGGAGATGAAGGTATTGAAGTGCCGAGCTTTTCTCCTCTTAGTTCTATAATTTTTTTGTCAGGTAAGCTCTTTTGTTGGGTACAGTACACATTTAGGATTGTTTTGTCTTCTTGGTAAATTGACCTTTTTGTCATTTGTATATAATGTCCACCTTTGTCCCTCGTCTGTTTTGTCTTATATTAATAGAGCTTTCTTTTAATCAGTTATTTGGATTGTTTATCTTTTTCTGTCTTTTTTACTTTTAGCCTGCCTGTATCATTACATTCGAAGTGAGTTTTAGTCAACAGCATGTAATTGAGTTATTTTTTTCTGTTAACACATTCTCATACACTCTCTTTTAACTGATATATTATTGGTATATTAGGATTTAGTTCTGCCAAATTAATTTTTGTCCTATTTGTTCCTTGCAAGTTTTGTTCTTCTGATTTTTTCTTTTATATGCTCCTGTGAGTTACTTGAATGTTATTTAGTATTCTATAAATATTATAGAATAATAATTATTTATAGATTATTTAATACATATAGTTTTTCTGAATATATATGTATTTATTTATTTAAAGATTTTATTTATTTATTTGACAGAGATCACAAGTAGGCAGAGAGGCAGGTTGGGGGCTGCTGGGAAGCAGGCTCCCTGCTGAGCAGAGAGCCTGATGCGGGGCTTGATCTCAGGACCCTGGGATCATGACCTGAGCTGAAAGCAGAGGCTTTAACCCACTGAGCCACCCAGGCACCCCCTGAATATATTTTTAAAAATAATTTTCTTAATGGTTGCTTTAGGTATTACAATATGCATACATATTGAACTGCCTGGTATTATAATATGCATATACATTTAACTTATCACAGTTTACTTCTATTAGTATTTTACCACTTCTCGTGGAATATAGGAACCTTAACATTACCTTAGGTTTAGTGAGTTCCATTTCCTGAATAGTTCTCATATCTTCCCTCTTTCCTTTGTTTCTGAGTTAGTTCATACACTCATCATTTCTTAACCTAGATTGTTATATAGTAGCTTCCTAACATTTACCTTTTGATTTTATCGCTTCTCTTTCCAATTTGTCTTCCTCACTGCCACAGTAATGGCCTTTCTAAACAAAAAATTCTGGGATCGGGGCGCTTGGGTGGCTCATTTGGTTGAGCATCTGACCTGGTTTCCGCTCAGGTCATGATCTCGGGGTCATGAGATTGAGCCCTACGTTGGGCTCTTTGCTGGGTGTGGAGCCGGCTTAAGATTCCCTCTCTCCCTCTGCCCCTCCCCCTGCTAGAGAGCTCGTATGATCTTGCTTGCTCTCTCTCAAATAAATAAATGAATAAATAAATAAATAAAATTTTTAAAGAAAAATTCCAGGGTCAGACTCTTTCAGTGACTTTTTATTGTTGTCATCATGAATTCCAGACTGTTAAGCCTGGCATACAAATCCTGTTATAATCTTGTCCTTACCTACTTTTGCAACTTTTTAAAATCTCAGCTCTTATCCAAGCTTCATTTCTTCTACGCAAAACTATTTTTATTTTAGAAATCCCATGTTCTGCTTTGTAGAATGTCCCTTGCTTCTTTCTCTTATTGAACTCCTATTTGTCATTTAGAACTACTCAGTTAAAGAAGAACCATCAGCATGGAACCTTCCTGACTTCCTTTCTTCTTTAAATTCTGTCCCCTTCTGACATTTGTTTAATTCTGTCATAACTGCTTACCATGATGTGCTGTCATAGCCTGTCTTCTTTTACTTTACTCCACTTTAGCTGTTAGAATACATATTTCCTAAATATTTTATAGTGAAGGTGTGGCTTAAAAGCTGTATTTATGAGATGGATTTAGGTTTTAATGGCTGTAAATTTATTATGAGATAATGGGCTCCTTATTTACATTGTACTGGATTTCAGTTCACTTCTGGACTATATGCTTAGAGGGCATAGACAAATTAGAAAATATTAGGAAATCAGGATAATAAATGGAGTTCTAGGGGTACCTGGTTGGCTTAGTTGGTAAGCATCTGCCTTCGGCTCAGGTCATAATCCCAGGGTGCTGGGATCGAGTCCTACGTTGGACTCCTTGCTCAATGGGGAGGCTGCTTCTTCCTCTCCCTCTGCTGCTCCCCCTTGCTTGCACTTTCCTTCTCTCTCTCTTTTTTCTCCGTCAAATAAAAATAAAATCTTTTAAAAAAATAATAAATGGAGTTCTAAACCATGTTATAAGAGAAACAGTCAAAAGATTTGCATATTTGTAACCTAGAGGAAATTCACCAGAGACTTGGTAGCTCTCAAATATTTGAAAGCCTCATTCTTTGTGCCTGGCAAGGAGACACGTATGCAAATAGGAAGAGGTGCCAGGCAAATTTATTTTATTTTAATATGTGAAAAGATTTTCCATAATTACAGGTATAATAGAATGGCATAGATTACTGTATTTTAGATACTCGATAGCGGGTCATCTGGGCACATTAAGACTGAGGCTAGATGACCATTTATTGGGGGATGTTGTAGAGAGAATGCAGATGTAATTGAAACTTAGACTAAAGTTATCACATTCCTGAGAGTGCAGTGAAAGCCAGAAGAAATGCACCTCATATTGCAAGAGTTTTAAAAACACTGGGGGGAATTAACTCACTCTATGTCACAGAAAGGATTAAAATACTAGTAGTAATTATATGGAAAAGATTACCATTATTCTGTTGATGATAGAACCTACGTATTTCTGTTGCTTAGATGCCTAAATTTATTATTTAAATGTTAATAGTTATTTAGAGCTAAAGCAAGCACTTTTCTTTTTTGAAATACACCTTATACTTCTAGTATGCTCTGAGGGGCAGTTGTATATGAGATATGGAAAAGGTGGACATGGGTTTTAAAGGCTTTCAGATGTTCTATTTTACTTAAATGGTGGAGTGAGTACATGTGTATTTTTTATTGTTTTTGTAGCTTACAAATATTATAGATGTTCTTTTGAATACAGTTTATGTTTAATGTTTAAAAGTCAGATGCAGGGCACCTAGGTGGCTCAATGGGTTAAGCCTCTGCCTTTGGCTCAGGTCATGATCTCAGGGTCCTGGGCAGGGAGCCTGCTTCCCTCTCTCTCTCTGCCTGCCTCTCTGTCTACTTGTGATCTCTCTTTCTCTGTCAAATAAATAAATAAAATTTAAAAAAAAATCAGATGCAAACATGGCAGGTGATAACATTTGTTAAATCAGGTGGTGGTTTTACCATTTTATTTTTGTGTGTGTATGGTATTTGTACATAACTGTTTTAATAATGAATGTTAAGTGTATGTAAATGAAAGTAATTAATCTTTGTCTATAGAACTTGACAGTACTGATGGTGCCAAGGTTTTTAGTAAGCAACCAGGAAGAATCCAAAGAGTAGCAAGAGGATCAGGTGTGTCAACAAGAGATGTTCAAGAACTTTTGACACAATACACCAAATTTGCACAGATGGTAAAAAAGATGGGCGGTATCAAAGGACTTTTCAAAGGTAAGAAAAATAACAAGACTCCTCATTAGTTAATATGGTGAAAGTAAAGAAAGAAGCTGAAGCAGTAAAATTAAAGCCAGGGAGTACTGCCAATATTGGGAAACATATGGCTGAATTTCATGTTCTAGTTAAGAACTTCTTGAATGTGATCTGTGATTTCTCTGTTTTCAGATTCAAGGTAATAAACACTAATTAAAAAACAAACTTAATGATTTTGTTTTTATGAAGATGTAATACATATTAAAGAAAATTTAGACAGAATAAGAAAGTATATGAGAAGGGGCGCCTGGGTGGCTCAGTGGGTTGGGCCTCTGCCTTCGGCTCAGGTCATGATTTCGGGGTCCTGGGATCGAGCCCTGCATCGGGCTCTCTGCTCAGCAGGGAGCCTGCTTCCCCCTGTCTCTCTGCCTGCCTCTCTGCCTACTTGTGATCTCTGCCTGTCAAATGAATAAATTAAATCTTTAAAAAAAAAAGAAAAGAAAGAAAGTATATGAAAAAAACTTAAAACACCCATTATCTTCCCAGAGAATCCTATGGGTCCCATTGCGAATGGGACTATAACTAATGCTTTCTTCTGAAGCATCATGACTTATTTTTCTATATTGCCAAATATTCTTTAGAATATAGCTTTTAATCACTGAATACTCTTCAGGTTATGCTTGTATCTTTGTTTTTGTACAGTGAATATTTAGGCTGGCTCATCTGCTTCTGTATTAGTATCAGTTCTGGCATTAGTTCCTGTGTGGTCTTCTGGGAAGCCAGGGATTGTGTCTGTTTTGATCAGATTACATAGTAGATGCTGAATGAATTTTGTAATAATTTAATGTTTCCAGTTTAATGATCAAATGTTTCTTTCAGTAGGTGTTTTTTAGATGACTACTCAAGTTTAACATCTCTTTATACATTTATTAGTTTGGATTCCCTTTGTGAATCACCCCTTAGGTTCCTTGTTCACTTGTTTCATTTCCCCCCCCTGTTGCTTTGTAGTAACTCTTGAAAATCCTTGGTTTAGGTATGTAAGTATTTTACCCACTGTTCATTTGCCTTTTATTTTTATTTATATTTTTTAGTGAATGGAAGCTTTTATTTTTAATGTAGCCAAGACTATTTATCATTTTCTTTTATTTCTGTTATGCTCAGAAAAACCTTCCCCATGCTGATACAATACCCACCTACATTTTCTACTTGTTTGGGTGTTATTTTTTAGGTTTCTAACTTTTTATCTCATCTTAAATTTATTTTGCTGTGTACTGTGTAAGGTCAAGAGATAAGTTTACTTTTCTAATTGTCCTAGCCCTCTTCTAAATTTTTTTTCCTATATTATAAACACTATTAAAGTGAATTTATTATTTCAAAACACACTGATTAGGTAATCTCCAAATGAAGCAATACCACTGAATAGCTTACTAAAAAGGATGAGTATTTATATTTTTATCCCTTTTGTCTTTGACACTTTTCTTATTTTCTTTGCTTGCTATATGCTATTTTCTTTTTTTTTTTTTAAAGATTTTACTTATTTATTTATGTGTGTATTTGAGAGAGCGGGGGAGCATGTGAACACATGAGTTGGGGGAGGAGCAGAGGGAGAGGGAGAGAGAAAATCTCAAGCAGACTCCCCGGTGTGTGCAGAGCCCGATGTGGGGCTCGATCTCATGACCCCGAAATCATGACCTGAGCTGAAATCAAGAGTCTGTGGCTTAACCAGCTGAGCCACCCAGGTGACGCTATGTTATTTGTTTTTTGTGACAGGGAGGAAAGTCAGAAAAACATGTTTAAGCTTGGTTATAATTCCTCACATCACATGCTATTTCAAATAGTGATTATTAAACACATGTCAGTTTAACATCTTTCCCAAATAACCCTATTTTTTTAAAGAGTTTTTTAATTTATTTTAGAGAGAGAAAGAGAGGGGCATCTGGGTGGCTCAGTCAGTTAAGCATCTACCTTCAGCTTAAGTCATGATTCGAGGGTCCTGGGATCGAGCCCTACATCTGGCTCCCTGCTCAGCAGGGAGTCTGCCTCTCCCTCTCCACCTGCCTCTCCTCTGCTTATGCTTTCTCTCTCTTCCTCTCTCTTGCTGTTTCTCAAATAAATAAATAAAATCTTTTAAAAAATAATAATAATAAGAGAGAGAGAGAAGGAGAGCACAAGTGGGGGGGTTGTAGAGGGAGAGGAAGAGAGAATCTCAAGCAGACACTGCGCTAAGCGGGGAACCCAGTCTGATGACTTTGAGATCATGACCTGAGCTGAAACCAAGTTGGACGCATAACCAGTTGTGCTACCCTGGCACTGCTTTTTAAAGCTTTAAAAAAATAAATAAATAAAGAGATTTATTTATTTTAGAGAGATAGCTGACTATTCTTGCTAGAACTATAGTAGATCCACTTATCTAAGCACTGATTGCTCAGTAAAGGCACAATCAAGATGAATGGGCAGTGGATGTAACACACATTCTTGTTACACCAAGCTCTTAATATTTCTTACAAGTTTTAAGTCCTCAGAAACAAACACTTGTGACAATTTACCAATGGATACAGAATTCACATCTTACACTGATGTATTAATCATGAAAAAATTTTCACAGATTTTACCATGTTTTATAAAAATGTATTTTATTCATATTTTTTGATTCACATAATTTATTCAGATGAGCCAGCTTTGATGTTCATTTTCATAATGCATTTGAGAAGTACCAGAATTAATGTTCCTTTGAGATAATTTTGCCTGAAGCTCCTCTACTTACTCATTGTTGTTGCATCGGTGATCTATTTTGCTTCCTGTCTCTTGAGACCACAGCAGCTTTTCTCTAAAGGATGCTCTTATCTGTTCTTCCTCAGAGTGCATCTCTTTTATTGGCTTCCTTTTTTACTGTGGAGTTGTCAGTTAAGTGTGTGGAAATTCTTTGGTAAATGGATTTGCATTATTTGTCTTTCCATTCTCTGAAGCTTTTCATTATTTTTAATAGCTTCTTAGATATATGCAAACCTTCATGTTCTCTCAGTCGTATTCTTTTATATTAATTTACCAGCAACCCAGGCTCTTTCCCTGTGAACCCTTATCTATAAAGTCAGGTTTTTGTTTGCCATTCTCCCATATGACTTTTAAACAATTGTTGTAGCTTACTGTCGAGAATCATTGCGTACAGTTCTGTAGTAACAAAAATCATAGCCCTTAAAAAATCCTTTAAATGCCCCTTAGTATAGAATTTCCCTTGTCCTTTCTCAAAAATATGTATGTAATTGAGATAAAGATTAGAAGAGAATATGTACAAATAAAAATAATGTGTAAGGGTAGTATGGTTATAGGTGATTTTTTAAAAAATTTTCCTCAATTCATTAAACTTTCTACAATACTCTGATTATATTGCATTCTCCTCAAAACCTTTTTTTTTTTTATTCCCCAGGTGGTGACATGTCTAAGAATGTGAGTCAGTCACAGATGGCAAAACTGAATCAACAAATGGCCAAAATGATGGATCCAAGAGTTCTTCATCACATGGGTAAATACAAAGTTGTTGCCAGTTTATAATACACAGTTTAATTTATAAAGGTTGAGTTTTAATAAGCCTTCTGTTGTAATATTATAAACATCTGTTCAAAGATGTATGATTTAAGGGAAATAGTCATCTGAATTCTAAGTTGAATGGTTGTAATAGTGCTATATAAATGAGGTTTTATTCCCTCTTCTGCTGCCATCTGTGTGATTTTTGAGCAAGATACTTCATCATCATCTGTTAATGTTTGTTCCACTGACCTTTTGCCCTAGTTTGGAATCTGGAGATTTTCGATGATGAGACTTTGAAATTATATAAGGATTTTGAAACCCAGTTATACTTTTGTTGTGTGACCTATGAACAGTTCCTTGAACTTTCTGAACCTTACTTTGCTCTTTTGTAAAATCACAGATAATATCTCGTCAGGAAATTATGACAATTAAGTGAGCTAATATATATGAAAGCATTTAGTTCAGCTCAGGGCATATAGATGTTTAATAAATGGTGAATTCTTTTCTTCCTGTAACTTCTATGAAACAACTCCTCCACTCCCTAGAATTGGTTACTATTTACAAGACTCTTTTGGACTTCTCAGAAAAAATTCTTTTGTTTAGAATTATTGACTCCCTACTGTGTGACAGGTACTGTTCTAAGATCTTTTCGTATATTATCTTATTTATTCTTTCTAACTTGATGAGGTAGGTTATTTTTTTTCTGTTTTATAGATAAGGATGCTGGTTAATAATACAGATTTTTAGTTGGCATGTTCTTTAAGGCTGATGACCAAATCGTAATCAGATCCCAGTAAATTTTTTAGAAGTTAAAGTACTTATTTGGTAAGAATAATACATGTTTCAAGTGCCACCTAATAATTACCTGATTTTACTCTATTTTTACTCTAGGTGGTATGGCAGGACTTCAGTCAATGATGAGGCAATTTCAACAGGGTGCTGCTGGCAATATGAAAGGCATGATGGGATTCAATAATATGTAAAGAAGATGCCTTAATATAAACTGACTCAGTTGATTACATTATTTGCTGAGACCTCAGAGTTTCCCTCCTTTTTGCAAACAGGAAAAAAAAAAAGTATTTTTCTTGCCTGTCTTGCCATTTTTCTTTCTCTTCTCATCTATTTTTTCCCCCCTCTCCTTTTCTTCTTCTTTCCTTCCTACTTCCCTCCCTTTGATATGAGGGAGGAATATATAGTTTTTGTGGAAATCATTATATTTTTGCTTTAGATTTTCTTCTGTTAGTTTTCACCATCATAATACTTCTTAAGTTAAGCAAATCATGATGTAAAATTTAGTACTTAAAAGTTTTTAATTGTCTCAAAGGCCAAGCACTACATTTGTAAACAGTCCTGGTCAGTAGTTACA
Organism: Martes martes; assembly: GCF_963455335.1. Lineage (NCBI taxonomy): Eukaryota > Metazoa > Chordata > Mammalia > Carnivora > Mustelidae > Martes > Martes martes. The sequence goes on from NC_137894.1 coordinate 83,224,041, forward strand.
TGATGTCTCAATAAAAGTGCTGTAAAATAAACTTCAAACTCGTTATAAATTAAGGGGTTGTTAACTTCCTTTATAATTTAAATATGTCAGTGGATCACATTAAAAGGCAGAGAGAAAAACCAATGGCTGTATGTCACTTAAAACTAGTCTTATAAGGCGCCTGGATGGCTCAGTTTGTTAAGCCTCTTCTGACTCTTGATCTCAGTGTCTTGAGTTCAAGCCCTGTGTTGGGCTCCATGCTGGGCTTGGAGCCTACTTAAAAACAAAACAAACCTAGTCCTACAAGTCTATCTTTAATCAGAAATATGGTAGAATAACTTAACCATTAGTAGTAGGAATTTTTGTTTACCTAGAATAATTACATTAATTTTGCCATACAAAAATCTCAAGCCTGCCATTTAAAATTGAAATTGTGAATTTAGTTTATAATACAATGTTTTGTATATAGCTTCCATTTTTTAACCTCATATATTTGAAGCCTTAGTGGCAATATTTGTTTTTTTTGTGAAAAGCCAATTTTGTTGTTTTTTGCACACCAAAAAAATCTGCTTGATGAAACTGATGTTCTTGGGTGATAGTTAACTTACAGACTTCCTAGTGGGAAAATAATTGCATATATTAGGCTGTCACGATTACATATTAAAGATAATGAGACAGTGACAAGGTGGACTGGTTGCTGGTTACTCTGGATTGCTACATATTTCATTTAGAAAAGTGACTTTTAAATAAATTATGGAATTAATTAAAAATACTAGAATAATTATTATACTTATTGACATCATGAAGACTATAGATATCATGTAGTAGTGTATTTTGAGTTATAATGAATTGGTCTTTGGCAAAGGATTGATTTGTAATAGAGAGTGAAATAGCTGGTTTTTATAGTATTAATTTTTTATAACTCAGGTGTTTTAATAAAAAGGTCTTATAAGGCCGAAGTATCTTTAAAAAGTAATGACATTTAAAAAAAAAAAAGTAATGACATAAGAAATGCAACAGATTTTCTTGTTTACTTGGGCAATGATTTTATATCCCACTAAATTATTTTTACCAGCTAAAAATTTAGCATATCCCTATATAACACTGTATACCCTATTATAAATTATGTTTCTTGTGTTCTGCAGAAATGTCATAAGGTCCAGCTATAGAAATTTGTCAATGAGAAAATACTGTTTTCCAAATTAGTTTCTGATTAAATTGATGGATACCACCTTTACTGGGCAAGCATTTCTGTGATTTCTATCCTCGGGGTACCACTTTTCACTTTGACCAAAGAAGGAAATGAGACTCTTGGCCAAACTTGATGGCTCAGTCATTGTTTTTTTTAAGTATTTTTGTGTCTGTTGCAAATTTAATTTTTCAGAAGCAAAAATTATAGTGGCAAAGGACACCAGAACTCCTAGTTCAGCTTCCATATCTCTTTTCTCTTCTATAAGATGAGGGAATTGGAGATGCTTGCTCAAATTCTGACTGCATTAATTGCTCCATCTGACATCTTTAGTTACAAAAGCTATCTTTCCAACCTCACAGTTTTTGTCAAAGTACTGATGTTTAACAGCATAAGTACCATATACCAAAATCAAATAATTTGACCAAATTTCCTTTTATTTTTCACTGTTGTTAAAATTGGTTGCTAAGCTTTTTGATACCTGTTATAGCCCCAGCTTAGACCACTAGCTAGATCTAATATGTGTAACATTGGATTCTTCCTGAATCTTAATTTATTTAATTAATTTATTTAATTTTTTAAAAAGATTTTTATTTATTTATTTGATGGAGAGAGATACAGTGAGAGAGGGAACACAAGCAGGGGGAGTAGGAGGGGGAGAAGCAGGTTCCCCGCTGAGCAGGGAGCCCGATGTGGGGCTCTATCCCAGGACCTTGGGATCATGACCTGAGCCAAAGGCAGATGCTTAATGACTAAGCCACCCAGGCGCCCCCTTCCTGAATTTTATTATAATATTAATTAACTATGTACCAACATAAAATTAGGTGTAATTCCTAAGCTTTCAATGTTTATGTAATTATAAAACAAAAACTCAGAAATTAGTTTCAACAAACTATGGTACCAGCAAAGGGCAAATTAATAGGCAATTTAATGTGATGGATGTCAGTATTCTGGAAGTACCATATATGCTGCTATATGAGATATAAGGTAAGTATTCACAATGCATTGCAATTTTATGAAGGGATTTTTTGGAAAAAATTAAACACTTTTAATATGTAGTAAAAATGATTTCAAAATGTGCTGTATAATCATCATTTTGTTCAAATACAGTATATTTTAATGAGAAGATTTCCTAGATCTGATATGCAGTAATGTACTCATCTTGAATAGAACTATAGTGCCTATAGCTAAAAAGAAATATGATATTGTGAATAAATACCTACATACAGGAGGCAATAAAAGCAGGAAATTTACTAGAACTAAATTCTCATCATGCATATTAGTTTGGTAAAATTAATATAATATTATTGCTTTATTTCAGTGAATGTAGATTTAAAAAGTAAACCATAATATAAAAATAAAATTGAATTTTTTTACATATAGCTTTAGAACAATACAAATATTTCAGTAAAAAAATGGAACAAAGCATTTAAAATAAGTGCAAAGGAATTTTAACTTGATGTTGGATATGTGATCAAATCAAGTATTTTACAGTTTGTATGAGAAAAGTAACCAAGGAATTTGGATAAGCTGTAATAAAAGTGTCAGTGAAAATCATGGCTAAATAACAACAAAATGTACATAAGTTTTGATCTTCCTTAAAATCTAGAAATAATTATTAATAAAGCCAAAGAAGTTATATCCAAAACTAGAAATCCATCATCACAGCTCAAATCTAGATAATGTTCATTGGTTGCATTCGCTGGATTTGAAATGGAGTTGTCATCTTCAAAATTCTGTTCTAAAATCCAATTGCCATATTCCCAACATTAAGCTATTGTATTAAAACCTATATCTTCTTGGCTTTTGTTTATTTATTTGACAGACAGAGATCACAAGTAGGTGGAGAGGCAGGCAGAGAGAGGAGGAAGCAGGCCCCCTGCTGAGCAGAGAGCCCAATGTGGGGCTCGATCCCAGGACCCTGAGATCATGACCTGAGCCGAAGGCAGAGGCCTTAACCCACTGAGCCACCCAGGTGCCCCTATCTTCTTGGCTTTTGAGTCACAAATTACAGGAATGATGAATTTGTATCTCATATGTGGGGGGAGTTAATTTTAAATTTAGCTTCTAGGTAGTTCTGTAGTCTCTGGGTTGTGTTAAGTAGTTATAGATGGGATGTGAAATTTTACTGTGATGGTTGTTTTCCCACACTTTGCATTTAGGGGTAGGTAAGTATTTGTGCTCAGTGTTGGGTAGTTGCTAACCCAAGAATCTAGGCCATTTTTATTGACCTCTTAGTGTGATATGGGTATATTAGTATGAGGTAATTTTCAGATACTTTTAAAGGGAAAAAAAACCTTGTAAGCTGGTAATTATGGCACATTTCCTTTGATAATACTCATGTGGTGCCACACAAGTTCTTTTGAGTTTGGCATGCCTGTGCTACTGCAGTTTTCTCATTACTCTTCTCTATACATTTGAAATTATCACTTCAAAAACATTTATTTTTTTAGCTTCACTTGGCTTACAGGGTTCTCTCAGCCTAAAACAATGCATTTCTTGGTAGCAGTTGGATCTAAATGGCAAAATACTCAAGTATTTTGATGATAATTTCGATGAGCCTGAAGCTGAGAAAATCTTCCTGAGGCTGGAGACTCCCCTGACACTGGGGTGTAAAGCCTTTTCCTTTTCAAGGAAAGCGGAAGGCAGTATTATCCTGTGACTATGGTATATTTTTTAGCAACACATGCTCAAGTTTTGTGAGCCATTTTCTAGAGAATAGTTGCCTCTCTGCATCAAGTAGGGAGAACATGCAATGTCTGCCTATCTGCATAGGTTGGGAAACATGCTTGCTTGCTTTTTATGATTTTATAACTGAAGAAGAGAAATTTCTTCTACAATGACCCAAAAGAGGTAAGAGTTGTTATTGAATATATTCGTGAGCCCATAACTTTTGACTTTGGGGAATCAATTAAGGGGGTCCCAGAATTTCATTTCTGGCAGAAGTGGTTCAAGAAATATCTGTCAAATTTCTTGACACTCCATTTCATAGGAAATGCAGGAAGTGTGAAATCCTTCAGTTGATGTGTGTGTCTTGATTTTCTGCAGTTTTTTTTCTTACTGCGTTAAACAATGGATGATCTTGCTCTGAGATAATGATACATGACAGTGAGATAAATGACTTTTTTTCTAGTTTTTTTGAAAAATAATTGACATACATCACTGTATAAGGTTACAGCATGATGGCTTGATTTACATATGTTGTGAAATGGTTACCATAACAGGTTCAGCTAATACCCATCTTCTCATGTAGGTACAATATAAAGAAGAAAAGAGTAAAAAAATTCTTTGTGATGAGAACTTAAGACTTACTCCCTTAAGTTTTCTATATATTGTATATCAGTGTTAGTCATTGTATATATTACATGGAAAGGCATCCTTAATTGTGGCAATCCTTATTATAGCTCATAAAAGAAAAAAAGTGTTTTTAAATAATATATATTACATATTATAATTTTATAACAAATATAAAAAATTAAAGATTTTACATAAATTATAAATATATATTTATTTTATTGTAGTTTTTTAGATTATTGTCAGAAGACTCCTACTGTTCTACAGACTTCAGATTAATATGTTCAGCTTTCAACACCGAGATTGCTCTGTTTAGGCATAGTGTACAAATAAACTAGTATTTTATGACTAATGCTATATAAAAAATTCTGCTCATTGAATATCAATAGTCCATTCCCATGACAAAAAAAATCTGACCAAATTCCAATTAAAAGAAATGTACTCACATGGCATCAAATAAAACATGTTCACTTGGTATTTTCATTTGTTTCTTAAATATAGGGCTTTAAAACTTACAAATGGCTATTTCTCATAATAGACTTTAAAAAAAAATACACACTTTGATAATTTGCCTCCAAATCTTTTCAAATATCACATTCACCTTTGGTGTAGGAATTTTCTGCCCCTAATAGACCATTTCTGACATTTTCATTCCCAGAGGAGCAGAGTATCTTTAGTATAGGCTCTGTAATCAGACTTCCTGGGTTTGAATCCTTGCTCTGCTGCTTACCAGCTATGTGCATGAGCAAATTTCTAAATCTCTCTGAGCCTTTGTCTCCTCATCTGTAGAATGTTGGTAATTATAATAGGACCTCTATTACAGAGCTGTTAGGAAGAAGAGTTAATACAAGGAAAATCCTGAGCACAGTACCTGTCGTATTGGGCTTAATAAATGGAGCCACTTAATAAATTGTTATTTAACAATTTCTTTATGCTTAAAATCGACCTACAGTACATTGGGAGAAGGAGAGGAGAAGTGAGTTGGGGGAAATTGGAGGGGGAGACAAACCATGAGAGACTGTGGACTCTGGAGGGGAGGGGGTTTGGGGGTTGGGTGAGCCTGGTGGTGGGTATGATGGAGGGCACGTATTGCATGGAGCACTGGGTATGGTGCGTAAACAATGAATCTTGGAATTCTGAAAAAAATAAAATTACCAAAAAAAAAAACCAACCTAAAGTGCATTTTTAGTTTTGTCATCTTATTTTTTCTTATGTATCACTGACAATGATTCCTTATTTGAGGGATGGGGTAACCCTTAAAAACATTTTCTTTTCTTTTTTTTTTTTTTTTATTTTAAAGATTTTTATTTATTTGACAGACAGAGATCACAAGTAGAGAGGCAGACAGAGAGAGGGGGAAGCAGGCTCCCTGCTGAGCAGAGAGCCCGATGCGGGGCTCGATCCCAGGATCCTGGGATCATGACCTGAGCCGAAAGCAGAGGCTTTAACCCACTGAGCCACCCAGGCGCCCCTTAAAAACATTTTCTATTGAAATAGATATGTAGCTTAAAAAGAAAGATAAAACAGATATGTACCTTTGTGAAAACCATAAGAAAATCTTGTTTTTTATTTGATAGGCATGACTGGTTATCAATTTTAGTCAGCTTTGTTTTCCCAGCCTTTCAGAGAAACAGGTAGATCTAAATTTACCTTTTTAGATCTGTAAATACCATTAAGTGATAAATTTAGACCACAATTATGTTTTCAAGTAGATAAATTATATTAATACCTGGATGTATTTTTGCCATAGTGATATAATAAAACTTATACTACAAGGTGAATGAAGGACAGATTTGACATATTGCTTTGCCCACTTTTAGTTGAGTTATGACACTCTGGAGATAATGACAAAAATATAAATGCCCAAAATAAAACCATTTGATTTCTATGCTTTTCTGTAGCTACCAGTCCATATTTGTAATAGATTGTAATATTTGTGTTGAAAGTAACTCTTTAGGAAGTACTTATAGTTCATGTTGGGACATGGTTTGCATTTTAAATTTTCAAGCTAACAAATATACTTGTAAATTATGAAAACAAGTTCTGCCTCAGCAGTGAAAACTGTAACTTGGCATTTGTCAATTTGCAAAATAAAATCATGCGTTTACAAACACAAATTTTTAATAATGTTGATGTCAGTAAGAGGAAAGGGCTTTTGAATACAAGTAATGTAGAACTGTTCTTGTTTATGAAAGCCAAATCATAAGTTCTTTAACAATTGGCTCTTTTATTTTCCTTTTCAATTTATTGTCGAGTTTATTTTTGCTGTTTTGGACTACGAGGCAGCATCAGATCATATTACTAAAACTTGTTTACATTAGCAACAAGCTAACTTGATTTTATTACCAGAATATGGATTATGAATTTCCAACCAGTTATTAAAATGTCCATGGTTTTCAAATAACCTTTTGTCTTTAAGGTTTTTGGTTTGTTTTTTAGGTTGTAGTTATATGCAGGATAGAAAGTGTACAGAAATATTAAGCAGAGAATAAAAAAAATAATTTTGCACAATGGGCGCCTGGGTGGCTCAATGGGTTAAGCCTCTGCCTTCGGCTTAGGTCATGATCTCAGGATCGTGGGATCAAGCCCCACATCAGGCTCTCTGCTCAGCGGGGAGTCTGCTTCCTCTCTCTCTCTGCCAGTCTACCTATGATCTCTCTCTCTCTGTCAAATAAATAAAATCTTCAGAAAAATAATTTTTGCACTAGATAAAGGCATACTTAAGGTTGCAGGGGTGCTGGACCTGTTGGTGACATGTAGAAAAACAGGTACAAGGCCATAACTTTGGGGGAGTATTTCTGAATTTTGACTGGCATACAAATGGAATTTAAAGTTCCATTAAAAGCCCCTGTGGCCAAAATAATGTATTTTTCAACCCTACAATTCACAATAACTTGTGTGAAAACTTTCATACTAAAACCACAATAAAAGAACATGTACCTGGAAATGCTCCAACTAGTTTAAGTAGTGCTGTAATCACTGCAATCATGACTTTAATTTGGTTGAACATTGTTAAAAGTCTGGTATGCCCCCCTGACACACGCGCGCGCAGATACATAAAATATTCCTCATATTTGTCAAAATAGAACCTTGGTGCTGCCCTTTCCTCTTCTTCAGATTTCACTTAACTTTTTTCTACAGTTATACTTAAGCATGTCAGAGAATTGTAAACGAAATTTACCTTTGAGGCTCTTATTTCAAGAGTATTTTGGGCTAGACTGTCATCCATGTTACGAATGAAATATGCAGGGGCGCCTGGGTGGTTCAGTCCTTAAGCACCCGCCTTCGACTGGGGTCATAATCCCAGGTTTCTGGGATGGAGCCCCGCATCGGGCTCCCCGCTCAGCGGAAAGCGTGCTTCTCCCTCTCCCACTCCCCCTGCTTGTGTTCCGTCTCTCGCTCGTTCGCTGTCAAAATCTTAAAAAATAAATAAAATAAGGTGCAGCAGAGCCTTACATCTTAAAATATATTTTCACAAGCCTTTGAAACACACGGGACCGCTTCCTTTTTTAAGTGCAGAAACCAAGGTCTGGGACAGTAGGGACTGCCGAAAACGCAGCTGGGGGCTGCCTGCGCCCAGATCGCGAAGCCAAGCTCCAGGTGCAGGTATGAGGCATGACGTCATCGGCGGTGCCAGCCTGCGGCTCGGAGAGCGGCGGACGTGGGCTGGGCCGGAAGCTGTGCAGCAGGCAGCTCGCCTCGCTCCGCCCCACGCGAGTCAGTCGTTGCGCCTCCCAGGCTGCGGTCAGAGGAGCCGGACAGAGGGGCGAGGCGCCCGCAGGCCCCGCCCCTCAGGCCGGTCCCACCCATCAGGGCAGGCCCGCTCCTCCTGCCGTGGCGTGGCTGGGCGCGGCGCGAGGTGGGCGCTGCCGGTGAGTCCCTCTTGGTGACGGCCGGCAGGGTCCGCGCCTGGGTGGGGGAGGCGGAGGAGGGAAAATGGGCTTATCGGCCATGACGTTCTATCTTGCTACCGCCAGCAGCCCTGTGGCGGCGACGACGATGGACCCGGAGCCAGCGACCCTTGCGGAAGGAGGAGAAGCGGTTGCAGCCTCAGGAGCTGCGGCCGCCGCGACGTTCAGGGAATCGGCTGGGCAGGTAAGTGGGGCCGCCGAGGGAGGCGGCGGCGCGGAGGCTGGGACTAGGGGAGCCCCGTCTCGTGTCTGTCTCGTCCGCCCGCTGCTCTCTTGGCCTGCCCGGCCTTCCCCCGAGCAGGCCGCTCGCCGGAGATGCGTTTCGGGGTTCCTTGTCACTGTAGCCCCACCTCTGCCCAAAGACACAGGCTTGGGGGGAAGGGGCGGACGCCTCCCCACACCAGGCGTCCCTCACCAACCCCTCCGCTGGCCGCGCCGCAGACTGCGGGGCTTCCGGGGGTGCTATTCCAGGTTCGGTCCGCGAGCCAGGGAAGGAAGGCGTGTCCCCGAAAGGCTGTCCTTAGAGTAACTGGAAGCCAGGTGGCGGCGGCTGCAGACGCTTCTCAGCCTCTCTGTGTGGAAGCGCCTGACTTGGCTTGTGCCCTTTGGTTAGCTAATAGCAACTATGTGCTGAGCGTTTACAGGCTTTATTTCACTTAATCCTAATAACTTCTGCATGATGTGGGCGTGATCCCCATTTCACCCGCGAGGTAACTGAGGCTCGGAGCTGCCCAGCAGAAACATAATGGGAGCTACGTTGTAAATTGTACGTTTTCTAGTAGCCATATTAAAAAAATAAAAATACATTTTAATGTTTTAATGCATATTATTAATATTTTGTTTAATCTAATATAACAAAAAACTTCAGTACGTAACTAATGTGAAAAGTTAACAGTGAGGTATTTTACATTGTCTTTTTGGTACAAGACTTAGAAATCCTGTGTGTGTATGCGTGTCACACCTACTGCACGTCTCAGTTTGAACTATTCTCATTTTAATGGAGCATTAGCCAGATGGTGCTAGTGGTTACTGTGTTGGATAGCCTAAGTTTAGAGAGTTAGGTAAGGTTTAGAGGTTTGTTTTGTTTTGGATTTGGTAGTCTAAAGTAATAGTTTAGAATCTTGGGCCGAGTAAAGCTAATGAAGAAATTGCTTTAACTCAGGAGTATATAGTGTGGGCCATTAAAAACCCGAGTTGCTTCTATGTAGAAATCTTTTCCACCTTCAGTGAAAATGAAGCCTTTTTAGTGGCTTCATTTTTGAGACTAACTACCAGAATGTCAGTAAGACTGACCCCCCATCCCCAACCACAGATTCCGAAGGGAATAGTGCCTGAATGTGAGTATAACTTTTGTAGTATAAGATGTAGTTTGCATGAACAAAAACTTTTCCACATAGTAGTTTTTATATGGAATTTCTTGTTTTTCTCCTACTTATGGAGGAAAGTAACCAGCAGGAAAGAATTCAGTGGCAACACTAAATTGGTTAGAGAGCCACATTTCATCTTCAGTTGAGACCTGTTGCTGACACAAAGCTGGGTGTATTTTCCATTTGATTTTTCCTTCTGTTCCTGTAATTGTTTTCACCACTGCTTCAAGTTTTGAATCGCTCTAATAGCAAAGTAAACATACCTGTATTGATTTATCAGCTAAGTATTGTTTGAAGAGAGGTTCTTCCTTTTGGTTTAGTGATATTATGTTATTTTCATATATTTGGTTGAAAAAGTAATAGATATCTAAACACTAAAGGAGACCGTTGAGCTGAAAGTAGAAAGTCATAGGAATACTCCCCTGGGCAGTATCTCACATTCACCAAAAGTAAGTTTGTCTTGTAATCATTCTGGGATTTCCTATGCATGTATAATATCTTCTTTTGTGTTAAACACAAATGGGTTCATACCATACAAACTATTTTCTAACTTTCCCTTTTTGCTCCCATTCACATTCCTGAAGGAGAAACATCTCTGAGAACCCCAGATCCATGCTTTTGAGTACAGTAAAAGAAAAGAGGCCAGTGAAGTGGGGGCTTGGATGGATGGAGAGCCTGCTATCCTTCATCAGTTTGTCAGAACTGAGCAATTCCAAGTGCTGTGTAGGGAAAAGAGTTAGAAATAGGAGCTTGGCTCTGTGTTTAGAATTTCACCTTAAGGGGCGCTTGGGTGGCTCAGTGGGTTAAAGCCTCTGCCTTCAGCTCAGGTCATGATCCCAGGGTCCTGGGATTGAGCCCCACATCGGGCTCTCTGCTCAGCAGGGAGACTGCTTTCCTCCTCTCTGTCTGCCTGCCTCTCTGCCTACCTGTGATCTCTATCTGTCAAATGAATAAATAAAATCTTTAAAAAAAAAAAAAAAGAATTTCACCTTAAACCAAGCCATACAGTACCTATTGTGACATTTTATCAGGCAAGTTCTCTGACTAAACTTTTAACCAAAATCTGAGCCTCAGTCTTATTAAAGAAGTTAAAATTTCAGTACACTACTTATTCATTTATGTAGCACCTCTGCTAAAAGAACTTATGATGTACTAGAACTATAGACTACAGAATATAGCAGTGAAGGATACACACTGTGCCAACTGCTATGTTGCAAGCTAAGCTACCTAGTAGGGAAGGTGATACAGAATGAAATCCATGACGTGTAGTACATATTTTAAAGAAGTTCTATGAAAGTGTATAAAAAGATAATTACCATTAAAATCAGGCCCCAGGGAACTAGATAAACAGATATACGGTCTGGTGGTTAACCATAAAATTGGATAAAAAGTGAATTGACAGTGCATCTATTAATTTCCTGGTATTAGGAACCCCTTTTTACACATCTTTGAAATTTGTTAAAATGGAATTTGTAATATTGACACTGAAATTTTTCTAAGAGGTTTATTGTTTATCTGTAAAAAAGAAACATTTGCAAAATTCAGAGAATAACTTTCATTTATAATTGTTGGAAAATTTTTCACCAAATTAATTTTCTGGTTGGTTTTAGCCATCATTACCGCCCTTCACTGTTTCCCCTTTTTTATTCCCTAAGTAGAGGTCGGAATCACATGTCATAGATTGTCTTTCACAGATTTTTTACGTGCCAGTCTGGTTCCTTAAGATGAGGTGTTGACAGAACTATGGCCTATGGGCCAGATCCCACCAGGGGTCGAGTCCCACATTGGGCTCCCTGCTCAGCAGAGAGTACTTCTTCCTCTCCTGCTTGTGTGCTCTCTCTCTCTCTCTCTGACAAATAAAATCTTTAAAAAAAATAAGAAAAGATTATGAATCATATTTCAGCCTTTGTAGGTTTAAAAAAATATTTTTTATTTTTTATAAAATAAATATATTTTATAAAATAAATATATTTTTATATATTTATAAAATTTATTTATAAAATAAATTTTATAAAAAATATTTTGGAAAGAATATAGCCAAGAGTCAGAGTTAATGGAGATAGTAGCTAAGTTTATACTAATTGTTATGATCCAGCTGGAATGTTTTGATTTATTAAAGTTGTCTAGGGAAGGTAAAGTAGTTGAGCCAATGAGAGACAGCCCTTCTCCTTTGCCTTTGTCTAAGAAAGGAAAAATTCAGCCAATAAGAAATTACTAGAGCGAACAGTGAGAAGCTGCTTCTGCTTTAATGGGGGTGGAATAGGTCATGGTGATGTACCCTGAAAGGTCTCAGCTATTTTCACTGACTGGGAACTGTTGCTTTGGCATTAGATCCATCCAGATAGTGTGACAACTGGATATCTAACCCAACTTCTCTGACTTTCCCTTGCTTGTAAATGGATCCACAGACCTGAGTAATGGTTTAGAAGGAAACGTTGTTGTTAGAACAACCATAAACCAAATCTTATTTCAAGGGGAAAAATGATAGGGTAGGAATGGCTCGCCATGTCTGGGGACCAGGTGAACTTGGTGGACCATGGTTTTTTTCTTTTTAAATATTTATTTACTTGTCAGAGAGATGATGGGGGGAGCACAAGCAAGGAGAATAGGCAGGTAGAAGGAGAAGCAAGTTCCCCACTGAGCAAGGAGCCTGATACGGGACTCCATCCCAGGACCCTGGGATCATGACCTGAGCTGAAGGCAGACGCTTAACCAAATGAGCCACCCAGGTGTCCTCATGGTGGGCCGTTTGTTGTTCATTTTGTTTATGGATATTATAAATGGGCTGATCTTCCTTCATTAAGGGCTAGGATTTGTTTGAACTCTTAAGACAGGCTAGGGAGAATTGTGGCTTTTGTTTTTTCAGGTTAATCCATAGATATCCCATGCTCTCAAGGTTTTCATGATCTCAGTTTGCTATACAGCAGTTATAGTTGCTGTCAGTGATGTGTGTTCAAGTGTCGCAATGCATGTTTTTTTTTTTAAGATTTTTATTTATTTATTTTGACAGAGAGATAGATATCACAAGTAGGCAGAGAGGCAGGCAGAGGAAGAGAGAGAAGCAGACTCTCCGATGAACGGATAGCCCGATGTGGGACTTGATCCCAGGACCCTGGGATCATGACCTGAGCCGAAGCCTGCTCCTTAACCAAGTGAGCCACCAAGATGCCCCACTGCGTGTGTTTTTTAGGTTGGATATGCCTGGATTCACATCCTGGCTAATGACTGAAACTTACCTTTGGGAAGTGAAGAACAGAGAGAGATATATAATTTCTGAAAAGAAACTAAAAGGATTAAGAGGAAATAATACAAAAATGAAGTTACTTATATTTGTATAACTGGGCAGTTCTAGTCCACTGTTTTTATCAGTATAACTCTGCAGTTTTTATCTCTGTTTTTATCAATATATCTCGCAACTGCAGTTCAAAGAACTTTCTTTCTTATTGGTTGAACACCATTCATGGGTTTAAATTGTGTGGTCATACCCACAAGTGTAAGAATCCTTACAGAGGACAAAATTTTTGAACTCTGGACCATCCTAGAAAATCCCACCAATGTGGACTCCAATTAATTGTGGCAGTCCTGTAGTCCTGTATCATTTTGTTTGGTTTAGTTTTAAAATTTTATCGGTAATACATGAACATATTCTCTTCACAAAACAAAACAAAAAAAACCAAAATACAAAAAAGAATAACTACTCCCTTACCTGTACCTCCTCCCCCGTCTCAGTACCTATCCCTAGGAGTAACCACTTGCTGGGTTTTTCTTCATAATTGTACTGTGCCTTTTTGAAGTACTCTAGTAAGGAGATGAAATAAAGGCTTTCTTAGGAGTTAAAACTTGAGGCAAGATAACAGTGAAAAGCTCTTTGTCCTCTCCCACAATATGCATTTACCTTGATTTGGGAACGTGGGTTTATATTTGAGGTAAAGTTAGTATATCCTAGGAATGAAATTTGGCTGTAATTAGAATTCCATAGACTATTGCATTAAAATTTGTAAAATGTTTTTACTATCTCCCATCCAAGTACTAACCAGGCATGACCCTGGAAGCTAAGGCTTCCGAGATCAGAAAAGATCAGGTGCGCTCAGGGTGGTATGGCCGTAGGCAAATCTTCTTACTATCAGGAAAACTCTGTTGTCACCTATGTGTTATTGACTAAGAAATTTGAAAGTTCAAAGATAGAACACTTAATGGGTTGTTTTCCAGATTTGATCTACAAGTGAGTTTTATTTGGACTGCACAGTGCTATAAAACATTTTTTCAGTTTAAATGTCTTCATTGGGGATGCTTTCTCCTCAGAGTCTACCCTTCCCTTTATAGTTTTGCTCACTTTTGGTGCCACTCGGCCTTAAAAGGCATTTTAATTTGGAACTCCTGTTTTGAGAAGAGGAGAGAAGCAGAGTTAAGTCGAATGGGTTTTGTTTTGTCCACAAGTAGCTAATCCCAGATCCAAAGGTTTAGGAAAGTTCCCTGCCATGAACTGGTATTTAATTTGATGTCTCTAATATATGTACATGTGCATCTATATGATTTCTTTTGATACTATGCATTGATCTGTAATTAGCATTATTCTTTAAAACGATTGATGGCCAGAGTATCTTCACATATTATAAGCATTGGAATTGCTCTGCTTGAAGTGGTGCTTGATTTCTTAGCCATTGACTTCAAAAAAGTTTATTTGGTTAAATTCTATTTTTTACCCTCTGTAGAAGGTATGTAGATGTTTGCTTTATTATTCATTAAACTCTACATTTATGTTATTGATATTCCTGTGTGTGTATGATGTCTTATTTTCTAAAAAAAAAAATTAAGGAATGGTTTCTGTTTCTTTATTCCCTAAAATAAAGCAATCAAGAAGTTTTTTTGCCATATGAAAGAAAATTAACCTCACTTCGAAACTCTCTATCTTAATTTATCGTCATTAGATGAATAGTGAAAGAGGCTTTGAAAATGTAGAACTGGGAGTTATAGGAAAGAAGAAGAAAGTCCCAAGGAGAGTCATCCACTTTGTTAGTGGTGAAACCATGGAAGAATACAGCACAGATGAAGATGAAGTCGATGGCCTGGAGAAGAAAGATGTTTTGCCTACTGTTGATCCGGTAGGTTTGATGCCCTTGTCAATAGTTTTTTTTTTTTTTTTTTTTTAAGATTTTATTTATTTATTTGAAAGAGAGAGAGATCACAAGTAGGCAGAGAGGCAGGCAGAGAGAGAGGGGGAAGCAGGCTCCTTGCTGAGCAGAGAGCCCGATGTGGGCCTCGATCCCAGGATCCTGAGATCATGACCTGAGCCGAAGGCAGAGGCTTAACCCACTGAGCCACCCAGGCGCCCCTTGTCAATAGTTTTTTTTATGAGAGTCCCACACTGCCTAGGGTGCTAAGAAGGCACCGTCAATAGTTTTTAAAATTGATTTGTTTCCCCTTAGACATCGAATAAAAGGGGTCTTTTGAGGTTTAAATCAACTATATTTTGGTTATAAAAGTATCCATTATGATTTGGATAGAAAACAGTATTTTTACACACATGGATGGAAATATTCCTGCATTTCAGTAGTCTTAAATAGCTTGAGTGTCAGAGTACTTTGTCAGTGTGGCTAGGTTTCTTTAATATTTATCTTACTAAAGAGAGTGCTTGGATTTTAGTCCCTTTGAATTAAGGATTATGCTGCCGTAGTAGTTCCCACCTAAAATTTAGGATTCATCAGTTCTTTTTTACATTATTGCCTCAAGTTTTGACTGGAAGATAGGAATCTATGGTTCTTAACTTTGTGTGCCTCATCAGCTAAATTTAAGAATTTCTAAATTATACATGATGTAACTATAAAATTATAGGACAAGCTGTACATTCTTAAAAAGGAGTGTTGTCCTTCTAAGTAGTCTTTGAAGTGTTTAGTTGATCAGTATTTACTGACTTTCTAGTAAGTACTGTTTTGGGCACTAGTGATGCAGCCATGGGCAACATAAATTTTTGTTCTTATATGCTAGTGGGAAGACAGGCAATAAGTACATATTATAATTACCAGACTGTAAAGTGCTGTAAAGAAGGGTAGCAGGATAGAGAATTATTACTTTTTTTTAGGATGGAGAATTATTAATTTGTATTTGATTTAAAAAGTTATTACTAGTATTTTATCAGGTTTGGCTTTTGATAGATTTTGTTTATTTAAAAAAATTAGATCCAGAGTCTCTACTATAGAATATATTCAGAGGACCATGCAATATACTCTGATGGCATTTCCAAATGCACGCAGAATATTACAGAGGTGTTTCATGCACTGGGAGAATTGTTGGAATAAGTATTTTTCTTTTAAATTACTTTGAAGGGGTTAGTTCTTATTTGTCGGTATACATTTGTATCTGTCTGTATGTTTTTAAAAATCGTTGTCTCAGTAGTTGCTCTTATTACATAGAAAGTGATACTAAAAGCATTGCATACTGGGGCGCCTGGGTGGCTCAGTCACTTGGGCATCTGACTCTTGGTTTTGACTTAGGTCATGATCTCTGGGTGGTGGGATCAAGCCCTGCATTGGGCTCCACACTCAGTGTGGAGTCTGCTTATCTCTCTCTCTGCTCTTCTCCTTCTCACACATACTCCCTCTCCCAAATAATAAATAAAATCTTTAATTTTATTTATTAAATAAGTAAATAAATTTTATTATTTTTGAGCATTAAAAAATAAAAGCATTGCATAGAAGAAAATGCATCCTTCCTACGTGCCTAAAAATTTACTTTTTTTAACAAGCTTTAGTGAGATACAGTTCACGTAGCATACAATTCACCAATTTAAAGTTATGGTGATGTGGCTTTTAGTATATTCATAGATGTGCACAACCATTACCACAGTCAGTTTTAGTACATTTGCATCACCTCAAAAAGAAACTCAGTACCTTTAGTTATTGTACATTATCCTTCATCTCCCCAACTCCTGATAATCACCATCTACTTTCTTTCTACAGATTTTCCTATTATGGACATTTCATAGAATGAAATCACATAACAAGTGATCTTGTGTAACTGCCTTCTTTGATTTAGCGTGTTTTCAACGTTAATACATGTTATAGCATATGTCAGAATTTCATTCCTTTTTTTGAGATACCACATTTGTCAGTATATGGACTTTTGGGCTATTTCTACCTTTTGGCTACTATGAGTAATGCTGGTGTGAACATTTAGATACAGTTTTTAATTTCTCTTGGCTATGTACCTATGAGTGGAATTGCCAGGTCATATGCTAACTATATTTAAACATTTGAGGAACTGCCTTGTTCTTTATTCTGTTGATAAAGGTGACATTGATTTTTGGCTGCAAAACTAGCCTTATATTCCTAGGATAAAACCCACTTGGTCTTGGTATATAGTTCTTTTTATATGTTGCAGGATTTAGTTTGCTAGTAATTATTGGAAATTTTTGCACCTGTACTCATAAAAAAATATAGGTCTATAATTTTCTTGTGATGTTTTTGTCTGGTTTTGGTTCCAGAATAATACTGGCTTCATAAAATGAGTTGAGAACTGTTCCTTCCTCTTCTGGGTTTTTGTTGGTTGGTTCTTTGGGGAGAGTTTGGAAGAATTGGTATTAATTCTTATTTAAATGTTTGGTAGACCTGGGGCGCCTGGGTGGCTCAGTGGATTAAAACCTCTGCCTTTGGCTCAGGTCATGATCCCAAGGTCCTGGGATCGAGCCCCGCATCGGGCTCTCTGCTCAGCAGGGAGCCTGCTTCCTCCTCTCATAGTCTATGCCTGCCTCTCTGCCTACTTGTGATCTCTGTCTGTCAAATAAATTAAAAAAAAAAAAATCTTAAATGTTTGGTAGACCTTACCTGTGAAGCTGCTTAGGCTTTTCATTGTGTATGGTTTTTTGATTCCTAAATTGTCTTATTTCTAAGTCCATTTTGGTAGTTTTATTTCATATGTTATCAAATTTGTTGTCACGTAGTTGTTCATAGTATTCCTTTATAGTCCTTTTTGTTTTTTCTTTTCTGATTCTAGTTATTTGGGTTTTCCTTCTTTTCTCTTGGGTCAGTTTACTTTAGCAAAAGGTTTGCCAATTTTGTTGATCTTTTCCAAGAACCAGCTTTTGGTTTCACTGGTTTTTTTCTCCATTTCATTAGTTTTCACACTAGTCTTTATTTCCTTCCTTTTGCTTGTTTTAGGTCTAGTTTGCTTTATTTTTTCCCATGTCTTAAGGTGGAAGGTTATCTTTCCTTTATTAAAGGAAGGTTATCTTTCTTCTTTATTAATTAGCTATGAATTTCCCTTTAAGAACTGCTTTAGTTACATCTCATAAGTTTTATATGTTACACCTTCATTTTCATTCATCTCAAAGTATTTTCTTTGACCTATTGGTTATTTAAGAGTATGTTATTTACTTCCCATATATTTGTTAAGTTTTCACATTTTATTTTCTGTTCTTGATTGTTTTTCTTGTTTTTAGTAGGTTCCATACCCAGTGTGGAGCCCAGTGTGGGGCTTGAACTCATAACCCTGAGATCAAGACCTGAACTGAGTTGGACACTTAACCAACTGAGCCACCTGGATGCCCCTACTCTTGATTTCTAATTTCACCCCATGTGGTTGAAGAAGATACTTGTATTATTTCTCGTTTTATTTTTTTATTTTTTTTTAAATTTTTTTATTTTAATAAACATATAATGTATTTTTCCCGTTTTAAATCAAAGTTTGTTTTATGGCCTAGCATGTGGTCTGTCTTGGAGAATGTTCTGTTTATACTTGAGGAGAATGTAGATTCTGTTGTTAGGTCACGTGTTCTGTAGGTGTCTGTTAGGTCTGGTTGGCTTATAGTGTTTTTCAAGTCTTCTGTTTCCTTGTTGATCTGCCTACTTGTCCTAATTGTTATTGAAAATGGGCCATCAAAGTCTCCACCTGTTATTGTTGAGTTGTCCCCTTCATTTTTGTGTTTTTGTTCTATTAAACCCCTTCTACTGAATTTTTCATTTCATTTATTGCACTTTTCAACTCCAAAGTTTCCATCCGGTTCTTGTTAATACTTTTTTAAAAAGATTTATTTATTTATTTATTTTAGGGAGAGAGAGAATGTGAGCATGGGGGTAGGGTTAGAGGGAGAGGAAGTGCGAGAGAAACAGACTCCCTGCTGAGTGGAGCCCTACAACCTGGGGCTCTCCATCTCAGAAACCTGAGCCAAAATCAAGAGTCAGATGCTTAACTGACCGAGCCTTTCCATTAATAATTTTCATCTCTTTATTAATATTCTCCATTCAATGCAACATTGTTATACTTTCCTTTATTTCTTTAATTATGGTTTCCTTAGTTCTTTGAACATACTTATAAAAGTTGCTTTGACATTTTTTTCTTTTAAATCCAGCATCTAGGGGCGCCTGGGTGGCTCAGTGGGTTAAGCTGCTTCCTTCGGCTCGGGTCATGATCTCAGGGTCCTGGGATCGAGCCCCACATCGGGCTGTCTGCTCAGCGGGGAGCCTGCTTCCCTCTCTCTCTCTCTGCCTGCCTCTCTGCCTACTTGTGATCTGTCAAATAAATTTAAAAAAAAAATCCAGCATCTAATCACTCATGTGTAGATTCTATTGCCTGCTTTTCTTCCTGTGTATAGCATACTTCTGTTTCTTTGTATGTCTCTTAATTTTTTGTACATTTTATACAATATATTACAACAACTCTGGATACTGCCCTTACCTTCTCCACTTCACTCCCTTGTTATTTGCTTGTTTTTTGTGTTTTGTTTTTTTGTTTGTTTGTTTAGTGATTGCTGGATTATTTTAGTGAAGTCTGTCTCCTCCCCACCTCCTGTTCTCTGGTACAAACTAGCTAGCCTTTAGTTTAGCCTGCATCTTCAGGGAATCTAAGAACTCCCTCTCAATTACCTCTTACCACAATCTCCACTGATTTTGAGAGCACCCTTTGGCCTTAGTTGCAGCTCTGTTGCAAATGAATTGAAGTCAGCTTATTTGAGAACAGACTAGGAGCTGTTTTATGGCTGGCTTTTCCTCCTGGGCAAAATCTCTTAGCCAGAGCTCTGAAGTTGGGGGTAGGCACAGTGTTGCATTTCTGAGTGACAGCCCTGGCTTAGGAGCTGAGTGCTGGTAGAGGTGGGGAGCAGTAGCCTTAGATCTTTTTGGGTTTTTTTGCTGTCTCATGAACAGAGACTGTCAGTGCCCTAGGATTCTCAGTGGCTCTACCATTCCATCAACGGGAGCTGACAGAAGGAGGGAGCAGGCACCTGTCAACTGCACTCACCTGAAACAGTCTCAGTAATAGGTGGCTTGTGGGCAGGAGCAGAAATGCTGATTGATGTTCTGTCATGCACTATTTGTCTTGCTGTGACTGGCTTATTTTATTAACATAATGTCCTCAAGGTTCATCTATGTTGTTGTATACAGTAGGATTCCCTTCTTTTTTTTTAAGGCTGAATTTTCCATTATATGTATTCCCACATTTTCTTTATCCATTCATTCATCAGTGGACATTTAGGTTGCTTCTACATCTTGGCTGTTATAAGTAATGCTGCAGTGAAGAAGGAAGTGGAAATATCTCTTGTAGGTCCTGATTTCAGTCCTTTTGGTTAAATACAAGTATTATAAATGGGGGAAAACAGCAGGATAGAGAAAATACAGCAATGTTGTAAAAACATACATGCTTAGGAAAAGACTTGGAAAATATATTAAAATATTAGTGATAATTATCTACAGGTGATAGAAAAATGGGTGGCTTTTATTTTCCTTATACTTTGCTCCATTTTCTTAAGTGTTCTACAAAAAATAAGCATTACTTTTGTAATTTAAAAATAAGTTGTTGAGGGGCTCCTGGGTGGCTCAGTGGGTTAAAGCCTCTGCCTTCAGCTCAGGTCATGATCTTAGGGTCTTGGGATCGAGCCCCGCATCGGGTTCTCTGGTCAGCAGGGAGCTTGCTTCCTCCTCTCTCTCTCTGCCTGCCTCTCTGCCTACTTGTGATCTCTGTCTGTCAAATAAATAAATAAAAATTTTTAAAAAAAGTTGTTTAATGGGGCACCTGGGTGGCTCTGTGGGTTGGGCCTCTGCCTTTGGCTCAGGTCATGATCTCGGGGTCCTAGGATCGAGCCCCGCATCAGGCTCTCTGAGGTGGGGAGCCTGCTTCCCCCTTTCTCTCTGCCTGCCTCTCTGCCTACTTGTGATTTTTCTCTCTCTGTCAATAAATAAATAAATAAATCTTTTTTTTTTTTAAAGATTTTATTTATTTGTTTATTTGTCAGAGAGAGAGCACACACAAGCAGGCAGAGAGGAAGGCAGAGGCAGCAAGAGAAGCAGGCTCCCTGCCGAGCAAGGAGCCCGATGCGGGACTCGATCCCACTGGGATCATGACCTGAGCCAAAGGCAGCGGCTTAACCAACTGAGACACCCTTGTGTCCCAATAAATAAATAAATCTTTAAAAAAAAAATAAGTTGTTTAAAAACAAAAAAAGATAGCAAGTCTGAATAGTTCTTATTAAGGAAGGGGTGGATACTCAATTATTCAGGTAGAGATAGATACTTAAGTTTTTGGAGAAAAAATGAATCAGCTTAAGTTTGCACCATAAACTGGAAGTCTTGAAGACCAAGATCTGGCCCATTTCTCTTGTTACTGGGGTAGTGGCATGGTGGTGATGCTGGCAGTGGTGGCAAGGTTCCAATGTAGGCTCTCGAGTCATCTGTCCTTTCAATTCAGTAAGATCAGTGTCTAAACAAAGAGCCCCATGCATTCATTCTGTGTAATTGTGTGTGATAATGATAGATGTTATTCAGGGATCCTTAACCAGTTCCTCAGCTCTGGAGCAGGTTTGACTCTTTGGTAGTCACTGCAGGGATATTAGCAATTGTTCTCTCTAGAAACAACTCCAGGAGAATTGGTCCACTGAGAAATATATGCTTTCCTTCAAAAGCCTGTTTAATCCTTTTCTAAGTAGCTTATTGGCCCTGCCATTATCATGTGTTACAGAAACTGGTTCCATTCCCTATATTACTGCACTGTCCTGTTTGCTGTAAAAACTGTAAGGTAAACACCAAGATGAGAGCCTTTTTTTTTTTTTTTTTTTTTGGCTGGGTACTGTATACTTTATTGATGGTACATGACAAGGTAGGGCTCCCCAAGCCCCTCCCCTTCTTCAGAGGGTCTGGGATGGAAACAGTGGAGGTTGGGAGATTCTCAGTGTTTCGGGGGATAAATTGGGGCAGGGACTCCCCAGCAGCTCAGGGCCTCTTTCTTCCTCTTGCTGTGGCTGGGGCTGATGGTCCAAGGGCCTCTTACTCCTTGGAGACCATGTAGACCATAAGGTCCACCACCTGGTTGCTCTAGCCAAATTCATTGTCATACCAGGAAATGAGCTTGACAAAGTGGTCGTTGAGAGCAATGCCATCCCCCGCATCGAAGGTGGAGGAATGGGTGTCACTGTTAAAGTTGCAGGAGACAACCTGGTCCTCAGTGTACCCCAGGATGCCCTTGAGGGGGCCCTCTGATGCCTGCTTCACCACCATCTTGATGTCATCGTATTTGGCAGCTTTCTCCAGGCGGCAGGTCAGATCCATGACCAACATGTTGGGGGTGGGGACGAAGAAGGCCATGCCAGTGAGCTTTCCATTCACCTCAGGGATGACCTTGCCTACAGCCTTGGCCGCACCAGTGGAAGCAGGGATGATGTTTTGGGCAGCCCCTCGGCTGTCACGCCACAGCTTCCCAGAGGGGCTGTCCATGGTCGTCTGGGTGTTGGTGATGGCATGGATAGTGGTCATGAGTCCTTCTACAATGCCGAAGTTGTCATGGATGACCTTGGCCAAAGAAGCCAAGCAGTTGGTGGTACAGGAGGCATTGCTGACAATCTTGAGGGAGTTGTCATACTTCTCATTGTTCACACCCATCACGAACATGGGAGTGTCAGCAGAAGGAGCAGAGATGATGATCCTCTTTGCCCCGCCCTCGATGAGAGC
Source organism: Martes martes (assembly GCF_963455335.1). NCBI lineage: Eukaryota > Metazoa > Chordata > Mammalia > Carnivora > Mustelidae > Martes > Martes martes. The sequence goes on from NC_137894.1 coordinate 83,246,710, forward strand.
ATCTTAAACAGAATCCCTAAAATAACTCTTATCCCCACATAAGAGAGATGCTTCCAGCTTTGAATATAGAAGATACAGTGGATTTGATTGAGAAAGTCATAAATATACAGTATTTTCTTAGTTGAACATATTTGTTTACTTGGACACTCATTCTTAGTAGATAGAGATAAAAGAGCTAACTCACTTCCGTTTCTTTTCAAGAATACTATCACAGAAGTCAGCATACCTGCTTTTCATGGGAAGACTGTTGTGTGTTTCCCCCTTTTCTCTTTAGTCCATCTACCTAGTCTTACAGATATCTTGTGTTTTCTGTTTTAATACCTTATAATCATGGATGTATATCTTAGCTAAGAATATTATGTATAATTTCATCATTTTTCTCCTTCCTGGAAATATTAAAATAATACTACTATTAATAATATTATTTGATTGATTGTTCTATACTATACTTTCTTTTGGTAAACAGAAATATTAGTACAATGAAGCATGCTTTTATTACTGATTTCATCCACAGAAGCAAACTGTTATCTGTGTGGCAAGCTTCACAGAAGTGTTCTATGGCAATGACAGCACCAAGATTAATAGTGGAGTTGTGCACTGTAGATTGCCTTCTGCCATTTGTCCTGCTTTACTAAATGCACACGGAGTTTGTCTTGGGGTGTATAGTCTAGGCCCTTCTTAATCCTTTTTAAGATTTTATTTATTTATTTGTCAGAGAGAGTGAGCACAAGCAGTAGCAGGCAGAGGCAGAGGGAGAAGCAGGCTCCCTGCTGAACAAGGAGCCTGATGTGGGACTTCATCCCAGGAGTCTGGGATCATGACCTGAGCCCAAGGCGGATGCACCCAAGCACCCCAGGCCCTTCTTAATCCTTAAAGAAACAAAATACTCACCTTGCCATTTACTGGTCACTTATTTTCCCATCATTGAAAGTTCATTTGATGTGCTGTTACTTATCCTGCTTACTTTCTCTGAATCTGAATTTCCTCGCTGTACTATAAGTATGTTGTACTGTATGATTTCTTAAGGTTCCTTTCTATTTATTGCATACTCTCTCTGATATTGTGCTTATGAACAATGAAGATAAAAAAGCAGCAAGACAGAAGAGGCTGTAGATTGTCAATTCATACCAACTCCATTTTAGTTGCTGCTGCTTTCTTTGGTTATTCCACAGACTTAGGGTAAATATTATAGCTATATGGGTAAATATAAAAAGTCTTTGTGGAATGCTGTCTCTAAAGCTTCTAAATTTTTAATTGGATTGTAGTCTGTAGTACTGTCTATAGAATATTCTATGTGCCAACCAAATATTTGATTGCTTCATTCTGGCCTAAATATACCCAATGGGTTTAGGTATGAATGTTGCTAACCTGACTTCTCGTTGCAGACAAAACTCACCTGGGGCCCCTACTTATGGTTTTACATGCTCCGAGCTGCCACATCAACCCTCTCAGGTATTACTTTTCTGTTTGAATATTGTACAACTGCTATAATATGCTGCAAGAACAAGAACTTTACCAAATGGGGTGTTTCCAAAGTGAAGGAGAAACATTAGGGGTTAATCACTCTGTTCTCAGCAGCTAGCTAGCATTGGATATTAATCTAACTTGTACTTCACTTTAAAACATTCTTCACTTTCAAATGGTGGGGTTTTTTTTTAGAGAAATGAAAAATGGCTTTATTAATTTATTTTATATTAATTTTTGTGTTTCTGGACTTTCTGTGTTAGCAACTATTTTGTTATTTTGTTACATAGTTTTGTACTGATACTGTTCTTACTCTGACTATTCTAGAGCCTGTATTATACAATTCATTTATTTTTAATTTCATTAATACCTCATATCTTAAGTTGAGCTATAACTAAGTCATTGAAGGAAATGAACTATCAACATATGAGTTAATCATGCTAATTTTAAATATAGGTTTTAAATTATAAAGCTTTCCTCTATTTTCAATTTCAGCTCTACGATAGCTTCTATCATTTTCTGCTTTTTATTATAGGTAATTTGGGATAGTAATTCATTCAAAAAACATTTACTGAGCACTCACTATTACTAGGTAGTGTGGTGTAAGGAAAATCTTCATTTTCAGACCTGGATTACCTTTCGAATCTGCTTCGTCAGCCCCTCTGAGTCTAACCTTTCACAGTGCCTGGCATGTGGCAGGCCCTCAGGGAATGTTACAGTGCAAGCTGTTCCTCCCCTAGAATCTAAAGATGTCCCAACTCTCTAAGTCTATGTTTTTTCTTGAAAAAATAGACATGTAATAGATCATTATAATACATGGTGATACATGTATAATTGGAGATATGAGCAGAGTGTTGTTGGGAACCCAGAAGGAGCTACTAGTGCCTCTTGAGGAAATCAAGGAAGATACACGGAAGAGATGCACTGAGTGTTCATAATCTCCCTGAGGGCAGGGACTGTAACTTTTGTATTCTTACAGTGCCTTGCACATAGAACGTGCTTAAGAAATGTTTATGGAATTATATAACCCATTTAGCTTTTGTGTTTTTGTGTTTGTTTGTTTTTTGCCATTTAACTTTTGTATCTTCAGTGTGTGACTTTCTTGGAGAGAAGATTGCATCTGTTTTGGGCATCAGCACCCCAAAGTACCAATATGCCATTGATGAGTATTACCGGATGAAGAAGGAGGTGTGTCTCCTTTTTACATTTTTTTGCTTCAGTTTGATTTACTGTGGACTTAATGGGTTGTGTAATGAGCATATATATCCTCTCTAGCCGCCCAAAAGAGAGAGCTCCCTTAGGGTAGGCATTTCATTGTAGAGTTACTAATTAATCAAGTTAGATATTTTTAATTTATATGTTTATAAACTGAAATTTCCCTAGGATCTTGGTGTGAGACTAAGCTGGATTTCATTGGGCTAGGTGTTATGTGAGGTACCTTATAAATGATCTTATTTAATCTTCATACATCTCTCTTTGGATTATTATTACAGTTTTCAGATGAGGAAATAAGACAGTCTCTGTACTTAGAACCTGTAGACTGGTTGTAGGAGAAGTGGAGGATTTGAAGCACAGAAAATTACAAGTACTAGAAATGTGTAAGTGCCAGGCACACTGTGTGTGTTAAGGCACAAAGAGGTGAGGCAATTTGTCTGCAAATGTAGTGAGGTTTTAGGGTCGGAGTGAAATGAGTTTAGCCTTGAGAAAAGTTTGGCTCCTAAGAGCATAGGCTGAAGAACCAAAGGGTCCGAATTCAAATTCTGACTGCCCCACTTCTAACTTTGAAAACCATTGGTGCAAGATACTTAACTTTTGTAAGCCTCAGTTTCTTCATCTTTATAATGAGAAAAATTGTGGCATCTGTGTTCAGGGTGGCTCTAAGGATTAAATGAGTTGATATATAAAATGCTTAGAACAGTACCCAGTGTATATTGGTGAACACAAAATAAATATTAGAATCTTGTATTATTCTTCAAGCAAATGGGGAAGGGAATTCAGCTAAAGCGAGAATGTAGAGGCATGAGGATAAGTTGTGTATTTGGAGAAGTGGCGGGAATGGTCCTTTGTCACTGGAGCAGAGTGCACCTGGGGAGTGGCTGGCCATGCATCTGGAAAAGACAGCTGAATTTATATTTGTTATATGGTTTCAAAACTCCTTTTATGAACAAGTGAGTGTTTTTAACTCTTCCAGCCATGTTTAAAGCCTCAGTACCTCATCTGGACCATTGTAATATACTCCCCAGTGTCTCTGTTTTCTTGTGTTCTCTCAAGCAAGCTCTAAATTAATCTCGACTGGTTACCTACTCTGTACTGAGTACCCATACAGCATTGACCAATACAATACCCGCTTTCTCCAAGAATTTAGAAGTTCTGGACCTAGAAATTATCTGTATACTAGCTGCTTTGGGGAACATTAACCATGTTATACCATTTAGTGACTGGACCACCCCATTCCACTGAATAGGCTGATACCCTGTAATTGAAGTGATGCAGTATTTAGCTATTTTTTATTTAGATTAGAATTTATCTGAAAGATATAGCTTCTGTCAAAGTTAATTCAGGACCCATCTAAGCAGTGCTGTAACCATACTTAAAAATGACTTCCCTTTCCTTAAAATGACATATGGTAGTTCCCATTTCAGTTGGGAACACGGGACAAGGAGGTATGTCTTGGCTTAATTAGATGAGACTGAATTGGACATGTCACTATTGTTTAGTTAAAAAAAAAAAAAGGTACAAGCAGTTGAAAGTGGGGAACAAATACTGTTCCTTTTAGGCATTTATATTTCATCTATTCTTTTTTTAAAAATATTTTTATTTTTATTTGACAGACAGAGATCCCAAGTAGGCAGACAGGTGGGCAGAGAGAGGGGCGGGGAGAAGCAGGCTCCCTGCTGAGCAGAGAGCCCGATGTGGGGCTTGATCTTAGGACCCTGGGATCATGACCTGAGCCGAAGGCAGAGGCTTTAACCCACTGAGCCACCCAGGCGCCCCTATATTTCATCTATTCTTGATTATTTCCTCTTTTTAGGAAGAAGAAGAAGAAGAAGAAAACAGAATGCCTGAAGAAGCAGAAAGACAATACCAGCAGAATAAACTGCAGGCTGATTCCATTGTCCAGAGGGATCAACCAGAAACAGTGGCATCCAGTTCATTTGTCAATCTCAATTTTGAAATGGAGGGAGACTGTGAAGTAATTATGGAAAGCAAACAAAATCCAGTCTCTGTCCCACCATAGAATGACTATCAGACTTAAAACTCTAGGGTTTTTATAATACCAGGAACTTTCACATTCTTTATTCAGTGGGACTTAATACAATTATTTATATTTTAAATTATTATCTGGAAAGGGAAAAATGTTTCTTCATTCTTAGGCTCTATCTAGCAAAAGCCAGATCTGAAATTTGATCATTTGTACTACGCTTTTTCTGTGTGTCACATTAGGGCTTTGGCTTTAAAATGTTCTTTAAAGAAATTAAGGACATTCTAGAGCCCTAACTGCCAATTAAGTGTTAAATTATCAAGCTTGTCTGTTATTGGTGTTTGTAAGAAAAAAAATACTTAAATTACTAACTGGAGCTGATCTTTCTAGTCTCAGACTGAAATAAGGATTCCTCCCCACCTAGATTTTCTCATGTTGTCTTACATTTATAAATCTAACCATTAATTTCATACTAAGGATGGTTCACTGAGTGTGTAATAAAAGGAGCAAGACAAAAGCACTTTGATTTTTCTTTCCTTGAGAATATTTTTTGAAAAGGTGAGTGAGTTTGTAACACCAGTTCTGAGATGGGTTTCCATTTTTTAATGCAGGTTACTTAATCTTACATTCTTTTTCAGCAATTATTCAAATTAACTAGCTTTGAACAAAACGTTAAAAACACTAGTTACAGGATGTATTTATTAATGTATTTGTATTCAAGTGGTAACATTGAGTGATTATCCACATGGCATCCTGGTTTTGTGACTCGGTGGACCCTGAGTGTTTCCTGTGGGCCAAGTAGTTGGAGCGAGGTTGGTAGGGTGAGGGGCAGTTGAAGACTTGCCCCTTCAGGGGCTACTGTTAATATTGTACCAAGTGCCACAGTAGCATAGTGAAGTCACCAATCATTCTCTTCTTTGAAGTTAACAACAGTAGAGTGGATAGTTTGCTTAACCCAGGTTTGGTCAGCTCTCTAGAGCCCACTGTGCTACTGGAAACACTTACTGAAGTATAATATGAAACTAATTTTGAAAATATTCCTAAATATGTGCTCATAATCTTATGAGAGATCTGTATGATTTTGATTTATAACTAAATGTGGGTAAGGAAGGATGTGTGGAGTATTTCAGAAATGCTGCTCTTAAAAGCCTATTCACAGACTTAAGATTTTTCAGAGATTAATGGTGGTTCTAAGCAGCATTAAGCTGTCAATCTTAAATATTTTTATATAAAATGTAGCTTCAAAGAAACTCCTCTAACAAAGGTACAGTGGACCTATTACAGAAATCTGTTATCAGTGAACATGAACATCTGGCCACTAAGTTCTTCAACTGAAATCTGAAAGATTTAGGAAACATAATTTTTCACTTGGAATCTTCAGTTATATGGATCTGTGGTATGGTAGTTCATGCATGGTATGTGATGGTAATTTTTTTGGTCATGGCTGTAAACTCTTTAGTTTAGTAAAGGATTAAGCTTCAGATCATGTAATTAATGTCACCATAAATTAGAGTTTACCAGAAGCTCTAAAACATGCTAACCTGACCTCTTCCCTCTAATTTGTTTTTAACTTCATTTGAGATAGGACCTCCAACTCGAGTATTTATTGGGTTATCCACTGAAGGCATGCATATCTAATAATGATCTTTTCTCCCTAGAGGCACTAGATCTGAAAGTTTACCTAGAAACCTTTCTGATTGTAGAAGGAAGATTATGAAAGTTTTGTTTCTTAAATTTCACTTTTCTCTTAATTGTCCAACAGTGGCCAGTTTGTAATGTTTATATAGTTATTCACTGTGCCTTATTAAATATTTATACTTTATTTATGCAAACTATAAAAATTTCCCAGAAATTGATTAAATGGTTTTGTCTTATTTTTAAGCCTCTTCTACTTTTCCTTCCTTTTCGACCCTTCTTATAATTACTATTCCCCCCTGGATCATAGTTCATGATTATTTTACACTCTTCTAATCCTTCTTCTCATAAAAACAAATGAAACAACAGTATAATTGAGAACCTTTACACTGAATTAACAAATTCTCTAACAAAAATCCTTAACAACATGGAGTTGAGTTTTATAAAATGTGACCCTGGTACTGGTTAATAAAGCTAGACAGATTATTTTATACCAGTGATTTTAATTAAAGTGAAATAGTAACTTGAGTACTTTTTACTGAAACATCTTATAAAAAGAGATATCATCTCCGAACACTACTAACCCAGAAATGAAATGGCTCTATTCTAATGAATGGGAAGTTTATTATCTATGATACAGGGAATACTTTTAGAAGACTTGAGGTTAAATGACCACATATAAACTATCCCTCAAATATTTAATGTCTTAATGTCTAATGTCAGAAATATCCCATGAAAACTTCCTTTATTTCTAAAGATTATACAGATTTAAAGTGGGTTCCTACCTTTATCAAATCACACTTGCTATATTTGAGCTAAGTGCAACAAGAATTTAATACATCCTAAAACTGTATTTGGTCCTATTGCTTCCAAACTACTGCAACCAAAATTCTAATAACCAGAACATTTGTTGTGTTCTATAGGCATATACAGTGTTTTATTTAGGCCGTTTCTAAGGATTGTGCTTGAAAGGTTTTGTGTGCAGCATTCAAGCTTATCTTAATGAACACAGTCTCGTCTTTGAGAGATCATGTATCGTCAAGGTCTGCAGAGTTTTCATTGTCATTTGCAACAAGAGCTTCTCTGTTCTCATAAGTCCAGAAGCCATTCAGGTCGATTAGAATGGTGGTGACTGTGTCTCCTTGATTACTGTTGATTAAATCCTGAAGAGAGATTTTCAAAGGATCCTTTGGTTTAACCATGTCAAAGATTTCATCCTGTGAGAGAGAGAGAAGAACACAATGAAATCTGTATCTGATCCACTAAATTTCAATTATACCTTGATGTGAAATACAAGGCTGGCACTTGAGCTTATGTAAAATTTTTTTGTTCTAGTTTTTTTCCTTTCCAGTTCACACACAGGCAATCTCCTTTTCTCTATGTACAATCACAGAATTTTACTGAAAGATTCCTTAGGTATATAATAGCTATCTATCCCCCTTTCCTTCTCCCCCCGCCCCTTTTAAAAAAAGATATTATTTATTTATTTGACAGAGGGGGCTGTAGAGCACAAGTAGGAGGAGCAGCAGGCGGAGGGAGAAGGAGAAGGAGAGACTCCCTGTGGAGCAGGGAGCCTGACTCAAGACTCCATCCAAGGACCCTGGGATCATGACCTGAGCTAAAGGCAGATGCCTAACTGACTGAGCCACCCAGGTGCCCCACTCTCCCTCATCTTAAAAGAGAAAGAAACCGAGGCTCAGAGTTTAATCTAATCCAAACGACATAGCTAATTAGTGGCAAAACTAATGCAGCATTCTTTGAATACATGTTAAATATTCCAGCATTCTTTGAATACATGTTAAATATTCCAAACTTTTCTATTGTCTTTTAATTGGTGGTGATGTATGGTCTTGCTTTAAGTGCAAACTCAGCTCCAACTAAAAACATAAATGCTTCCAAAGTCAAGATAATGACAAACTTCATTTCCAATATAGACGTCAACCTTTTATACTCTGGATTTAAGATGGGTGGTGGGTGGGGGAGGTTCAGTTTTGAAGAATTAGTCATATTAAAGAATTAGTCATCCAGAATGACAATGAAATTGTGCTAAAATTTACTGGAATAGATGAAAATACTTCTATATTATGAGGTATACTGTATGAGTATTTACAAGGAATTAGGTACATGTTTTTTGATCGTTTTGTAGTAAAATTACTCAGAAGATCTAGTGGCATTTAAGGAGGCAAACTACATTTTAAAAAGATTAGAACAATTCAGGCTGCCTGGGTGGCTCAATCGGTTGGGCATTGGACTCGATTTCTCGATTTCGGCTCAGGTCATGATCTCAGGGTTGTGAGCTCAAGCTCCACACTCAGTGCAGAGTCTGCTTGTCCCTCTACCTCCCCCTGCTTACATGTGCATGCCCTCTCTAAATAAACAAACAAACAAAATAACTCTTTAAGGGTGCCTGGGTGGCTCAGTCGGTTAAGTGTCTGCCTTCAGCTCAGTTCATGATCCCAGGGTCCTGGGATCAAGCCCCACGTGGGGCCCCCTACTCCACAAGGAGTCTGCTTCTCCCTCTGCCCCTCCTCCCACTCGTTCTCTCGATCTCCCTCTCTCTCTCTAATAAACAAAATCGTAAAAAAAAAAAAAAGATTAAAGCAATTCAGGTAAATGTATGAGCTCTTAATCTTGTATGTTTATGAAACCTCTTTTTCTAGGTTAGTGGCAATTTAAAATTACTAGTTCTTAGGTTGTTTGTTGAATAGCTTCAGATTTGTCTCATTTATATTAAACTAAAATAGCCCTTTATTTTATACTTAATTAAAATCAGATGGGTTATTTTATTATACTACTTAACCTGAACCTGAATCTATATTAGGTACTGTAGGTTTTTTACAGCTGGTGAAAGTCTGACTATGAAAATGAAGCATTAGCCTGTATTTCAAATAGTGGTAGTTTTCATATTGTAGGATTGATAGCTCCTTAATAATACAAAAGCAAGTAAGACCTTTGAAGGAGTAGACTTAAAAAGTGCCCAAACCTAGATACATTTGACCTTTGAACAACACATATCAGAAATGCATGGGTCCAGTCAGACGTAGATATTTTGGATAAATATTGTAAATGCATTTCCTTTTCTGATGATTCTCAGTTACATTTTTTCTCTAGCTCCATTTTTAAGAATTATAGTATGTTAAACATATACAAAATATGTGTTAGCTGACTATGTTACTGTTTATGTGAAGCTTCCAGTCAACAGTAGGCTATGAGTAGTTAAGTTTTTTGGGGAGTCAAAAGTTCTACATGGATTTTCAGTTGCATGGGAGGGGGGCATTACTTCTAATTCCTGTGTTGTTCAAGGGTCAACTGTAGTTACCAAGATTAAAAATTCATTTTACACTGGAATAGGCTGCCAAAGGATGCAGGCTATATTTGATTCTCTTTTCAGTCAAAATGAATGAATGCTTCCAATGAAAATACAGTCTGACAATGCTAACATCATAAACTATGCAAATCATTAGTCGAAGTGTGGTCTCAGTTTCTAATGATTTAAATATTGGTTCAGAATAAATAACAGCAAATACTTGGTTCAGTTCAGTACTTCGTATTTGTAAGTTTCTTTCATACAAAATTTCACTTAATATAGATGATTATATGCAATTATATTATTTTTTAAAAGATTTATCTTAGAGCACGTGTGTGCACGAGCAGGGGGAGAGGCAAAGTGATAGAGGAAGGGGAAACTGACTCCCCACAAAGCCCGACGTAAGCTCCATCCCAGGACCCTGAGATCATGACCTGAGCCAAAACCAAGAGTCAGACTCTTAACTGACTGAGCCACGCAGGCGTCCCAACTGGTATCCTGTATATTAAAAGAACATGTAAGGGGCACCTGGCTGGCTCATTTGGTAGAACATGTGGCTCCTGATCTCAGGGTCATGAGAGTTCAAAAGCCCCCACTGGGTACAGAGCTTACTTAAAGAAAAGAAAAGAGAAGGTAACCTTGACATCTTGAAATGAAACAGGATCTTGTCCATGGATTTTCATGAGTTCCTGTATGGCCTGTATGGGTAGGAATAAGTCTGTAAATAAAAAATATACCACAGCCCCCTTCCTGTCCCATGGCCCGTTCTAGTCCCACATCCTTTCCTATCAGACCACAAGCTTTATCATTTCAACCACTCTTGACAATATTCTCAACTTCCTTGAACTTGCTTCACATCCAGTCAGCAAAACTTAAACAATGATCAGTGTAACCATCAACCTTTGTAGATCTCTATCTTGCTATTGAGAATTCCAGAAAAAAGTATTCAAGGCCACAGATTATTACTACCATATAGGAATGGTCTCCAACCTCCCATGGGCCTTTACATGGCCTAGCAATTATTCTGTTATGCCTGATCCCTGCATTTTCCAGGAATGTTGTGCATACCTTCACCATTCTTTAAGACACCCAATCTGCCACCTCTGCCTCCAACCCTGTATTATGCCTTGTACTTGACAGGAAAAAAAAAAAAAATGGAGGTAACCCTCCCTCAAACTCTCTAACAAAGCCTTTAACAAAAAAACACAAAACAGAACAGAACAAAAAAAAACTATTAACGGAAGAAACTACTGTGATCCAGGTGGACTAGTAAGTATTTTAGGTGAGAGTCATTCACTAGAAAATGTGAAGCTTAAAATTCTTGGTAAAGAATTGAATAAATACGTTGCAGGTGCCTACTCTGTATGTGGTGCCCCCAATACCAGCATGTGCACAGGTTATCTCTTTGCAGCAGGTGAGAATCTGAGTATACTCACAGCCACTAGAGCCACAGACCCGGAGACAGGGTCGAGTGCACCATCTAGGCCGACCTTTATCAGTGGACTATTGATAAAGACTCTACGAACAGCTTAGGACTGCAGGACGCAGCACCAGTAAGTATTTACCTTAACCCATATAACCAAGCCTAAATACTTTGATAAAATAAATGTGTGTATAAAATATTTTAAAAACAAAAATTTTAATATTCTAAGAGAAGATACTGTAAAGAACTCTTTATGAAAAAGGGTTGAGGGGCACCTGGGTGGCTCAGGTGATGATCCCAGAGTCCTGGGATCAAGACCCCCATCAGGCTCCCTGCTCTGCGGGAAGCCTGCTTCTTCCTTCCCACCCCGCCAGCTTGTGTTCCCTCTCTTGCTCTCTCTCTCTCTCTGACAAATAAATAAAATCTTAAAAAAAAAAAAAAAAAAGAAAAGAAAAAGGGTTGAGTGTTTAATTTCTAAAAATATTTAGTTTGTTTTTCTAAAACTGAATTTTCATTTAATAGGTCTGCCTGAAGTGGGGCATTGATAGGATGAGTTGGTGTTATACTCTCAGATTAGCCATGGAGTCAATTTTTAAAAAATGTATCCTAATACTGTGACTGTAGTTTATCCTAATATTGGTAGTCATTACTGCCTAGGAAATCATTACGGAAGTTTTAGGGGATTTAACAAAAAACTATGAATTTTATATACTATGAAACTCAGAACCAAATAGTTATTTTTAAAGTATCCCAGATATTTAAATGGAAAAGGAAAAGCCTCTGGGGAAAAATGTTTTGTGACAAAGATGTGAAAATGTCATTTTTATTGTTTAAAAACTATTTCTTCCTACTGTTCTTAACCATATTTTAGCCAAAAATCAGTTATCTAAAAACTAGCCATAGAAATAAGGTAATAGTGAAATACCACTGTACAAAACTATTCCACCAAATAGAAAAGTCAGCATTCAAGTTTAGGAATGATTTGTCTTAAAAGGGCAGACATTCCTATTTTTACACCCTATGCATGTGAATGCTCATCAGATAAGATACATTCAAATTTCCCTTCTCAGAACTCATCACATTATTCTCTGAGACCACCTAAGGCACAAAATAAACACTTCAGCAAATCTGTTTTCATGCTGAAATGCAGCATACAATAATTTTAAAATTATTAAAATAAATAATTATTTTTTACAGCACAGCATCTAAAAGAACCTACTACTACCAAAGTCTGCAAAACTTCTACCTTTTCTGAACTGTTTAACTGAAGCTTCTGAAGGATTTTACACACTAGTTTTTGATCACCAAAGCACAAAATTTCTCATGTATGTCTGTATCTCCAATGGCCAGTATAGCCCCTGACATATTTATACATTTTAATGTTCTACAACTAATCAAATCAGCTTTGCTTTACTCTACTTATATTTTTTAAAAATAGAAAAAAAAAAAACTAAAAGACTTATTTTCTTCTAAAATCCGTTAGTAAATTGGGATGTCTGGGTGGCTCAGTCGGTTAAGTGTTCAACTCTTGATTTCAGCTCAGGGTTTAGTCTCAGGGTTGGGAGTTCAAGCCCCATGCTGGGCTCCATGCCAGGCATGGAGCTACTTAAAAAATATTAATAATAAAATCTGTTGGTAAACCTTTTTGTTATACTTAAATATCACAAATTAGATAAAATTGTTACTGCCTAGATAATTTAAATCAATTTAATATTGTATATATAAGTATAATATTATCTTAAGGAACAATGACTCATTTACACAAATGAGACTTACCCTAAAAAAGTAATTAAGTGAAAAGACATTCAGATATCCTTTGTTCTCAATATCAAGTAATTTGAAAATATACTGCAGAGCTGCTGGTTCTTTTCGATTTTCTAGCGCAAGAACAAAGTCCAGGTAGGTTTTATAGTCCTATAGAAAAGAAGATGACATTCATTAGAAGTCTTGTTTGGAATTAACTTTTCAGTTGAATATCTAATGATTTAAAGCTATTTATCAAAGATGGCAATTTTTAAAATTTAAATTCAATTAGCCAACATATTTTTTAAAGATTTTATTTATTTGAGAGACAGAGTGACAGAGAGAGAGATCATGAGCAGGGGGAGGGGCAGAGGAAGAGGCAGGATCCCTATGTGAGACTTGATGCCAGGATCCTGGGGTCATGACCTGGGCTGAAGGCAGATGCTTAACTGACTCGGCCGCCCAGGTGTTCCTCAATTAGCCAATTTATAGTACACCATTAGTTGCATATAACACTCAGTGCTCTTCACATGATACTGCCCATCACCCCATTACCCCATCGCCCCTCACCTACCTCCCCCTTCCACAACTGTTTCCCAGTCAAGAGTCTCTCATAAAAATGGCAATTTTTAGGGGCGCCTGGGTGGCTCAGTGGGTTAGGGCCTCTGCCTTCAGCTCGGGTCATGATCTCAGGGTCCTGGGATCGGGCCCCGCGTCTGGCTCTCTGCTCGGCGGGGGGCCTGCTTCCTCCTCTCTCTCTGCCTGCCTCTCTGCCTGCTTGTGATCTCTGTCTGTCAGATGAATAAATAAAATCTTTAAAAAAATGGCAATTTTAAAAAAAATATGAAATGAGATATCCATCTGTATACTTAATATTGGTTTCTAGAAATTCTACAAAGCAGTTAATCTGTATAGGACAGTTTGGGGATATAGCTCATTTTCTTATGAGAGAGTTGCTGTCTTAAGAAGTAATTTCAGGGACGCCTGGGTGGCTCAGTGGATTAAGCCGCTGCCTTCGGCTCAGGTCATGATCTCAGGGTCCTGGGATCGAGTCCCGCATCGGGCTCTCTGCTCAGCAGGGAGCCTGCTTCCCTCTCTCTCTCTCTCTCTCTGCTCAGCAGGGAGCCTGCTTCCCTCTCTCTCTCTCTCTCTCTCTCTCTCTGCCTGCCTCTCTGCCTATTTGTGATCTCTCTCTGTCAAATAAATAAATAAAATCTAAAAAAAAAAAAAGATTTCATTAAGAACTAATTTCAGGGGCGCCTGGGTGGCTCAGTGGGTTAAGCCTCTGCCTTTGGCTCAGGTCGTGATCCCAGGGTCCTGGGATCAAGCCCCGCATCGGGCTCTCTGCTCAGCCGGGAGCCTGCTTCCCCCGTCTCTCTACCTGCCTCTCTGCCTACTTGTGATCTCTCTCTCTCTGTTAAATAAATACATAAAATCTTAAAAAAAAAAAAAGAAGTAATTTCATTTTATTATGCCTTTGAAGTGGACAATGACTAAGCTATTATACAATGCCACTAAATTAGTATCTTCCTTTCAGTGTGGTAAGTTCGTAAAAGAAAAAAAAAAGAACCAGTTTATCTGGAATGAATAGAACAGTATATTTGAATAGTATATTTAAATAGTTATTTTGAAATATTTAAACATTTTAAAATCAGATAAGAATAATAATAAGCCATCTTAAAAATACCCAATATTATACAGTGAACTGAAACTGTTCTCATCCAAAAGGCAAAAAAGCACAAATGAAAGCCAGAAAGACATGAAGAAAACAGAAAGCTTTCTCTACAAAAAAGGGATACTCATTACTTTTTTTGCACGGTGAAAAGAACACTTTGGATATTACACTTAGAAAAAATTTTATAAAATTTTATATTCTCGTAGTTAGTTTTAAGAATTCCTTTTTGTGTGAATTGCAATATAAAGAGCTAAAGAGATGCAGCCTCATCACAGTCTAACTCCATCCATAGTTGTAGCCTCTGACTGTATTTACCAGAAGTCATTAGTCCACTACAAGCTCCTCATTGTCGACTGTAGACAGCTGTAGGAGTCACAAAGCAGAGTTCCCCCTTTTTCCCCCTTTTCTTATACTGCTAGCTAAAAATGGTGTTTAGAAAACTGCTGCTATTCAAGCTAAGTGATAAAACCTAAAACACCAATTCTCTTCTGACGATATGACCATTTCTTAAGTGTCATTGGTTTGGTAATTTATCACATCCTTAACACATGTTTTTAATAGCAAGGATGGTGATTTTAAAATGCTAGGTAGAAGGGCACCTGGGTAGCTCAGTGGGTTAAAGCCTCTGCCTTTGGCTCAGGTCATGATCCCAGGGTCCTGGGATCAGACCCCACATTGGGCTCTCTGCTCAGCAGGGAGCCTGCTTCCTCCTCTCTCTCTCTCTCTCTCTCTCTCTCTGCCTGCCTCTCTGCCTACTTGTGATCTCTGTCTGTCAAATAAATAAATAAAATCTTAAAAAAAAAATGCTAGGTAGAATTTCCTTACGTATTGTGCATTGTTGTGGTAAGAGGACAGGGCATGTTAATCAGTGGCTACTAATACAGCCACTTACAGAAAGTAATACAACCTGATTCTTAGATTTAAATCACAGCATCTGTGGTACACTATCTGATCTGGAAATTTAATGAACTATCTACATCTACATGAAAAGAGTCAACAGGATTTGCCGATTTTTCAGGTTTTTTTTTCTTCCCTAATCCATACTCCTTTAGGGGAGGTGGGCAGGGGAGATGGGCTAAAAGAGTGATGGGTATTAAGGAGGGCACTTGTTGGGATGAGGACTGGGTGTTGTAGTAAGTGATGAATCACTAAATTCTTAATATTACACTACATGTTAACTAACTGGAATTTAAATAGAACTTGAAACATTAAAAAGAGAGATACACTGATAATGAAATGAAAAAATTATTAAAATTTTATATTTGTCCCGAGTCCATAATGTTTTTAAGGAAATTTACCTTAAGATTAAAGGCTCCAAAATTCACAATTTGATTAGTTCAGACTTTTAAAGATACTGATACAAAAATAATGCTGTATCACATCAAGGGAAGGGTTTATGAAAACTGTGGGAGCCTAAATTTTTAAAACTTATCAGATTTAAACTACTACCATTTCTCCATCATAAGTGAGACACTCCTGGAAAACGCGATCTAAGAAGACGTTGGTCATGGTTGCTGTTCCATAGCGGGAGAGTTCTTCTTTACTGAGCATACCATTGTGATCCTTATCAAGATTCAAATACTGGCCTTGGGAAGAAAAATGATAAAAAGACATTTATGACCAAAATAAAAATCTAACTGAGGACAAAAGAATAAACACCAGAAGTTCTTTTTATTGGTTAATACTTTGATCTTCAAACTGTATTAGGGTAGTGCCCTGCACTCTCTTATCACCACAGTCCCTAAGCTCTGCATAAAGCCATGGCCTTTGGGCTATTTCCATCATTATCTGTTTTCAGTTTGCAACCTTTTAGAACTTTCCTAGGTTTCAAAATTAGAGATTGGGGTGAATAAAAAACACTGACATGCTGGCTCTTGAAAGCAGAGCTCAAGGATGCCAAAAGGAATCCGAAGACCACCCAAGAGAATAATGGAGCATACTAATGAAATTAAAGGAAAAAGCAAACAGTCCCTAGAACACTTGCCACTGTGGACACTGACAGCAGTGGCATTTTATCACAATGCAAGATAATAACTGATGTTCATAATGATGCTCCTGAGTCAACAAGAAAGGATCAAACTACATTCTGTATGTTCTATTAAAGAGTAAGAAAATGACAAGTAAATTTCAGTAACCTAGAATACTAGCTCTTAAGGTAATTAGAATACTTTCATCCTACGGTAAATAATCCTATGTATAAAACTGCCCTTTGAACGCTAATTAACTGAGGAATGGATCATTCAAATTTTAGCATTATGACAAGAACCATACCATATACCCTTAGGGCAGAAGGTGCAGAAAACCAATTAGTTTCTTGACTCTCCTTGGACAGTTCCTCATCCCTTAACTAAATAAACACAGAGACATAATTAGAAGATAGTAACTGTCAAGTGATATAATTAGGTATTTAAAAAACATATTTACCTCCAATAAATCATCTAGGAAGCTGCATGCT
Organism: Martes martes; assembly: GCF_963455335.1. Classification (NCBI taxonomy): domain Eukaryota; kingdom Metazoa; phylum Chordata; class Mammalia; order Carnivora; family Mustelidae; genus Martes; species Martes martes. Next base: position 83,263,614 of record NC_137894.1, read on the forward strand.
AAAATATCTTGAATTTTAATCTTCCCTTTAAAGAACAAACACAGTTTCATTTTTTAAAAAGAGGAATATATATAAATATAAAGGCATCATTTTAGAAGAGTAATCACACAATTGATATTTTAAAGCTTCATATCTTTCATCAAGAACAACTCTCCAGTATATTACATATCAGGGACAGCAAATCATTTCAGAATAACTGGTTTCTTAGAACCAGGAGTCAATATTTATCCAGTTCATACATCACTTTGGAGATGAAGAAACTAAGAAGTTAGGTGACATGCCCACTGTCACAAAGTTGGTTCTAGATGGTGCAAATAAATCATAAAAGATCTTTATATATTAAAGGCAATGACATAGTAGAAAAATGAATGACATTTTCAAGACTTTAGTTATTGAGATTTAGAATAATATCCTTATAACATCTAAGATTTTCTTTTACCTGTTCTTAGAGGGTCTAAAAAGAAGAAGAATTTCCTAACTGCTGTACAGACATAGAAGGAGTAAAAAGACTTTTCCAGCCCATCTAATTGGGGCAAAGTAGGGATAAGTTCCAATATATAGTTTTCTAAATCCTGAAAGAAAACAAATCAAAACGTTAAAGAGTTAACTGTCCGATCTTGTTTCTTTGTTAGACGCTGGAATGCTGAATTTCAGTCCTAAAAATTATTCACTATTAATAGTATATTAGTGATAAAATAAAATCATAACTATGTTAGTGGTAAAACCTATATTGTTTTGCTTTTTGTTTCGATTTTAACATTTTTGAATAAGCAATATATTTGATATAATTCCAAAATCAAAAGGAACAAAAAGGGGGTGCCTAGGTGGCTCTGGGCCTGATCTCAGGGTTCTGGGATAGAGCTCTGCATTGGCCCCCCTGCTCAGCGGGGTGCCTGCTTCTCCCTCTGCCCTTCCCCCGACTTGTGCTTTCTCATGCTTGCTCTCTCTCTTAAATAAATCTTTTATTTATTTTTAAATTTTTTAAAAAGATTTTATTTATTTGAGAGAGACTGAGATAGCAAGAGAGAGCACAAGCAGAGAGGAGAAAACTTCCCACCTCCCCCTTCTATTTTATACTCCCACCAGCAATGTGAAGGCTAAACCAACAGTTCCCAAACTGTGCCCCAGGAATGCTTCAGTAAACTCACAGGGGTGCAGCAGGATATTAAAAAAATTTCAGGGAAACAATGACTTCACCAAAGAGTGCAAAACAGATGTGGCTATGAGCTAGAGCTATGAGCTCAAGATAGTGCACATTATCAACACTGATGGGATACACGCTTTTTTGATGACATAAATCTTTGCGAAGCTAGGTTCTTGATGGTTGTCATAAAGCAAGTACCACACAGAAGTTAGTGTGGAACGGGAAGTGAAGGACAACTGTCCAATCTTAACTGCCAGGCTTGACTGGCCATACAGTGTGCCCCATGGGCACAATTTCCATTAGTATTTGTAATTTAAGAATGAAGCAAAAATATTACTTTCAACTTAGGTGTATTTTTTTTTCAAATGGCTAATATAATAAGCTTAACAAATACTTTCATAAATTGTTCAGAACTAATAAATGAAACTGTTAGGTATTTCTTTTGACCTAAAAGCACTACGCAGAAATTACTGAGATACTAAGGGCACTGCAAATCGAGAGTTTGGGAAATCATGGCCTATCATATATTCCCTTATTAAAAGCATTATCAAACTTTCTGTTCTTTGTAAGCCTGAAAAATTCCTGGCGCTAACATTTGTAACACTCATGAATAATGAAAAGTTTTCCTCTTCCTTCAATGATTTTTTTTTTTAAAGATTTTATTTATTTATTTGTCAGAGAGAGAGAGAGTGAGAGCAAGCACATGCAGACAGAGCGGCAGGCAGAGACAGAGAGAGAAACAGGCTCCCTGCGGAGCAAGGAGCCCGATGTGGGACTTGATCCCAGGACGCTGGGATCATGACCTCAGCTGAAGGCAGCCGCTTAACCAACTGAGCCACCCAGGCATCCCTCTTCAATGATTTTTAATCCTGTTAAAACACTACATTCCTGGGGCGCCTGGGTGGCTCAGTGGGTTGAGCCTCTGCCTTCATCTCAGGTCATGATCCTAGGGTCCTGGGATCAAGCCCCAGGCCGGGCTCTCTGCTCAGAGGGGAGCCTGCTTCCCCTTCTCTCTCTGCCTGCCTCTCTGCCTACTTGTGATCTCTCTCTGTCAAATAAATAAATAAAATCTTTAAAACAAAAAACCCCACTACGTTCTTTTAATTTTCTCCTTTGAAAAGCTATTTTCAAAAGTTGGAGAAAAAGAATCTAGAAAAGATTTTTGTGGTCAATATATACTTTTGGGGGGTCAATATTCATTTTAAAAGATTTTTATATATTTATTTATTTAAAGATTTTATTTATTTATTTGACAGAGAGAGATCACAAGTAGGCAGAGAGGCAGGCAGAGAGAGAGGAAGGGAAGCAGGCTCCCTGCTGAGCAAAGAGCCCGATGCGGGGCTCGATCCCAGGACCCTGAGATCATGACCTGAGCTGAAGGCAGCGGCTTAACCCACTGAGCCACCCAGATGCCCCTGAAAAGATTTTTAGTAACACATTATTTGTGAAAACAAACAAAATTAGAGAAAGAAAAATAAAGTCACCTGTGATCCCAACACTCAGTGATAACTACTGTTAACATTCTGTGTCTATAGAGGTTATTAAAGTAGGTTAATACTTACAGATTCCCGAAGGTATCCTTGTCCAGCAACATCATATAAACTGAGTCCTATTCTTGTCTGATGAAGCCAAACTAACAATAAAGATAAAATGTAATTTTAAGATCTGTCCTTTAGCATATATATGGATAAAAGAAGATAAACAGCTAGATTAGAGGGACAAACTAATAACTTTGCATACTTCTTCACACGCATTTATTACTTATCCAGTAACCCTAAAATTGTTTGTATCAAAATATACCATAGAATTAATGGCAGGTATCAACAATTCTACCCTGCCTAAAGCGACAATAAAGTTGATGCCCTTCAAAACATTCTTTTTTTTTTTAAAGTAATCTCTACACTCTATATGGGGCTCAAACTCACAGCCCCGAGATCAAGAGTTGCATGCTCCACTGACTGAGCCAGCCAGACACCTTACCTCGTGATTTTCGGAGTAACGTTCTTTCTCTATCTTACTTTATTGTAAGAATACAGTATATAATACATGTAAGTTATAAAACGTGTTAATCAACTGTTTATGTTATTGGTAAGGTTTCCAGCCAAAAACAGGCTCTTAACAGTTCAGTTTTTGGGGAGCCAGAACTTATACTCAGATTTTCGACTACATGAGAGGTTAGTGCCCCAAACCCTGTGTTCTTCAAGGGTCAACTATATATTGGTAAAATAGAATTACCAGTGAATTAAAATCATTTAATCACCATACATTAAAACTCTTGGTTCAGCTTTTTTGTTTTATTTTATTTTTTTTAAAGATTTTATTTATTTGACAGAAATCACGAGTAGGCAGAAAGGCAGGCAGAGAGAGAGGGGGAAGCAGGTTCCCTGCCGAGCAGAGAGCCCGATGTGGGGCTTGATCCCAGGACCCCGAGATCACGACCTAATCCGAAGGCAGAGGCTTAACCCACTGAGCCACCCAGGCACCCCTCTTAGTTCAGCTTTTAATACATAACTCTTAGCTAGTATCTTTAGGATACATGTTTTTGTTTTGTGTTATTTATAATAATGAACCCAAATTTATGGTAGAAAATCTTGGCTCTAGTAAGTTTCTCCAGGAGAGAATCAGAAAAATAAAAAATAAATCTGCATCAAAAGGTAAGAAATTCTGCTCTTCAGGGGTGTGTGGGTGGCTCAGTTAAGCATCTCACTCTTAATTCTGGCTCCGGTCAGGGTCTCAGGGTCCTGATATCCAGCTGTGTGTTGGGCTCCCTGCTGGGCATGGAGCCTGCTTGGGATTCTGTCTCCCTCTGTCCCAACACCTACCCTCCAACCCTGACTCATGCGTGTTCTGTTCTCTCTTTTACAAAAGAAAAAAAAAGAAAGAAAGAAAGAAATTCTGCTATTTATTCAAACTTACTAAGAGAGTTGTTTCACATAGAAGAAATATTGTAAAAGCATGTACCAAAACCTCCTTGATTCACAGATAAGAGTTTAAACACAATGAAAATGAAATCACCTTTTCTCATGACATAATTGAAGAACTGCATGATAGAAATTCTTCCATAAGAGTCTGTATGAAGGAGTTTAGCGAAGACTTTTGCTGTGAAAAACTGCCTAAGGAAAGGAAATAAAGATTAAAATTATCTCCCAACAGAGCAAACATATTGAATTAGCAAACTGCATGAATTCAAACAATTAAAAATCAAAATGAAAAAAATCAAAGTGAGAACCACAGTTCAAAACTTAAAATACTGTCAGACATCTTTGAATTTTATCGTTTTAAGAATGAAAGGCTAGGGCGCCTGGGTGGCTCAGTGGGTTAAAGCCTCTGCCTTCGGCTCAGGTCATGATCCCAGGGTCCTGGGATCGAGCCCCGCATCGGGCTCTCTGCTCGGCAGGGAGCCTGCTTCCTCCTCTCTCTCTGCCTACTTGTGATCTCTGTCTGTCAAATAAATAAATAAAATCTTTAAAAAAAAAAAAAAGAATGAAAGGCTAAAACAACCCAAAAAAGAATGAAAACCTATACTCTTGTATATAAATGTACTATATGTATATACATATATATAGATATATATATAGTTGTATAGTATATAAATACACTATATTATAAACTATTATTTTTTAAAAAATTATTTTTATTAACATATAACGTATTATTTGCCCCAGGGGTGCAGGTTTGTGAGTTATCAGGCTTACACATTTCACAGCACTCACCATAGGACATACCCTCCCCGATGTCCATAACCCAGCCACCCTCTCCCTACCCCTACTCCCTAGTCCCCAGCAACCCTCAGTTTGTTTTTTGAGATTAAGAGTCTCTTATGGTTTGCTCCCTCCCGATCCCATCTTATTTCATTTTTTCCTTCTAAACCATTTGTTTCTTTTAATAACTTCATACCAATGTAATCTGCTTGACTAAATAATTTTTAAATTTCATTAATAACTGAAAGGACTCAAACTGTCACACAATTGACTTATATTTTCATTGACATTTATTTCTGGCATTTAAAATGCTTAACATAACATACTCCTTTGTTAATTATACTTAATGAAACTTACTTGCACTTTGGTCCAGCTTTGTCACCAACCTTTAGAAAATTTTCATAATTAATCATTGCTTCCTCTCCAATCATAGGCGGTGTTTGGTGCTTATCCAGCAAAAACCATAAGTTCTTAGGAGAATTCCAGAAATGAGGATGGTATAGTTAATAAAACAAAATTTAACATCAGTTAAATGTGTTATTTCCATTAAAATGATAGTCTGATAAGCAAAGATTTAATAGTAAGATGAATCTCATTCCCTATTATCCTTTTGATTACTAATAACATAATACAAAGAGCTGGCATTTACTGAATGCCCAAGTTTAAAGTTTTCATATATGGAACCTCTTTATTTTTTTTATTTTTTATTTAAGCTTTTAAAAATTATTGTGTTCAATTAGCCAACATATAGTACATCATTAATTTCTGATGTTGTGTTCAACGATTCATTAGTTGCACATAACACCTAGAGCTCATCACAACATGTGCCCTCCTTAATGCCCATCACCCAGTTACCCCATCCCCCCACCCTACAGTACCTCTTTAATCCATATAACTATGTGATGCAGATAGATACTATTATCCCTATGTTGCAGATGACAACTGAAGTACAGAAATGTTAAGTCCATTGCCCAAGGTCACAGAGCATGGCTAGGATGTGAACCCCCAAAGTCTGACCCTATAGTAGTGTTTCTCACCATTGGCCTCACATTAGAATCATGTAGGGACTTAAAAAAACAAAACAAAACAAGATCTTGGGGAGCTGGTGCCCAGGCAAGTTCTGCAGTTGATTTTGGTAGGACTCACTGCTCCAGGGCCTGTGTGTTCACCCACTCAGCAGCTGTGGCTCCATTAAGACACCCTGAGATCCTGTATGACTTTAGTACAAATAAAAAAATGGCTAAGGTCCAAAGCAACCTTTAATCCTTTTCTTACCTGTAATTCTTCATTATCTAACAGTTCTCTGCTTTTCCTCTGCAGAAAGACAGCTCTGGATTCCTCTCTTAATTTTTGTAGTAAGACTTCATCTTCAGCTGGCAGCTAAAAATACACTAGAGTTAATTTCTACACTTCAATTCTAGACTATTATTGGATTATGTAAAATATATTGGGTCTCATAAAGTAACTACATATTGCATTGCCTCAAATTATGTTTTGTATCTCAATTTTGCTTAACCTCAAGTTATCATTCATTCAGAAAGTTCATTTAACAAAAAGAGATCCACAGAGAATTCCATGATCAGCAAGGCCAGATCCCTGCCTAGAAAGAGCTAACGGTCTAGCCCAAGTTTGATTTTATATTCTTAGAGCACTCTTTCCACTCTAATTTTAGACTGACAAAGAATTAAATTAGAACTAACTGAAGATACACGGTCTTAGCAAAGTATGCCTTTTGAGCTTAAATGATCTTACTTCTTGGAGATGGTCAAGCCCGGGTCTGTTATATTGACCTCCTAGGCAGACAGTCTGCTCGCTGGGGTGATTTCCATAAACAGGGCTTTAAAATGACTAATTCCAGCTCAACCTCAAACAATTTGCTTTGAGGATTTCTTTGTTGTCTGTAACTCTGCCCCGTTAAACCTAGCTAAGCAACCATAGTCAAATTTGTTCTTTCATTTCCAAGAACCAAGATGCCATCCCCATCCAAAGGAATGGAAAAGGAGGAAGCATTAGAAGGTAAGGCTGGGGGGCGCCTGGGTGGCTCAGTGTGTTAAAGCCTCTGCTTTCAGCTCAGGTCATGATCCCAGGGTCCTGGGATCGAGCCCCGCATCGGGTTCTCTGCTCAGCGGGGAGCCCGCTTCCTCCCCTCTCTCTCTCTTCCTGCTTCTCTGCCTACTTGTGATCTCCCTCTGTCAAATAAATAAATAAAATCTTTAAAAAAAAAAAAAAAAGAAGGTAAGGCTGGGGCTGAGACTGTGATCGTGCTCCACTGGCTAGTCAACCAGCTAATCAGCCAAGGAGAGAAGTGGTAACTAAAGATGGCAGGTGGTTTCTCCAAAGCACTAGGAAGACAGAGAAAGAAGAAGAAACAGAAGAACATTCCACAAATCCACATCTGCAGACAGGAGAACATGTGGGATCTGGAAGAGGTCACAGAGAGAAGGAAGAGACAGAAATGGGGTAAAAGGAATTCCTCAGGAACTGCAGGGGAGATCAAAAGGTTGGTACTCGTACTTCCAGTACAGGAAAGTTGAGTCCTTGGTTCAGAAATGGGTCATGTCAACATCTAAGGGCTGTTTCTGGGTAAGATACTATTTCATAATCCTGATTAAATGAGATCATGAATATAAAGTGCTCTGAAGTATATCGGCACTCAATAAACATCAATTCCCTTCCTGCTCCCCTAGACTATAAAAGATTTTCAATTGTCTAGTGGACTCTGTTTAAGAAAGTGTAAAATGCATAAAGTGGGAGAAGTACATATGATATGATCCCACTGTTATTAAACACATGTGTACACAGAAGCATGGAGAAGGATTCATGTAGAAATATTTATTTACATCTCTGTGCAATGTTATGGGAAAATATCAGCTATTTTTTCTCTTTTCCATGACAAATGTGGATTAGTCATATAGTTTTTTTTTAAGATTTTATTTTTAAATAATCTCTACACCCAAGATGGGGCTTGAACTCATATCGCAAGATCAAGAATCATATGCTCTACTGACCCTAGGGCAGCTAGACACCCATAGTCATATAACTCTCAAAAGACTGGGAAATAGTATTACAGAAAGGTTTCCAATAAAAATAGTTCACTTGGAAAAGGCTTGTACTTCAAGAAATGTTACAACTATCTAGATAATTCACTTATATTAATACATTGCTCCTAAATATAAGCAAAACAACGTTTACTATCTTTGTAAATAATGTTATAATTGAGTTTAGAAGGTAGAAAATTAGGAGACATGCAGCTAAAATTTCACAGTTAACTTTTCTATAGTGGTCACATCTTACATCATACTAAATAGATCTTATTGTTTTCAGTGGCCTTCAATTTCAGCTGTAAGTAGCTTTCTTAAGGTCTTCCTGTCTTCTATACTCTCTTTCAAGGAGTTCTTTATGGTTTTGGCACAAGCAAACGTAAGTACAACTCTTCAAGTTTTCCATTTTAATCTATTTTTCAGTTTAACCTTGAGCAAAATGTATTACACCTTAAGAACATGGGTAAAAGACAAAGTTAAAAATGGTAATCAGCCAAGTAAACCTAGACACATGATCCAACAGAATACCTACTGCTAATATCCGTAAGAAAAAATAGGAAGGAAAAGCCTGTAACTCAAAAAAAGGGGGCCAAGTAACAACTTTGTGTTCTTACACCAATTTATATCAAAACTTGAGATTTAAAAGAAAAAACAACTTGAGATTTTATCAATTTCAAAACAATGATAAGATCAAATACAATGAAAGAATATATAAAATTTAAAATATAACCTCTATTTATTTATATAAAAGATTCTGATCCCATTTTAAAAGTTAACATTTCATTTATAAACTCTGTGAGACATTTGCTTAGATACCACTTACCCTGTAATAAAACCGGGGAATGGTCTTATAGAATTCATTTGTGCTTTTTCTATCCCCTTTCCATTCTGAGTAGTATTTGGTAAACAAATCCATTTCTTCATCTTTTAATTCTTGTTCACTTTTTTTTTCTGGTAACAAAACAGATTGAAGGGGGAAGAGCACTTTCAAAATCAGTATTTTTACCTACTAATTTTTTTAGAGAGAGAGAAGAAAGGGAAGAGGAGAGGGAGAGAGAGAAAGAGAGAGATAATCGTAAGCAGGCTCCATACCAGTGAGGAACCCAACACGGGGCTCAATCTCACGACCCTGAGATCATGACCTCAACCAAAATCAGGAGATGGCTGCTCAAACCAACTGTGCTACCTAGGCACCCCTTAAAATCAGTATTTGTTTTTACTATGGTGTAATTACAGTGCAAAAAAGACATTCAAAATTGTGCTTATACACTGAACATCTACATTCATTTTCTTGAAGCACCAAGAATCGGAAGAGCCTCCCCTGCATCTTCAACCACATCTTAGTTGCTCCCTCTACTTCTTTTTGTCACTATATTTGTGTCTTCCTCAAGTCACTTTCTTCCAGATTTCTGGTATGTTCATGATTCATTCCATCAAAAATACTTCTTAAGTACCTACTGTGTACAGAACAGTACTAGACACTAGGGCTAGCGTGGTGAGAAAACAGATGCAGCCCTTGACCTCATGAAGTTTCGTCCTTGCAATCACTGTTCCTCTACGTAATGGAAACCTCTTCCATCTCAGGCTGCTCTTAGCCCCCAGCCGGCCTGCTACTGGCCTACAGCTGTCTCTTTCAGTCCGTCCCCTGCGCTGTGTATTGACCACAGCAACTGGCACACACTGTTTTTCAGCTCAAGGTCCTGCAATCCTCAAGGAAGGATAAATGTTTATGAGTAACCGTGAGCTCAGCTCTTCAGAGGGGTCACCTCTGTCACTCGGTTCCATGGCAAGACCACAGATCTTATCTGCTCCTAAATATACTAAATTTAAATACACTCTCAGATAATTTTTCTCTCCTGGTTATTCAAAACCTGTCATGATACCTACATGTCAGCCTCACTGAAATCTTCAGATCTGTGACCTATTTTCTCAATAGTCTATTTTCCTTCTCCTGGTCTCACTTCTTTCCAACATGCCAGAGCCAGTCCCCTGCATTTCTGCCACATGTGCTAAGTTAATTTAACCTTAACTGTTTATTCTTATTTTCTGGCCATTTCTTTTTTGTTAATCTTTTTTCCTCATTTCAACTTAGTAGTTTGGCTTCTGAGTGCCAAATGTATGTCACTAACCCAGACATTGTTCTTGAACTTTAAGTTCATACATTCAAAACAAAATATTTTCATCCTTACCTCCAACATATCTAAAATAATTTTCCCATCCCTCACCTTACTATTCTTCTTCTAATTCCATATTTCCATCCCACTTAGTGGTATTCAGCTAGTCACCCCAGCCCAAATCCCTGGAGTCATTTTCATGATTTCACTTATTCTTTTTCATTCAACTATTCTAGGGAGAAGCAAGTATAAGTATGAGTGGACATGTACACATGTGTCCACACCTACATATGGCTTTCAACACAGTGTCAGGGAAAGCCTCACTGAGATGAAACTGAGCAAAAAATTTGAAGAAGGCAAGGAAGCAGTCTATGCAGATAAACAGGGGGAAGTGCATACCAGGCAAGGACACAGCCAGCGCTAAGGCCTGAAGACAGGAGTGTGCCTGGTGTATCCAGGAAAGAAGGAGGCAGACAGTGTGGATGCAGCAGAGCCAGAGGAAAGAGTAGATGAGGGAAGGCAGGTAATGAGAGAGTCAAGGCCACTGGGTCATTAGAAAGACCCTGGCTTTTATTCTGGTGAGGGAGAGAGCCAACAGCAACAATTAAGAGGCTAATGTCCAGGTAACAGATGGTGATGGCCGTGGATTGCGGTGGCTGCAATAGAAGTAGTTAGGAGTAAATATTCTGGATATATTTTCCTAGTCTCAGGATTTGCAGACAACGCATGTGGGTATCAGACAAAAAGAACAGTTGAAGAGATCTCCAAAGGTTTTGACCTGAGCAGATGGGGAAAGTAACAGGTAAGCAAGTTAGAAAGGAGACCAGGAGTTCAGTTTTGGACAAGTTTAGGATTAAGATACCTATTAGAGTCACTTGACATGGCCACTTGACAAGTGGCCAAGTCAAGTAGGCAATGAAATATATGAATCTGGCATTTGGAAAGTGGAGATATAAATTTAGGTGACAACAGCAAATATACATTATTTAAAGCCATAAGAATGGCTAATTTCACCATGAAGGTGAGTGTAGATAGAGAACAGAAGCTGACCAAGGACTTCCTTAGCTTTTGGGCACTCCAATGCTGAGTTGCTGGGGAGAAGAAAACAAAGACTGAGAAGGCATGACTGGTGGGGTGGGAAAAAAACTGAGGGAGTATGACTCCCAGAAACCAAGAGAGGAAAGTATGTTTAGGGGGAGAGCCAACTACCATATCCTGGTAGGGAATGCCAGCAGGCCAAGTAAAGTGAGGACTAAAAACTGACCACTGGAACAACAATGGAGATCACTGATGATCCTGACAAGCAGTAATTACAGCACAGATTTAATCAACACTTCTTCTAACAAGCATTGCTGTAAGGGGAGCAGGGAAGTGAGGCATAGGTAGAGGTAGAAGTTAAGACAAGAAGTTTCTTTAGGGTGAGAGAAATACCACCATGTTCTTACAGTGATAGGAATGACTGAGAAAGAAAAACTGATGCAGGAGAGAGGGGACAACTGCAGGAATACAACTCTGAGTAGCAAAAACGGGACCTGGCACACCGATGAAGAAAACAGCCTTAAATACAAGTTGTACAACCAAAATGATTTGCTTATTATTTATCATGTCTGCCAACACTAAAGTCTAAGTACCACAAGGACAAAGACTTTTGTCTGTTTTGTTTACTCCTATAGCCTAGAATAGTACTTGGTACATAATACGGATGCAATGGAGTGGGTATTTACCCCAAAGATACAAATGTAGTGATCTTAAGGGACACATGCATCCCAGTGTTTATAGCAGCAATGTCCACAATAACTAAACTATGGAAAGAGCTCAGATGTCCACTGACAGATGAATGCATAAAGAAGATATGGTATATATATCACGGAATATTACACAGCCATCAAAAATGAAATCTTGCCATTTGCAATGATGTGGATGGAATTAGAGGGTATTATGCTGAGCGAAATAAGTCATCAGAGAAAGACAATTATATCTCACTCATATGCAGAATTTAAGAAACAAAACAGAGGATCATAGGGGAAGAGAGGAAAAAGGAAACAAGATGAAACCAGAGAGGGAGAAAAAACATAAGAGACTTTAAATCATAGGAAACAAACAGGGTTGCTAGAGGGGAGGGAGGATGGAGGGATGGAGTAACTGGGTGACACACACTAAGGAGGGCATGGGATGTAATGAACACTGGGTATTATATAAGACTGATGAATCACAAACCTGTGCCTCTGAAACCAGTAATACATTATATGTTAAGTAATTGAATTTAAATAAAAATTTTTTAAAAAAATAAAGCAAATTTGCTTCAATAAAAATACCTTTGACAGCCAAAAAAGGAGAGGAGAAAGTACAAGTACAGGTGACTTTTTTTTTTTTTTAAAAGATTTTATTTATTTATTTGACAGAGATCACAAGTAGGCAGAGAGAGCCCGGGGGCCGGGGGGAGGGGAGGGAAAGCTGGCTCCCTGCTGAGCAGAGAGCCTAATGAGGGGCTTGATCCCAGGACCCTGGGATCATGACCTGAGCCAAAGGCAGAGGCTTTAACCCACTGAGCCACCCAGGCGCCCCTGAAATGATATTTCTTACATGGAGTATATTACAGCACGTTTGTCAAAGCTGATGGAAATGATCCAGTGGAGAAGGAAAACTTGATGATATATGAGAGAGAAGATAAGTACAGAGTGAAGTCAGTGAATAAAAGAAAGGGAAGGGGCACCTGGGTGGCTCAGTGGGTTAAAGCCTCTGCCTTCGGCTCAGGTCATGATCCCAGGATCCTGGGATCGAGCTCCGCCTTGGGGGGGGGGGGGTCTCTGCTCAGCAGGGAGCCTGCTTCCCTTCCTCTCTCTGCCTGCCTCTCTGCCTGCTTGTGATCTGTCAAATAAATAAATAAAATCTTAAAAAAAAAAAAAAAAAGAAAGGGAACATGATCTGCTGTTGGAGTGGAAGAATTGTCTCAAATACGAGTATGGACAGTTCATTTTGAACAGTAAAGGCAAATTATACGGGGATCTATGGTGGGGAAAGGGCTGATAGAAATGGTAAGTGGGAACGGGTGAGGTTTTTCTTTGCACTGACTTTCTCAAATATATACACAAGCTCATCAACTGAAGATAAGGAGTAGATAGCACATACTGGAAAACTAGAGGTATGGAAGATGAGAACTGCCTAAGAGTGTAGGAGAATGAATACGCAGGGAAACGCGGAATATGTGCAAATGAATAACCGAGGCACTTACTTTAGGTTAGTGGACATGAATTCAAAGTGAGACAATTTACCACGGTTCCGTTTTTCTCCAGCCACTTTCGGCTGCCCCGAGGGTACATGTGGAATAAGAGCTTTAGTCAGGCTGGTTAACAAGCAAGTGTGAAGGAGGGGGAAAAGAATAAGGAAAAATTGATTATAAAATCTAAAATGCATAAGGAGGGAAGTGAAAAGTGTGTTAGTAAAAAGGCATTAAGTTCAGTGGGTTATACGTTGTAGTAGGATCGAACAGCGGTTGGAACCAGGGTCCTCAATTAGCCCTCAAAAGCCTTAGTCAAGGCCACGTAAGTGACTGCTAAGATAGTTCTTCATTCTCGCACACCTTTTCCCGGGAAGTGTGGGTCAAACCTCTCAGTACCCCTAAATCACGTCCCATCTGCCTTTGTCAAGAGAGCTTTTATAGAAGCGTAAAGTGCGGCTCCCAGTGGCTGCTCCTCCCCGATCTCCCCCTTACCTGCTGGAGTTTAGGGCCGACCTAACTCTGCGAGCAGCCCCTCCCAAACTCACTGTAGGTACCTGTGCTGGGCGACGCTAACCGCCGGCGAAGAATTTCTTTCCAGTCCATGGCTGACTCCCGCGAAGCAGCTCCTGCATTTGCCGTTCACTAACCGCTCCACCCCCTACTAGCTCAGACTGCAATCACCGCCCAACCCCGAAAAGGTCAGGAACGCTCGAGCGCCATCTTGGACACGGGCGGAAGTGGGCTAACCAGGCAGAAACCCATTATAGCTACTGCGGAGAATACGGCGATCACGTTAACAGCTGGGAACGCCGACCTGAAACAGACCGAAAAATGATCTGTAAGGCAGAGCCCAACTTCCCTAAGTCCAATTTTAAAGGTGCAGGATAAGGAAGCCCACGTCTTTATTTCTTTAACTTGGGACTTTGGCGCCTGTGTACCACGTGATTCCGGAGTCCTACGACGCTTCCGCCCTGAAGAAAAGCTTTTTTGCTTCACAATTTCTTTTCATCGCTCACTGCAGATATCTAGGGGCCCTAAAGTTTCCCTGAACGTAGTAGACGCCCTCAACAGCCCCTTCTGCCACTAACAGCTTCACAATTGTGTTTTTATCGCCGTCCGGCTCGGCGGAACGCCTGCGTGTGGCTCAGCCACGCCCCGGGGCCTGGGCCCTCGCGGTGCATTGTGGATGCGGTAGTTCCGTCGTGCTTATGGTTGCCTTAAGCGTGAGTGCTGAGGTGAGTTGTTGAATGGAGGGAACTTCGTTTCTAAGCAGTCTGTACACGGCCGGCAGTGCCCTTCGCGAATCCCCCTTCCTTACTTAATTCGAATTGTCAGTTCGGCTCTCTCCCCAACGCTCCCGCCCTCATATCATCACCTGACGCGTTTGGCGGCCTGGGAGCGTTGTTATGCCGGCCCAGGGCCGCTAGATTTTGGCTTTCGCCGCCGTCCATGCTGCTCCTAGGTCTGGGGTTGGGGCGTCCCTCCTTCAGCAAGGCTCCCATGGGATCATGCCTCTTTTTCAAGGGCTGTTGTGTTCCACGCGTATCAAACTGGACGGGCCTCCTTGTGCTTTTTCCTCAGGTTCACAGTTTGGAATATATCAGACACCGGAGGATTCCTGCCCTGTACCCAGGTTTTAGAACGTGCGACCAATGTCGAACGTCCCCGGATGGTTGTTGAATGGCGAGAACTCAGCAGACTTCGTTGCGTTAAGTAGCCCCCAAAGCAGACCCCTGATTTGTCTGTGAGAAACTGAAAATCATCTTTTAAGAAGTGTTGCTTCGGTTCTCCGCCCCCACTCCCAGTTACTTAATTATGCTGTAGAAGTAGGGGTTTTGTGAACACCATCCTGTCTGGCGCTGATCTCACCGCATGATGACTTTGTGTTTCACGGGTATTCGAAGCTTTCCCAAGCTTTGGAAGAGCAACCCATACCTTGGCTTAAGCCCGGGACACTCTTACCTCTCTCTCTTTCTCAAAGACTGTTATGGCATCCGGGAGCAACAGAAGTGGTTTTCTCTTAAAACAGTGTCTGCACAAAATACTAAAGCAGTGAATCTGCTGGTTGCCAAGTCCAGATATCTCAGGAAAGGAGATGAAGGCAGTAATAAGGAAGTTTCTTCTGATTCCCATCTGTTTGCAGCTGGAGCGGCTAGGAGGAGATCGCAGATGAATCCTCTCAGGGAAGATCATGCCTTGCCACCTGTAAGGAACACTATTCAACTTCCAACAAAACCTTTGAATTCAGAAGAGTGGGATAAACTCAAGGAAGATTTCAAAGGAAAGGCTAATTTTGCAAGTTGGATCATATCACAAATGGCGCACTCCCGTAGCTCTGTAGATGTGGCCAAATCTCTGTTAGCCTGGGTAGCTGCAAAAAACAACGGTATTGTAGGCTATGATTTGCTGGTCAGGTATTTGTATCTCTGCGTCTTTCATAAGCAGACATCGGAAGTTATTGATGTCTATGAGATCATGAAAGCCAGATATAAGAGATTAGAACCTGGAGCCTATACTCTCCTCATCCAGGGATTAGTCCACTCAGATAGATGGAAAGAAGCTTTGCTGCTGTTAGAGGATGTCAAAAAAGTCGTGATCCCTTCAGTAAGGAACTACAATGATTGTATTGAGGGAGCCCTCCTCCATCAAGACGTAAGCCTCGCTTGGAATTTGTATCAGGAATTGTTAGGTCATGATCTTATTCCTATGTTGAAAACTTTAAAAGCATTCTTTGATTTTGGAAAAAACGTGAAAGATGATCAGTATTCAAATAAGCTACTTGACATTCTTTTGTATCTAAGAAATAATCATCTATATCCTGAGGAATCATTTGCCCACAGTATCAAAACATGGTTTGAGAGGTAATTTTGATCTTTCTTTATATATATGTTTTTATTTTAATACCTCTACCTAAAAGCAGCCACCTCCTTTTGTTGTTGTTGTTGGGAATTACTCTATTCAGATTATACTTCTTTCCTTCTCTCAGATTTGTTTCCCTTTAAGAACAAAATTTTGGGACACCTGGGTGGCTCATTTGGTTAAGCAACTGCATTCTGCTCAGGTCATGATCCCAGGGTCCTGGGATCGAGTCCCACATCGGATTCCTTGCTTAGCAGGGAACCTGCTTCTCCCTCTGCCTCCCACTGTCCCTGCTTGTGCTCTCTTGCTCTCTCTCTCTCTCTCTCTCTCTGGCAAATAAATAAAATCCTTAAATTTTTTTTAAAAAATTAAAAAAATAAAGTTAAAAATTTCCTCCTCTTTAAAAAAGTAGTAACATAAACAATTTCTATTCTCCATTCATCACATAAAAGGGAAGTTATCAAGCACTTGTATGTTTTCATGTATTTTTTCTTTGTAGAAGGATCATCTATTTTTTTCTGAGGTGTTCTGTATGATATACTTACAAATAGTTTTTGTCGTTGGAGTTCATACCAAGAAAACTGGAGCTGTCTTTGGGTCATATTAGTATTTAAGAAGTTCTTCAGAAACCTAGTGACTGGTATCTGTTTAATCTATGCATTTCATTAACTTGGATGGTTGGAGCAGATGGAGGTATCACCTAATCAGTGATATTCAAGTGTTAAAATGGAAAGTGTTAAAAAATGGAAAATCTCATTGTTCAGTTCGTTTTGGATCTTTCCATCATCCAGCTGCTCTCTCCAAGGCTCTCTGCTTTCTCTTTGCTTTTATTCATGTTACTGGTTCTGTGCCTATTTATTGCTTCAGTCTTTTTATTATTTTTTTTATTTTAAGATTTTATTTATTTATTTGACACAGAGAGAGAGATCACAAGAAGGCAGAGAGGCAGGCAGAGAGAGAGGGGGAAGCAGGCTCCCCACCGAGCAGGGAGCCCGATGTGGGGCTCGATCTCAGGTCACCGAGACCATGACCTGAGCCAAAGGCAGAGGCTTAACCCACTGAGCCACCCAGGCGCCCCAATTGCTTCAGTCTTTTGTTCACTTATTTTTTCAACACTAACTTGTTTTAGGCTCTTTTCCTAAAAATTTAATTCCTTTTCTGTTTTTCTCCTTTCTACTATATATTCTCTTTACAGATCTTTGAAGTAGCAACCATGCTTAATTATCTTATTTGACAAATTTATTGAATATCACTAGAGGGGCTAGATTGTGAAAATCTTGAATGACAAGGATTTTGGACTTTATTCTGTTACCTTGGGGTAGAGTTTTAGAAAGGTAACTGCCAACACACACACACTAAAGTTGAAGAGGAATTAAGATGGGAAATAAGGAGATCTATTTGGAGGCAATTATAGGTTTGAATGAGAGTTGAAATCTTGATTTAACTAGGGAAGGAGAGAAGGCAATCAAATCAGTAGAAGCTGACAGTAGTATAAGTAAGAGGAAGGAAAGGATAATTTGATTGAGCAAATAAATGAAGTAGTTTTGAATGCCTCCATTTGGCTAGGCACTGTGGGCGTTTGGTGATAGAAGTTCTATTAAGATGGGATTATATTCCCTAATTGGGAATATAATACTTGACAGTTTATAGTAGTACATAAGAAGATAGTATAAGGGAAGAAATTACTTTGGGGAGAAACAGTCTCTGGTAGCTCAATGGAGAAGGTTAGAGTTGGGTCTGATTTATAGGTTATACTATTAATGTCAGCTACTGGGTCCCCTGAAGGCAGATTTAGATACAAAGATGAAGGTTGGGGCACCTGGGTGGCTCAGTGGGTTAAGCCTCTGCCTTCGGCTCAGGTCATGATCTCAGGGTCCTGGGATCAGCCCCGCATCAGACTCTGCTCAGTGGGGAGTCTGCTCCCGCCCCCCCCCCCCCCCCCGCCTACTTGCGGTCTCTGTCTGTCAAATAAATAAATAAAATCTTAAAAAAAATAATAAAGATGAAGGTTGGATGACCAAAGGAGAAGTGAAGTGCTTCATTTAGAAGCATTTCTAAATGAAATGCTTATCTTTTGGTTCTGTAGGAATCTGACCTACTGATCTAGTTTTGCAATCTTTTTTTGTAGTGTTCCTGGAGAACAATGGAAAGGACAGTTCACAACAATCAAGGAAAGGTAAAGACCAAAATTTAATTTTTAACTTTCTTGATGTGAGTTTAGTAGGTTTTGTTGCTACTGATCAAAAAAATTTTAAGAATACATTAGAGATAGAATAATTAAGAGAGTACCTAAGAAAAAAAGCCATATTTGGAATATGGAAAATTTCCAGTGCTCAAAATGTTTTTCCCGTAAAGTGGTATGAGTCTTGTGTGGAACCCTGGAGATATTTTCCTCTAAAGATTTGGAACCCAGTTGTGTTTTGAGAATGACTTTAAAAACTTTAATCTGTGTGCCCAGCAGTCTACTTTTTTGGGTTTTTCTGGCACTTCTAATGTGTATTATTATCAGGTTTATAAAAAATTGGATGCATGTGATGATCACAAAGATTATAATGTTCTTTTTTCATTACTGTTCAATTTCCTCTTGTCCTAGGATTATTCATTTTAGGAAAAAATTTTTTCCAGGATACCATTTAATACAAACTGTTGTAATTACAGTGGTCAGTGTTTGGGCTGTGGAAAAACCATGGAGTCTATTCACTTGAGTCCAGAAGAGTATGAATTTCTTAAGGGAAAAATCATGAGGGATGTGATAGATGGAGGTGATCAATACAAAAAGACAACACCTCAGGTGAGTCCTGAACAGGTTTTATTCCTTTTGTGGATTGCTTGTCTAGAGTAGGAATTGGCAATTTTTTTTCTGTAAAAGACCAAACAGTAAATATTTTAAGCTTTGTGGGCCATATGGTCTCTGCTGCAATTTTTCAGCTGGAAATACAGTACATAAGTGACTGAGCATGGCTGTGTTCCATTAAAACTATATTTATGAAAATACATTGTAGGCTGGATTTGGCCTGCTGGCTGGCTATAGTTGCCAACCTTTAGGAGAGACTGCTTTAGAATTTAACAGAATAATTGGGGTAGACTATCATCCATCTATTGGAGTCAGTCCTGTTTTATTTAGGCACAGGTCCACTTAAGCCAAAAAGATAGGTGCTCATTTTTTGTATAAGTACTTCCCAGAAAACTGTGTTCAGTAACTCCCACGAAAACATGGTTTCTCATTAACTTTTCTAATGAAAAGAGTTTGAAGTAGCTTGGTACCTTGGTACCTTCCAGATTTTCTTGGTATTGAATTTGATTCTGTAAGTCATTTTTTTTTTTTTAACATTTATTTTTTTTTTTTTAGGATTTTTTTTTTTTAAGATTTTTATTTATTTGCCAGAGAGAGAGAGAGAGAACACACAAGCAGGCAGAGAGGCAGGCAGAGGCAGCGAGAGAAGCAGGCTCCCTGCAGAGCAAGGAACCCAATGCGGGACTCGATCCCAGGACCCTGGGATCATGACCTGAGCCGAAGGCAGCGGCTTAAGCAACTGAGCCACCCAGGCGTCCCTCTGTAAGTCATTTTTAATAGCTTCATTTTGATAATCTTCAGTACTTTATACTGGTTTACTAAGATTAAGCTGAAGAACTAAAATGCTTTTACCTTGGGGAAAGGTCACTTATTACCTTAGTAAACACTTTTTCTTCAAGGTACCAAATAAAAACAAGAAGTGAAAATTGTTCTGCCTTCTTACTTTGACTTAAAATTGTCATAGAATGCCTTTGGATCATATGAAGACCTTTATTCTTCAAAATAAAGAAAATGTGGTCCATAAAAACATTACCTTTATTTTACGGAATAACTTTTAGCTGATTTTATTAATAAAGTTAGACCCTGGGATCATGACCTGAGCTGAAGGCAGAGGCTTTAACCTACTGAGCCATCCAGGCACCCAATTCAGTGTCTCTTAAGAAAAGGTACATAATAAATAATACATAATAAAAGATACATTCAGATTTTCCCAGTTTGTCCCCCTGAAAAGTATTATTATAAATTTTTCCCTCTGCTCCAGGATTCAATCACAATGTACTCAATGTGATCATGTCTCACTAAATTGAGAACAGCCCCTCCCACACGGTCACATTTAAAATTTTTATGACGATATCGCTTCTCGGCCTTTTGGCTAAGATCAAGTGTAAAATTTTTATGACGTTGATTTTTTTGGAAAGGCTAGGTATTTTGTCTTATACAGGGCTTCTCAAATGTTGTACCTGTGAACCAGTTGAGGATCTGGTTAAAATGTAAATTATGATTCAGTTGTCTGGAGGGGAGCCTGAGAGTATGTATTTTGAACAAGCCCCCAGATGATGTGGTTCTAGTCATTAGACGGCATTTTGAGCAGTAAGACTGTGGACTAATTGTCTGATTGTTTTCTCTTCCATTAATTCAGTAGACCACTCTTGGGTGTACACTGCACGGGTGATGCTGTTCGCTTACTGCCATCCAGGAGCCACGTAACATTAGGTTATTCTCACTATTGACGCTAAGTTCCATCACTTGATCACGAGGGCAACTGCCAGATATCTCCTATAAAGGCACATTTTCCCTTGGCAATCTTTGTAATTAAAAATTAAGTACCCTGTGGAATAATACGTTGGGCCTATGCAGATATCCTCTCCTTCTTGCAGATAGCTTGTTAACTCTTCACCCAGTATTTTTTGTATCATGGGGATGATTTTTACTTTTGGATTTTGTAAAGTGGTGATTGTCTAGTTATTTCATTCCTTCTATATTTATTAACTGTATTATTCTGTAAAAGAGTTATCTTTTTTTCTTTTTTTTGGAGCTCCTACTTTTTTTTTTTAAATTTTCTTTTCCAGACATAAGGACTTTTCTTTTCTTTTTTTGATTAATTGTACTAGAATCTGTTACCACCATCATTATTCTTTTTGATGCTCAAATTGTCCTGGATTTGTCCTTTAGGAGCCCCTTCAGGCCAGCTCCTGTGTCCTTTTGACATTTCCTCCACTATCCCATCAGTGTTTGCCCCCAGTTTTTGCTTATTTCTAGCACAAACTCTCACCTTGAAGTGCTTCTGTCCCAATAATGGAATCATAAATTGAATACTTTTGTTTGATATCTCTAATGGTTCAACATGGCTATAATTCCTTTTTAATGTATATCACTTTAATTCTAGCTTAATAGAAGGAAGATTTGTTAGTTTTCCTTGTTGGCCAAGCCTTAGAACATAGAGCACATCTTCCTCTTTGGAGAGGGTTATACTATAAGAGGAGTTGCAGGCTCCAGACTATGGTGAGAGTAGTCACACATTTAATTACTATAATTCACAAAGCAACTGGATATATTCACAGAAGGACTAGAGCATTTTAGGTTAAGGGAAATTATTTTCTCTTTCTCTTTCCAGGTATGCTTCCCTTCCCCACCTCTCCCACCCCTCACCCCACCACTGAAGGTCTCCAACCCTATATTCCATCTCTTGTCACTGCCTTTCACCTTCAGGCTATTAACTTAATCTAATAATTGCTACCATTTATGAAATGACTGCCAAATGTTAGGCACTTCTAGATCTATTACACTCAAATAACCTTGCAAGGATATCACCATTTTGAAGATGGGGAAGCTCAGGTTAAGCAATGTAGCCATGGTTAAAGAGCAGCGAAGAAAGTCATACGATGTGGCTGACTTGCTCAGGGTTTGGTTTTTGTAGAATCGGTGAGGTAGAAGGGGCAGGGATGGATCCCGAACACTGTTGGTGGATTAGAGTAGAAGCAACTGTTTTTCTGGGTCTAGAAGGAAGGAATTCAGGATGGCGGACAAGTTAAGTGTGTTGGTGCAGCAAAGAGTTGAGAACATAGATTCACACCTCTTCATTTCTCTGAAGAGTCCGGGGCAAAGTGGTCATTTGAACGTAAGAGAAAGTATGATAGCCTAAGCCTAAGGGACCTTAAGGAGAGGATTGGGGAAAGTATTGCTGGGTGATGCTGAAGCCCCATCTGAGGCCAGAGAGTCTAAGTTTGTGATGGCATTGATCTGTGAGACATTTTCAGTAGTCCCAAGCCATCCAGGTGTAGGAATAGAGAAGGCAGATAGACGGGATGGCACAGGATTTTGCTAGTCTGGTACAGTGGGAAAATAGTTGCTGGGGGTGTAGGTGAGAGGATGGCTCAATGAAGGGACCATGAGATCAAGCTCGATAGGAAGTAAAGATGGGGGGAGCTTGTGGATTAGGAGATAATAGAGATAAAAGTGGATTGGAGGCTCACTGAGGTTGAAGAGCGAGCATAAGAGGAGTGAGAATGACAAGCAGGAGATTTTGATCAGTGTATATGAGAGGTTAGATTTCAGAGGTAGAGTGCTCTGCAGTGATGACAAAGCCTAGAGTGTGAGAGTTAAGCAGATGAAGAAACAGAGCTGAAAGTGCTAGATGGTCATCCACAGATTTATTGAGAGTGTCTGTATGATAATTTTTTTTTTTTTAAGATTTTATTTATTTACTTGACAGACTGATCCCAACTAGGCAGAGAGGCAGGCAGAGAGAGAGAGGAGGAAGCAGGCTCCCCGCTGCACAGAGAGCCGGATGCGGGGCTCGATCCCAGGACCCTGGAATCATGACCTGAGCTGAAGGGAGAGGCTTTAACCCACTGAGCCACCCAGGTGCCCCTGTATGATAATTTTTTAAAATAATAATTGCAGCCATGCTTATAGAATGCCTACCAGGTGCCAGGTAATGTGCTTTGTTACGTAGGCTGGTGATGGAGAACTGAGTCAGGTGGCAAGTTCTTGATAAATGTAGAAGCGCCTGGGGTGACACAAGGTGCTAGCAAAGAGGAGGAGTCCGCAAACTATGGCCTACAGAGCAAATCTAGTCCACTACGTCCACTATTTATTTATAAAGTTTTATTGGAACACAGCCATGCTCATTCATTTATGTATTGTCTGTGGCTGCTTTTGCCTTGCAGAGTTGGGGTTGAGTACCTATCAAAGAGACCATGTGACTCATAAAACCTAAACTGTTTACTGTCTGGCCCTTTACAGAAAAATTTGCTGACCTCTGGTATGAGGTGAAGAGTGGAGACATAGTGACTTTGAAAGAGCAGTGGGTACTAGAAGAGGCTCTCTTCTTTCTCCTCAGTCCTATAGCATGGGTTACTTAAGAACTAAGTAACTAGGAAGTTATTGATAACTTCAGGAGGAGCAGTTTCAGTCGTACATTGGGGCCCCAAGCCTGCCAAGTTAGAGCAACTCAGTGAACACACATTGAGAGTAAACTATACTGATGAGAGGTTTAGATGAAAATAAGAAGCAATGGGATAGTTGGGCTGAAGGATGATAGAGATCAAGGGAGGATGTAGGGATGTGGGAGAGACTTGTGCATGTTTAGGTGATGAAGAAAGGGTGTCAGTAAAGATA
This sequence comes from Martes martes, assembly GCF_963455335.1. NCBI lineage: Eukaryota > Metazoa > Chordata > Mammalia > Carnivora > Mustelidae > Martes > Martes martes. The sequence goes on from NC_137894.1 coordinate 83,287,107, forward strand.
CAAATGTCAAATAAGCAGGACAGGTAGGAGAGAGAATGGATATTGAATGGGCAAGGTTCAGAAATAGGAGGGGCTGCCAAAAAGAGTGCAATTTGAGCCTCATTTGAGACTGTAGAAAAGAGTGAAGATAGGTGCAGATATAGATCAGCATATAGGTAGAGGGAGAGAAGTTTGAGGGAAATGACATCTGTGTTACATGGGTAGAAGGTGAGAGGCTAGAGTCAAGTGGAAAGTCTAGTTGACACCAGATGGGAGTGTAGTCAACACTAGAGACGGTGAAGAATGGTTGGAATGGTTGTTAAGAATGGCGGGGATGCTAACTCCTCACAGGATTGTGGCAGGGGGTGGGTGCTGAGATTTGAGTCAGTAATTTGTAGACTTGACTTCACATGAATGTATGATGTAATTTTTTTCTGACAGAGCTTGGCTTACCTGCAGTGGTAGTAGTGAAGACAAAATGTAGCATTGGCTCGAATTTGGGGTTTTGTTGGTGAAGTGTGACAGTCTGATGGGGAGCAAGGGAAGGTCGTTCTGACAGAGTGGTTAACATGATTGCTATGGTGCTCAGACTAGATGGGGAGGGAGGGAAGGCCAGAGAGCACTCTCTAGAAGAGTTCAAGGGACCAGCAGTCTCAGTGTAGGGTAGAAGAAAAGGTTTAGTGGGAGTAAAGGAAAGAGTACTAGAAGGCTGAGGTCAGAGAGCAGGTAAAATATTTGAGGCTAAGATTTGACAGGAAGAGCGGTTCTAGGCTTTGGCCAAAACCAGTGTCCCAACGGTCAGGGTTTGGTATGCACTCCAGGGTAAAGTTTAGATCGAGAATGTCATTTCCCAAAGATTTGGTTTTGCTCACTGTTTGTATTAATCTATTAGGGCTGCTATAATAGAATAGTACACTCCGGGTGGTATAAACAACAGAACTTTGTTTTTGCACAGTTCTAGAGACTAGATGTCCAAGATCAAGGTGCTGGCAGGTTTGGTTTCTCTTGAGGCTTCTTTTTTGACTTGCAGATCTCCCCCTTCTTGCTTGATTTTCATATGGACTTCCTCTGTGCCTGAGCATCTCTGGTATCTCTATGTATCCAGGACACCAGTCAGATGGGATTAAGTCCCATCCTTATGACCTCATTTTACCTTACTTGCTTGTTTAAAGGCTTTATTTCCAAATACAGTCACATTCTGCACTGTTTGGGGCTAGGACTTCAACATATGAATTTTGAGGTGGTCACAGTTCAGTCTATGTCGCCATTCATTGCAAAAACATATTCTGTATTTTAAATTATTTTGTGCTGGGAGCAAGTAGCTGCAACATTGCTTTCTAAAATCTTGTAATTTAGGAATTTGAGGTACAAACCAAGGAGTAAATATCACGTCTTTGTTTACTTAAAAAAAAGTATGATATCAGCTGACCTCCATAAGCATCTAAAATGAGAATTATCAAAATTATTTCAGACTTGGAGTGCCTGGATGTTTCTAAACCGATGTTTTAGGCAGCTGAACATCTGTCTTCGGCTTAGGTAATGATCTCAGGGTCCTGGGATCAAGCTAGGCATTGGGTTCCCTGTTCAGGAGGGAGTCTGCTTCTCTTTTTCCTTTGCCCTCTGCACCCCTCCCCATCCCTTCTTTCTGTCTCTCTTAAATAAAATCTTTAAAAAAATTATTTCAGGCTTATATGTTTTCATCAAATAGAACTCTTTTGTTCAAAACAGAGTAAATGAGATGGCACCCTCTGATGAAGTGGTTTTCAACCTTGGCTGTTGGTTAGAATAGTTGAGGAGATACTGAAAAATTAATGACACTTGGACTCCACCCTCTATAGATTTTGGTTTTAAGTGTACAGTTCAGTGATATTAAATATATTTACATTGTTGCATAACCATCACCTCATCTATCCCCATAACTCTTTTCTTCTTGTAAAACTGAAACCCTACTATTAAACAATAATTCCTTCTAGCTGCTGGCAACCACCATAATACTTCTTGTCTTTATGATTTTGACTACTGCAAGTACCTTATATAAGTGGAGGTATTTGCCTTTTTTTTTTTTTAAAGGTTTTATTTATTTATTTGACACAGAGAGAGATCACAAGTAGGCAGAGAGGCAGGCAGAGAGAGGGAGAAGTAGGGTCCCGCCGAGCAGAGAGCCCGATGCGGGGCTCCATCCCAGGACCCTGAGGCCGTGACCTAAGCCAAAGACAGAGGCCCAACCCTCTGAGCCACCAGGTGCCCCGGTATTTGCCTTTTTGACTGGGTTATTTCACTTAGCATAATGTCCTCAAGGTTTATCCATGTTGTAGCATACTGCAGAGTTTCCTTCCTTTTTAAGGCTGAATAATATTCCGTTGTATGTATATACCATATTTTATTTATCCAGGTGTCAGTGGACACTCCAGTTGATTCTACATTTTAGGTATTGTGAATAATGCTGTTTATGAGCCTGGGTTACAGATCTCTCTTTGAAACTCTGCTTGCAATTATTTTGGGTATATACCTAGAAGTGTTATTATTACTGCATCATGTGCTAAATCTATTTTTAATTTCTTAAGGAACTGTGTTTCACAATGGCTGCACCATTTTACATTCACACAAACAGTGCATAAAGGATTTCAATATCTCCACATCCTTACCAACACATACTGTTCTGTTTGGGTTTTTAAAAATTTTTTTTTAAAGGTTTTATTTATTTATTTGAGAGAGAGCACAAGCAGAGGGAACAGCAGGCAGAGAGAGAAGCAGGCTCCCTGCTGAGTAAGGAGCCTGATGTGGGACTTGATCCCAGGACCATGGGATCATGACCTGACGCTTAACCAACTGAGCCACCCAGGCGCCCCTGTTTTGTTGTTTGTTTTTAATAGTATCTATTCTAATGGCTATGAGTGGTATCTCATTGTAGTTTTGATTTGTATTTCCCTAATGGTGAGTGATGTTAAGCATCTTTTCATGTGCTTATTGGCCATTTGTATATCTTTGGAGAAATGTCTGTTTAATTCCTTTCCATATTTTTGAATTGGGTTTTTTTGTTGTTGTTGAGTTCTAGGTGGTCTCTATATATTCTGGATATTAGTCTCTTATTAGATAATACGATTTACAAATATTTTCTTCCATTTTATGGGTTGTCTCTTTACTCTGTTGATAATACCTTCTGATACACAAAATTTTTTTTGTTTTTTTTTTTAATTTTAATAAACATATAATATATTTTTATCCCCAGGGGTACAGGTCTATGAATCGCTAGGTTTACACATTTCACAGCACTCATCATAGCACATACCCTCCCCAATGTCCATATCCCCACCACCCTCTCCCGTCCCCCCTACCCCCCAGCAACCCTCAGTCTGTTTTTTGAGATTGAGTCTTTTATGGTTTGTCTCCGTCCCAATCCCATCTTTTCATTTTTTCTTTTCCTAGCTACCCCCAACCCCCCCACATTGCATCTCCACTTCCTCATATCAAAGAGATCATATGATAGTTGTCTTTCTCCGATTGACTTATTTCGCTAAGCATGATACCCTCTAGTTCCATCCACATCGTCGCAAATGGAAAGATTTCATTTCTTTTGATGGCTGCATAGTATTCCATTGTATATATATACCACATCTTTTTTTTAAACCATGATGTTTATTGTGACTAATTGCTGAAATCCTTAAGATGAACTGAATGCTGCAACAGCTGCCCTCTTGGGCTTAGGTGTTGTTCCTTCACGGAATCCATGCCTGAATCTGCGGTATACAATTTTTAGGTGCCTCATTCGACCGGTCCCAGTGGTGTTTTGTCTTTTAGCCTTGGCACTCCAGTTATACTTTCTCTTGTGCTTGGCAGGATAGCCACATTTGCCACACGTGGACTTCTGAAGGTGGTAGGCCTTTGAGCCACAGCGGCAGCACAACGTGTGTGTCTTATTGCGATGCTTTCCAAACGATGACGTCCCCTTCGTCATCTTGTTTCCGCGGCAGGCCCCAAAGAGATATACCACATCTTCTTTATCCATTCATCTGTTGATGGACATCTAGGTTCTTTCCACAGTTTGGCTATTGTGATACACAAAAATTTTAAAATATTTTCAAGTCTAGTTTGTTTATATTTGCTACCATGTATCTTTGGTGTCATATCCAAGAAAACATTGTCAAATTCAGTGTCATGTAGCTTTTGTTCTATGTTTTCTTCAAGAGTTTTACTCTTTTAGGTCTTACATTTAGATCTTTGATTCACTTGGAGTTCATGTTTGTATATGGTGTTAGTTAAGGGTCTAGCTTCATTCTTTTGCATGTCAGTATCCAGTTTTCCCAGACCTATTTGTTGAAAAGACTGTCCTTTCCCCATTGAATGGTTTTGGGACCCTTGTCAGAAATCATATGATCATATATGAAATGGTTTGGGTTTATGTCTATTCTATTGGTCTATATATCTGTTTTTATGCTAGTAATACACTGTTTTTTGTTTGGTTGGTTGTTTCTTTAGGATTTTATTTATTTGAGACAGAGAAGGGGAGGTGGAGCTCAGGCAGGGGGAAGAGCAGAGGGAGAGGAATAAACAGACTCCATGCAAAGTGTGGAGCCTAGTGCAGGGCTGAATCTCGACCCTGAGATCATAACCTGAGCCAAAATCAAGAGTCAGTTGCTTAACCGACGGAGTCACCCAGGCACCTCTAGCACTATACTCTTTTGATGACTGCAGCTTTGTAGTAAGTTTTAAAATCAGAAAGCATGAATTTTATTCTTTTTGTAAGATTGTTTTGGTTATTCAGGGTCCCTTGAGATTCCATATCAATTTTAGGTTGAGTTCTTCTATTTCTGCAAAAAAAATCACTTGGATTTTGGTAGGGATTGCATTGAATTTGTAGATTACTTTGGGTAGTATTGATGTTTTAACAATATTTAGTCTTCCAATCTATGAATACGGGATGTGTTTCCGCTTATTTATGTCTTTAATTTCTTTTCAGCAATCTTTTGTAGTTTTCTTTGTATTGTTTTTTACCTCCTTGGTTAAGTTACTTCCTAAGTATTTCATTCTTTTGATGCTATTGTAAATAGAATTGTTTTTGTCATTTATTTTTTAGATCGTTCATTGTTAATAGAAATGTAACCAGGGGCGCCTGGGTGGCTCAGTGGGTTAAAGCCTCTGCCTTCGGCTCGGGTCATGATCCCAGGGTCCTGGGGTCGAGCCCCACATCGGGCTCTCTGCTCAGCAGGGAGCCTGCTTCCTCCTCTCTCTCTCTGCCTGTCTCTCTGTCTACCTGTGATCTCTGTCAAATAAATAAATAAAATCTTAAAAAAAAAAAAAAAGAAATGTAACCAATTCTTGTATGTTGACTTTGTGACTTGCTACTTTGCTCAATTGATTTATTCTAGTGGCTTTTTTTGGTGTGGAATCTTTAGGATTTTCTGGATATGCAATCAAATCATCTACAAACAAAGATAATTTTACATTGTCCTTTCCAATCTGGGTGCTTTTTATTTCTTTTACTTGCTTACCTTCTTGCTCTGGCTAGAATTTCCAATATGTTTAAATAGAAGTGGTGGAAAGCAAGCATCCTTCTCTTGGCCCTAATCTTAGAGGAAAAGCTTTTAGTCTCTCACCATTGAGTATGTTGTTTGCTGTGGGTTTCTCATATATGACTTTTACATTGAGATAGTTTTCCTCTAGTTTTGTGCTTTTTTTTAAATCATGAAAGGGGGTTTATCAAATGCTTTTTCTGCATTCAATTGAGATGATCATGTGTTTTTTCCCCTTCATTCTGTTGATGTGGCCTATTACACTGGTTGATTTTCATATGTTGAACCATCCATGCATTCCAGAAATAGGTCCCACTTAGTCATATGGGTAATCCTTTTAACATACTGCTGAATTTTGCTTGCTAGCATTTGTTGAGGATTTTTACATCAATGTTTATGGAGGATCTTGGTCTGTAGTTGTAGTTTCTTTCTCTGGCCTCAGTATCAGTGTTAACACTGGCCTCAAAGAATGAGTTGGGAAGTAGTCCCTCTTCAGTTTTTTGGAAAAGTTTGAGAAGGATTGGTATTCATTCTTTAAATGTTCAGTAGAATTCACCAGTGAACCATCAAGTCCAGGGCTTTTGTTGTTGTTGGGAGGTTTTTTTGTTTGTTTGTTTTGTTTTGTTTTACTAATTCTATCTTCTTACTACATATAGGTGTATTCAGATTTTCTTTCTTCTTTGTGAGTATGCTTTGTTTTCTGAACCTCTGATCAAAAGTAGCAATGAGTAGAGCATGGATCCCCAGTATTTGGAGAAGGGATCCTTTTTGTCCACCCTAGTTCCCTTAATAGGCATGCAAGGTGCTCTAGGAACATGGCAGCTGCCTGCCATTTGGCTTGGGGTGAGGGATGGGTAGCTGCTGCTGCACTAGGAGCTAAAACTGAACAAATTTTTTAAAAAAAGATTTTATTTATTTATTTGACAGAGAGAGAGATCACAAGTAGGGAGAGAGCAAGGCAGAGAGAGAGGAGGAAGCAGGCTCCTTGCTGAGCAGAGAGCCCCATGTGGGGCTCGAACCCAGGACCCTAAGATCATGACCTGAGGTGAAGGCAGAGGCTTAACCCACTGAGGCACCCAGGCGCCCCCAAACTGAGCAAAATTAAGGACAGTTTCTCATCCAAGGCCTCCCCTGCAAATTGCAAGCCTTCAACAGACTCCAGAGTTCCAAAATAGTTGGTTACATCAGAGAGTTTCTATCAGTGTGATTGTTGTCTAGGTGGGAGAGACAGTTTCTTGGTGTTTCCATCTCCACCATGTTCCCTTCACTTTGATAAGTTTTGACACATATTTGCCCCTGTGGAGCTGTCGCGCCAGTCAATATAAAGAATGTATCTCTCACCTCCAAAAAGTTTCTTCATGTCACTTTGTAATGACTCCTGTACCTCACTCTTGCCACCCTGCTCCCGACCCCAGGTAAACACCATAGAATCATACCATATGTAGTGTTTTTGTCTGTTTTTTTTTTTTTTAACATTCAGTACAATAATTTTCAGAGTTTGTCCATGTTTTTTTATGTCTCAGTCATTTTTAGTCCTGAATAACGTTCTATTGGGTAGATACCCCACAACTTGTAAATCCATTCACCTGTTGGTAGATATTTGAGTTATTTCCAGTTTGGGACTATTAAAAATATAGTTAAAAAGAACATTCTTGTAGAAGTCTTTGTACTTTGTGCTTCTGTGTTTACTAGGGATGCTGTAACAAATCGCTATAAACTGGTAGCTTAAACAACAGACATCTATTCTCTCATATTCTGAGGCTAGAAGTCCAAAATGAAAGTATGGATATGGCCATGCTCCTTCTGAAGGTTCTGGGAGACTTTCTTTCTCTTTTCCAAGCTTCACTTCAGATAATCTTTGGTTTTTCTTGGCTTTAAGCCGCATTTCTTCACTCTCTGCCTCTTCTTTGTGTTCCAACTCTTCTTATGAGCACATCAGTCCTTGGATTTAGGGCCCACCTTATTCTGGTACAATCTCATCTTAACTAGTTACATCTGCATCCAGATAAGGCCACATTCTGGGTGGACATGAATTTCAGAAGGGATAGTAACTTCCTGCAACTTTTCTTTTTCTTGGGTACATATCTAGCAGTACGGTGACTAGGTCTTATGGTAGGTGTATGTGTGGCTTCTTAAGAAACTGCCAAACCATTTTCCAAAATGGTGTCCCATTTTACATTCCTACCAGCAGTATATCCTGGAGAGCACTTACTATGGTCAGTCTCTTTACCTTAGCCACTCTGATGGATTTGAAGTAGTATCTCCTTGTGGTCTTAATTTACATTTTCCCAGTGGCTGATGATGTAGAGCATCTTTTTATGTGCTTAATTGCCATCTATATATCTTCTTTGGTGATGTGCCTGTTCAGATCTTTTGCCCATTATTAAAATTGGGCTGCTTTCAGGTTCCTGGCTGGCCCGTCCGGTGGGACATGCAACTCTTGATCAGGGAGTTGTGGGCTTGAGCCCCATAAAAAATAAAATCTTAAAAAAAAATTGGGCTGCTTTCTTATTTTTTAGTTGTAACAATTTGTATAATCTTACGTCAGATATGTCTTCTGAAAACATCTTCTCTCGGTTTGTGGCTTGCCTTTCATTTCTGTAAAATAGAGATACTGATTTAATTGTTCTGGTTCTGGGGTCCAGACATCAGGATTTTCAAAAGCTCCCAGGTGATTTTAAAATGCAGCCCAGGGTTGAGAACCACTGCTTCTCATGTGAGATTTTGGCCTATGACCATACCACCCTGAACACCCATCTTAATCTAAAGTGAGGTTTTGAAGAGCCCTAATATAGTATGGCAGCTTCTTTTCTACAGGATAATTTTGGGAGAAAACCTCCCGTCATAGGTAAAATTTTAGCTTTTCTGCTTTAAATCTTTGTTTACTGTACTTAGACATCACAGCCAGCAGAGGGCAGTAGTACAACATGTAAAAATCATTCTGCATTTTATAGCCCAATGGATTAGGTTAAAGGGTTTGGTAAGTTTCTTGTATTATTAAACTGAAAGATATCTATGCCATAGTAGATAGTAGATAAAAATGGGAACTGTATATGTGAATCTTAAGTGAACAAAGCAGAACTCCAAATAGTACACATGTCCTACTGATTTAACTATATGAAACCAATTGAGAGAATGCCAGTGAAGATCAAAAAGTGCATTTGGAGCTGTGTATGCTGTTAGATGTATATTAGTAAGATTTTTCCCCCTTATTTTCCTTCCTTCTTAGCAATAACGTTATATTACCGTCAGATTTTTTTTTTTGTAATTTAACTGTTAAGATATGAGTTCAATTCTTTTTTTTTTAAGATTTTATTTATTTGACACAGAGAGAGAGATCACAAGCAGTCAGAGAGAGAGAGAGAGAGAGAGAGAGAGAGGAAGGGAAGCAGGCTCCCTGCCGAGCAGAGAGCCCAATGTGGGGCTCGATCCCAGGACCCCATGACCTGAGCTGAAGGCAGAGGCTTAACCGACTGAGCCACCCAGGCACCCCTTGATAGGAGTTCAATTCTTTCTTTCATCTTCTTATCAGGGAAAATTTCAAACATATGTAAAAGGAGAGACTAGTATAATGAACTCCCCACTCAATGATTATTAACTCATGGCCATTCTTACTTCATTTATACCTCCACCTGTTTTTCCCTTGCCCCTCAGATTATTGTGAAGCAAATCTGATCTTAATCATTTGTCCTGTAAATTTTAAATTCATTTCACTTGTTTCTCTTACCTTAAAAAATACTCCGTTGTAGAGTGATTTTTCTTAAAGACTAAGAAATACTTGAGGACAGCAAAAATCTCTACATCCAACGTGGGGTTTGATCTTAAAGCCTGGAGACCAAGAGTCACAGGGTCCACAGACTGAGCCAGCCAGGTGCCAAAAGACCCTTTTGCATTCTTTTTTTTTTTTTTAAGATTTTTTTTATTTATTTGACAGACAGAAATCACAAGTAGGCAGAGAGGCAGGCAGAGAGAGAGGAGGAAGCAGGCTCCCTGCTGAGCAGAGACCCTGATGTGGGGCTCAATCCCAGGCCCTGGGATCATGACCTGAGCTGAGGGCAGAGGCTTTTAACCCACTGAGCCACCCAGGCACCTGGACCCTTTTGTATTCTTAAAAATTAACGAGTTCTGAGAGCTTTGGGGATTATAGCTATTGATAATTAATTACTAGATTAGAAATTAAAACTGGGAACCTTTAAAAATATGTATTAATTTGTTTGAAGTAACAAAACTATTACATGTTAATGTAAATAACATTTCTTCATTAATAACTGTTGTCTAAAACAAAAACAGTTTGTGAAAAGAGAGGCATTGTTATATATTTGTAAATGTCTTTAATTACATGGCTTGATGGAAGACAAGTGAATTTTTATATCTGTTTCTGTACTCAGTCTGTTGTATGTGATTTTGGCTGAAGCATATGAAAAAAATGGAGGCTCATAGAGGTAAACATAGTTAGAAAAGGTGAGATTATTTTATTCACATTTTCAGATAATTGTGGTTATTCTGTGGTATTATACCAAAACTCTACTGCACACTTGTGAGCAAATGAGAGTGAAAAAGGCAGGTAATGTGTTATTATTATTATAAAAATAGTTTAAAACCTTACAGATTTCCTGAACCACAGCGTGAGAACCACTGCTCTAGAAATAGATGGAGTTTCCTTTTTCTCTTTGAAAAGTTTCAGTAAAATTTATTTCTCTCAATTTTATTATACAAATATTAACAAAAGAAGTTAAAACAAACAGAACAATTGCACTACTCAGCTTTTTTTTCCCAATGTATTTTCTATTTAGTGTCTTTTGTTCTCTTTTAGGTTTTTTTCCCCAAAGATTTATTTATTTATTTATTAGAGAACGAGTGTGTACATGAGTGGGAAGGGCAGAGGGGGAGGGACAGAGCCTCTAAGGCAGACTCCCCCCTGAGTGTGGAGCCCCACACGGGCCTTCATCTGATGACTCTGTGATTATGACCTGAGCTGAAATCAAGAGTCGGACAGTTAACTGACTGAGCCACCCAAGCACCTCTCTTTTAGTTCTTATTGAGACTTATTTCATCACCATCTGTCCCTTTCCAAAATGGAAGTATTTTTGTTCTAATCACAAAAATGATTTTTATTAATTGTAAAAAAATTCAGTCAAAATAGTTCTAATGAAGGAAATGATCATGGTCCTCATTTTGAGCTTTTAATGAAACTCTTTTCTCAACTCTTTTTTTTTTTTTAAGATTTTATTTATTTATTTGACACAGAGAGAGAGGTCACAAGTAGGCAGAGAGGTAGGCAGAGAGAGATAGGGAAGCAGACTCCCCGCTGAGCAGAGAGCCCAATGCGGGGCTTGATCCCAGGACCCTGAGATCATGACCTGAGCTGAAGGCAGAGGCTTTAACCCACTGAGCCACCCAGGCGCCCCTCTTTTCTAAACTCTTAATGAAACTTTAATCCAACAGCAGACCCCATAATCCTGTGATTTAGAATTCCTTAAATAAAACTTTTAATAACTTGGGATTCTGTTTTCTGAAAAAGAAATTAGAGGAAGGCAAATGGCCTATAGTACATTTAATTAAGTTTGTAGGGTTAATTTTAAATCAGACCATTTGTTCCGCTTGATGATATCTCTTGAGTTAATTGACAGAAGGGAGACCTTCTGGTGTTTCTCTAACCACAGACTTAAGACAGAACATGTCACCCAAATGAATGTCAGTATAAGAACTGATCTAACGTAGGCATCTGTTGTTGTTGTTGTTGCTGTTTTGTTTCTAGTTTAAATGGCATCTGCAAATGTGAACAATGTGAGCTGACTGAACCCTTGGTTATAGTCTTCAGAGCTCTGCCCTTTCATCTTTTTTGGGTTTGAAGCTCTAGTTATCTCTACGATGAACTGTGAGGTTCCTCCATACCCCCAGATTTTCAAAAAAAAAATGTTGAATGGCAAATGGCAAACTTGAGAGGTTTGGTAGTTTAAGAAAAAAACTTGAGAAAGAAATGTAATTATATGCTAAGTGGAGTTTTAAATCTGTGTAGTTTGAAGTCTCTGTAAAAGTCTCTGAATGGCTGTAGTCCTTAACTTTGGAACATTTTACCCAACGCATTTGTAATTAATCATTAATGTTATTCCCCATTCCCTCTTCTTCAGCTCTACAACTGAAAACTGGAAAATAGGCATGTAATCTGTAGATTGTCCAGGGTATTGGTGCAAGAATTATGATGATACTTACAGAAAAAATCAATGAGTTTAGAAGTACGGGAAGGGTGAAGACATACAAAGAGAAGTAGGTGGATTCTTTGCCGTAGCCTTCTCAATGTCAAATATTTCCATTATTTCCATATTCTTTTTCATTTTCTCTTATATAATACTTGCTGAAATTCTTCCAACTAAGATCATGCCATTTTTATTAGAATTAGCTTTAAGCAGTGCACTTCCTTCTGATGCCTTGCTGAATATTGTTTTACAAGGAAATGAGAATTGCGTGGGGATGTAGGTGTTTAGTTGCTGCTGTTTTAGAGTTGGGTGGCCAATTTTTAGACATGGAGAACGTTTTTCCTGATAGATTGGAAGAGGATGCTAGAATGGGAGGTTTCCTGAAGATTACAGTGCTAGAGGCAGAGGATAAAGGCACCTTTAGTGTGGGAGACTGAAACATGGTGGGAGTGTGCAAAGGAGAAACTTATTTTATTCTTAGGCCAAGGGCAAGAAAGTCTGGTCTCTCTTATACCCTGTGATTTTTCTCCCTTGGATTCAGGCTGGTACTGCTGCTGTTATAACATAGCCCCATTATGTAGTTTGGCATGGAAACCAAGTCATTTCTAATAAATTTGTACTCGGGGGAAGATATTTGAGTTCTAAATAACCATTCTTTTTTTTTTTTTTCTCATTTCATGTTGTCACCAAGTTTCTTTTTTTTTTTTTAATTTTTTATTTTAATAAACATATAATGTATTTTTATCCCCAGGGGTACAGGTCTGTGAATCATCTGGTTTACACATTTCACAGCACTCATCATAGCCCATACCCTCCCCAATGTCCATTTCCCCACCACCCTCTCCCGTCCCCCTTCCCCCCCGCAACCCTCAGTCTGTTTCTTGAGATTGAGTCTTTTATGGTTTGTCTCCCTCCCAATCCCATCTTTTCATTTTTTCTTTTCCTACCTCCCCCCAAACCCCCCCACCTTGCATCTCCCCTTCCTCATATCAAAGAGATCATATGATAGTTATATTTCTCCGATTGACTTATTTCGCTAAGCATGATACCCTCTAGTTCCATCCACGTCGTCGCAAATGGCAAGATTTCATGTCTTTTGATGGCTGCATAGTATTCCATTGTGTATATATACCACATCTTCTTTATCCATTCATCTGTTGATGGACATCTAGGCGCTTTCCACAGTTTGGCTATTGTGGACATTGCTGCTATAAACATTCGGGTGCACGTGCCCCTTCGGAGCACCACGTTTGTATCTTTAGGATATATACCCAGGAGTGCAATTGCTGGGTCGTAGGGTAGCTCTATTTTCAGTTTTTTGAGGAACCTCCACACTGTTTTCCAGAGTGGTTGCACCAGCTTGCATTCCCACCAACAGTGTAGGAGGGTTCCCCTCTCTCCGCATCCTCGCCAGCATCTGTCATTTCTTGACTTGTTAATTTTAGCCATTCTGACTGGTGTGAGGTGGTATCTCATTGTGGTTTTGATTTGTATTTCCCTGATGCCGAGTGATGTGGAGCATTTTTTCATGTGTCTGTTGGCCATCTGGATGTCTTCCTTGCAGAAATGTCTGTTCATGTCCTCTGCCCATTTCTTGACTGGATTATTTGTTCTTTGGGTATTGAGTTTGATAAGCTCTTTATAGATTTTGGATACGAGCCCTTTATCTGATATGTCGTTTGCAAATATCTTCTCCCATTCTGTCAGTTGTCTTTTGGTTTTGTTTACTGTTTCCTTTGCTGTGCAAAAGCTTTTGATCTTGATGAAATCCCAATAGTTCATTTTTGCCCTTGCTTCTGTTGCCTTTGGCGATGTTCCTAGGAAGAAGTTGCTGCGGTGGAGGTCAAAGAGGTTGCTGCCTGCATTGTCCTCAAGGATTTTGATAGATTCCTTTCGCACATTGAGGTCCTTCATCCACTTTGAGTCTATTTTCGTGTGTGGTGTAAGGAAATAGTCCAATTTCATTTTTCTGCATGTGGCTGTCCAATTTTCCCAGCACCATTTGTTGAAGAGGCTGTCTTTTTTCCATTGGATATTCTTTCCTGCTTTGTCGAAGATTAGTTGACCATAGAGTTGAGGGTCTATTTCTGGGCTCTCTATTCTGTTCCATTGATCTATATGTCTGTTTTTGTGCCAGTACCATACTGTCTTGATGATGACAGCTTTGTAATAGAGCTTGAAGTCTGGAATTGTGATGCCACCGACTTTGGCTTTCTTTTTCAATATTCCTTTGGCTATTCGAGGTCTTTTCTGGTTCCATATAAATTTTAGGATTATTTGTTCTATTTCTTTAAAAAAAATGGATGGGATTTTGATAGGGATTGCATTAAATGTGTAGATTGCTTTAGGTAGAATAGACATTTTCACAATATTTGTTCTTCCAATCCATGAGCATGGAATATTTTTCCATTTCTTTGTGTCTTCCTCAATTTCTTTCATGAGTACTTTATAGTTTTCTGAGTATAGATTCTTTGCCTCTTTGGTTAGATTTATTCCTAGGTATCTTATGGTTTTGGGTACGATTGTAAATGGGACTGACTCCTCAATTTCTCTTTCTTCTGTCTTGTTGTTAGTGTAAAGAAATGCGACTGATTTCTGTGCATTGACTTTATATCCTGACACTTTACTGAATTCCTGTATAAGTTCTAGCAGTTTTGGAGTGGAGCCTTTTGGGTTTTCCACATATAGTATCATATCATCTGCAAAGAGTGATAGTTTGACTTCTTCTTTGCCGATTTGGATGCCTTTAATTTCTTTTTGTTGTCTGATTGCTGAGGCTAGGACTTCTAGTACTATATTGAACAGCAGTGGTGATAACGGACATCCCTGCCGTGTTCCTGACCTTAGCGGAAAAGCTTTTAGTTTTTCTCCATTGAGAATGATATTTGCGGTGGGTTTTTCATAGATGGCTTTGATAATATTGAGGTATGTGCCTTCTATCCCTACACTTTGAAGAGTTTTAATCAGGAAGGGATGCTGCACTTTGTCAAACGCTTTTTCAGCATCTATTGAGAGTATCATATGGTTCTTACTCTTTCTTTTATTAATGTATTGTATCACATTGATGGATTTGCGGATGTTGAACCAACCTTGCAGCCCTGGAATAAATCCCACTTGGTCGTGGTGAATAATCCTTTTAATGTACTGTTGGATCCTATTGGCCAGTATTTTGGTGAGAATTTTCGCATCTGTGTTCATCAAGGATATTGGTCTGTAATTCTCTTTTTTGGTGGGATCCTTGTCTGGTTTTGGGATCAAGGTGATGCTGGCCTCATAGAATGAGTTTGGAAGTTTTCCTTCCATTTCTATTTTTTGGAACAGTTTCAGGAGAATAGGAATTAATTCTTCTTTAAATGTTTGGTAGAATTCCCCTGGGAAGCCGTCTGGTCCTGGACTTTTGTTTGTTTGGAGATTTTTGATGACTGTTTCAATCTCCTTACTGGTTATGGGTCTGTTCAGGTTATCTATTTCTTCCTGGTTCAGTTGTGGTAGTTTATACATCTCTAGAAATGTATCCATTTCTTCCAGGTTGTCAAATTTGTTGCCATAGAGTTGCTCGTAGTATGTTCTTATAATTGTTTGTATTTCTTTGGTGTTGGTTGTGATCTCTCCTCTTTCATTCATGATTTTATTTATTTGCGTCCTTTCTCTTTTCTTTTTGATAAGTCTGGCCAGGGGCTTATCAATCTTATTAATTCTTTCAAAGAACCAGCTCCTAGTTTTGTTGATTTGTTCTATTGTTTTTTTAGTTTCTATTTCATTGATTTCTGCTCTGATCTTTATGATTTCTCTTCTCCTGCTGGGTTTAGGCTTTCTTTGTTGTTCTCTCTCCAGCTCCTTTAGGTGTAGGGTTAGGTTGTGTATTTGAGACCTTTCTTGTTTCTTGAGAAAGGCTTGCACTGCTATATATTTTCCTCTCAGGACTGCCTTTGTTGTATCCCACAGATTTTGAACTGTTGTGTTTTCATTATCATTTGTTTCCATGAATTTTTTCAATTCTTCTTTAATTTCCTGGTTGACCCATTCATTTTTTAGAAGGATGCTGTTTAGTCTCCATGTATTTGCGTTCTTTCCAAATTTCCTCTTGTGATTGAGTTTGAGCTTCAGAGCATTGTGGTCTGAAAATCTGCAGGGAATGATCTCGATCTTTTGGTACCGATTGAGACCTGATTTATGACCCAGGATGTGGTCTATTCTGGAGAATGTTCCATGTGCACTAGAGAAGAATGTATATTCTGTTGCTTTGGGATGGAATGTTCTGAATATATCTGTGATGTCCATCTGGTCCAGTGTGTCATTTAAGGCCTTTATTTCCTTGTTGATCTTTTGCTTAGATGATCTGTCCATTTCAGTGAGGGGAGTGTTAAAGTCCCCTGCTATTATTGTATTACTGTCGATGTATTTCTTTGATTTTGTTATTAATTGGTTTATATAGTTGGCTGCTCCCATGTTAGGGGCATAGATATTTAAGATTGTTAGATCTTCTTGTTGGACAGACCCTTTGAGTATGATATAGTGTCCTTCCTCATCTCTTATTATAGTCTTTGGCTTAAAATCTAATTGATCTGATATAAGGATTGCCACCCCAGCTTTCTTCTGATGTCCATTAGCATGGTACATTGTTTTCCACCCCCTCACTTTAAATCTGGAGGTGTCTTCGGGTCTAAAATGAGTTTCTTGTAGGCAGCATATTGATGGGTTTTGTTTTTTTATCCATTCTGATACCCTGTGTCTTTTGATTGGGGCATTTAGCCCATTAACATTCAGGGTAACTATTGAGAGATATGAATTTAGTGCCATTGTATTGCCTGTAAGGTGATTGTTACTGTATATTGTTTCTGCTTCTTTCTGATCTACTACTTTTAGGGTCTCTCTTTGCTTAGAGGACCCCTTTCAATATTTCCTGTAGAGCTGGTTTGGTGTTTGCAAATTCTTTCAGCTTTTGTTTGTCCTGGAAGCTCTTTATCTCTCCTTCTATTTTCAATGATAGCCTAGCCGGATATAGTATTCTTGGCTGCATGTTTTTCTCGTTTAGGGCTCTGAATATGTCATGCCAGTTCTTTCTGGCCTGCCAGGTCTCTGTGGATAGGTCCGCTGCCAATCTAATGTTTTTACCCTTGTATGTTACAGACTTCTTTTCCCGGGCTGCTTTCAGGATTTTCTCTTTGTCGCTAAGACTTGTAAATTTTACTATCAGGTGACGAGGTGTGGACCTATTTTTATTGATTTTGAGGGGCGTTCTTAGCATCTCCTGGATTTTGATGTTTGTTCCCTTTGCCATATTAGGGAAATTCTCTCCAATAATTGTCTCCAATATACCTTCTGCTCCCCTCTCTCTTTCTTCTTCTTCTGGAATCCCAATTATTCTAATGTTGTGTCGTCTTATGGTGTCACTTATCTCTCGAATCCTCTCCTCGTGTTCCAGTAGTTGTTTGTCTCTCTTTTGCTCAGCTTCTTTATTCTCTGTCATTTGGTCTTCTATGTCACTAATTCTTTCTTCTGCCTCATTTATCCTGGCAGTGAGAGCTTCCATTTTTGATTGCACCTCATGAATAGCTTTTTTGATTTCAACTTGGTTAGATTTTAGTTCTTTTATTTCTCCAGAAAGGGCTTTTATCTCTCCGGAGAGGGTTTCTCTAATATCTTCTATGCCTTTTTCGAGCCCGGCTAGAACCTTGAGAATTGTCATTCTGAACTCTAGATCTGTCATGCTACCTATGTCTGTATTGATTAGGTCTCCAGCCTTCGGTACGGCCTCTTGTTCTTTTTTTTGAGGTGAGTTTTTCCGCCTTGTCATTTTGTCCAGGTAGGATTTGCTTTCTCCTGCTGTGGAATTCCGCTGTTCTTGGTGACTGAAGTTGGTTTTGGATCGGTTTCTTGTTGATCTTCTGGGGGAGGGGCCTGTTGTAGTGATTTTCAAGTGTCCTTGCCGCAGGCGGAATTGCACCGCCCTTGCCAGGGGCCGGGCTAAGGAATCCGCTCGGGTTTGCTTTCGGGAGCTTTTGTTCCCTGAGCGCTTTCCGTAGAGTTCCGGAGGACGGGAATGAAGATGGCGGCCTCCCAGTCTCCGGCCCGGAGGAGCCGAGAGCTTGGGGTTCCGCTCCTCAGTGCGCTCTCAGAGCAAAGCGCCCAACAGTCCCGCCTCCCTGGCTTGCGGTCGCGCCTCGAGGAAAGCAGTCAATTGTTGGAGCTGGAGAAAAGCGCCGGGTCGCTTTTGTCTCTGTGGCCTCCGGCCGCGCTCCGAGCCCACCCAGCCTGCGACCGGCACAAGGTAACCCTGGGCTTAGAGCTCACTCCTCGGCTTTGTCGCTATAGCCGGCTTCCCCGCTCCAATACCTGCGAGCTCTGCGGCACTCAGACACCCCCAGTCCTTCTGTGACCCTGCGGGTCCTGGGGTTATGCTGACCCCGCCTGGGTTTCCCCCCAGTTTAGCCTCTGGAGCGATGTCTCCCAGTGGAGCCGACTTTTAAAAGTCCCGATTTTGTGCTCCGTGGCTCGGCCGCTTGCCGGGTGCCGGCCCCTCCCCCCGGGGTCTATCTTCCCGTCGCTTTGGATTCACTTCTCCGCAGGTCCTACCTTTCAGAAAGTGATCGATTTTCTGTTTCTGGGATTGTTGCTCTTCTTCTCTTTGATTTCCCGTTGGATTTGTAGGTGTTCACAATGGTTAGATAAGCTATCTAGCTGATCTCCTGCTACCCGATGTCGTCTCAGCCTGCTACTTCTCCGCCATCTTCTTGTCTCTAAATAACCATTCTGTAAGTGATTTTTTGAAAATAATGTGTTGGAAGTAAGGCACTACCCAGAGTGACCCCACTTTTAGTTTTCTTTTCCATAGAAAAAGCTGCTTCAGATTTCTGATTCAGATTATCTTTCACTGTTGAGTAATGTATCAGTTTTTAATGTGTTTTTATTTGGTCTTCCTAGAGAATAGAATGGGGAATAAGATAGATTAGAAACAATAACAAATTGGTAATTGAAGACTGTTTAGTTCTGAGGGAAGAGAAAACTATCAATGTGAAATGGCAGCTGCAGAAATGTTGAGAATAAGGGTAAAGGTCTCCTTCATTCTCCGTAGGTCCAAACTCCTCATCTTTGTAAAGATGCCCCTCTTGCCGTCTTTCATCTCTCAGTAAATAGAACTTTCTCTTTCTAGTTATTCAGATATCAAAAATGTCACTCATTCTTGACTCCTTCTTTCTTTCCTTCATACCCTACCTCTAGTCTACCAGAAAATCCTGTCAGTTTCCTTCAAAGGCTGTCTGACCATTTTTCATCACCTTCACTACTACCAAGTTTTTGATCCAAGGCACCATCATCTCTAGACCAAGCAATTGTTATAGCCTCCTGACTGGTTTCCTTGTTTTCTAATGCCCAAGTTTGTTTTCAGCCAGTGATCCTTTTAAATCCATGTCAGATCATGTCACTTCTCTGCTTAAAACTCTCCGAGAGCTTTCCATGTCACTCAGGCAGAAACTCAGTCTTTTTTTCTTTTTTTAATATTTTACTTATTTATTTGACAAAGAGAAAGAGCGCGCACTAGTAAGGGGAGTGGCAGACACAGGGAGAAGCAGGCTTTCTGCTGAGCAGGGAGCCCAATGTGGGGCTTGATCTGAGGATCCTGGGATCATGACCTGAGCCTAAGACAGATACTTAACCAACTGAGCCACTCAGGCGACCCTGTAACTCAGTCTTTACAGTGACCTGCAAGATCCTTTGCAATCTAGCCCCCATTAGCCTGTCAGATCTTAACTGCATTCCAGCTGTGTGGGATGCCTTTGTGTTTCTTTCTTTTCTTTTTCTTTATTTTTCCTTCATATTTCTTGACTTACTACATATGCTCCTACCTCAGGACCTTTGCACTTGCTATTTCCTCTTTGTTCAAACATCTGCATGATTATTCATCCACTTCTTTTAGCTCTTAAGTATGGCCCTTTTGGAATGGTTCTTTCTGACCATCACATTTTAAATTGCGTATATACCCTCATACCTCACCCAAGTCTTCTATCCCCACTTTATTTTTCTCTTACTACTATCTGCATACTCTACATTTTATTACCTTTTTTAAAAAAGATTTTATTTATTTGACAGAGAGAGACAGAGAGAGAGAACACAAGCGGGGGAGTGGAAGAGGGAGAAGCAGGCTCTCCGCTGAGCAGGGAGACCGGTGTGGGACTTAATTCTAGGACCCTGAGATCATGACCTGAGCTGAAGGCAGATACTTAACCAACTAAGCCACCCAGGCACCCTATTTTATTAGCTTTTGTTTTATTTTTGTCATATTAGAAGAGAAGTTCCATGAAAGTAGGAATTTTTGTCTGTTTGAACTCTGTGGTATCGCCATAACTTAAAACGATCCTTGGCATAAATGATATTCAGTTTGTTGAATTAATGAATAATAGTTACCATTTACTAAATGCTTCCTGTGTAGCAGGCACTGTGCTAGGTCTTTGTTATCTCTAATTCTTTGGTAATCCTCCAAGGAAACAGTATCTCTATTTGCTAGGCTTCAGAGAGGTTAAGTGAGTTTGCCATGC
The DNA here is from genome assembly GCF_963455335.1 of Martes martes. NCBI lineage: Eukaryota > Metazoa > Chordata > Mammalia > Carnivora > Mustelidae > Martes > Martes martes. The sequence continues at coordinate 83,307,327 of NC_137894.1, forward strand.
CAAGTTTGTTAGTAGCAACTGAGCTGGGATTAGAACCCATCTCTAAAATCTGAGTTCTATTCATTAATGTTCATAATGAAATACTGGGTCACTAAGAAATTTAACAAGATTGTTTGGTGTTCTACATTTGATAAAGGAAAGCATGTAACATATTTCTAACAATAATTCTGTCTTGGGTTATCTTGACTTTAAAAGATTAAAATGGAATAAAGTTGGGTATTTAAAGGGGCATGCCTCAGTTATCTGGAACATTTACTTACATGTGGAACACATTATTCCCTCAAAATGCAAGGTAGAAAGGAGTACTTATATTCTTGAAGAAATCCAAGAGATCTTTAAAAATACTCTGTTTTTTAATTTGCTTTAACTGTGCTTTTTTAAAAAATAAGGCATAGGGACGCCTGAGTGGCTCAGTTGGTTAAACAGCTGCCTTCGGCTCAGGTCATGATCCCAGGGTCCTGGAATTGTGTTCCACATGGGGCTCCTGGCTCCTGAGAAGTCTGCTTCTCCCTCTGTCTGTGCTCCCCTGCTTGTTCTCATGCTCGCTTTCTTTTCCTGATGAATAAATAAATAAATAAATAAATAAAAATAAAGCGTACATATATATAAGGTTTATTATATGTTAGTCACTATTGTGTGTACCTTACAACTATTAACTCATTTAACCTCATCTTTTTTTGTTTCAAGATTTTATTTATTACACACACACACACACACACACACACAGAGTGTCAGCGAGACGGATAGAGGGAGAGCGAGAGACAATCCCAAGCAGACTCCAGGCTGAGTACAGAGCCTGACTCGGGGCTTGATCTCAAAACCCTGAGATCGTGTCTTGAGCCAAATCCCAAGAGTCAGATACTTAACCGGCTGCATCACCCAAGTGCCCCTAACATCATCTTTATTGTGACCACTGGAAAGTTACTTCATTGCAGTAGTGTCTGCTTATCCGCAGTTTCATTTTCCGTGGCTTCAGTTACTTGTAGTCAGCCATGGTCCGGAAGCACGTGATCCTCCGCCTGATGTATTGTCAGAAGGTCAGTAGTAGCCTAATGCTGCGTCACAGTGCCTGTCATTTACCTCACTTCATCTCATCACATCAGCATCTTATCACGCACATCATCACAAGAAGGGTGAGTATAGTCCAAGAAAGATATTTTGAGAGAGAGAGAGAGACCACATTTACGTAACTTTTATACAGTATGTTGTTCTAACTGTCCTATTTTGTTATTAGTTATTGTCATTAATCTCTTACTATGCCTAATTTGCATATTAAATTTTATCATAGGTAGGTATGTATAGAAAAACATAATGTACGTGGGTTCAGTGCAATTCATAGTTTCAAGCATTCACTGGGGGTCTTGGAATAAATCCTCTGTAGATAAGAGGGACTACTGGATTCTTGTTCTCCATTTCCTTTCCTAGTGGGAGCAGAGGTGAGGGTGGAAGCCTGAAAACAGTGCAGCGTAGAAGAGGAAGTTGTGATTTAGATGAATAAATGCAGAATGTGTATCTAGCACAATGTCAGTCCTGAGAAGGAATGAATCAAATCGTTGTTGAGGTTTCAGTGGGGTGAAGCTCTTTACCTCTCTGCCTTTCAAAGGTAGAAATTCAAAGTTAAGTTTGGAGCAGAGCACATGACACTTCTTAATGTTCAGCAGTACTTTTTAGCATTAGGCTGAAACTAAGCCAGTGGTTCTTCTCCCGCTAGGCTGCAAGAAATAGGAGATAAAAGAGTTAAGAATTTGGTGTCTGAAAGTGTCAAACTTGAATCTGATCAAGCATCTAGAACCAACTACTAATTTACAGGAAATATAGGGGGTGTATTACACCTGAAGACTGCAATACCAGATCCAGTCCATAGGAAACTCAGTGAGACAACTCCGGATCTTCTGATAAGTCAGTTGCAAGGAGATAGAGACCTGTAAATCAAAAGCAATTTGTACTCTATCAGTCATTTGCAGGGTATGGACTGTATTGGGCTTTTAATTCCTGATCTGAACAATCAGAGAAATCTGAACACCAGTTGTGGGAAATATTAGGAAATTATTGTTTATTATTTTTTTAGGTGTAATAATGCTAGTGAGTTATGTTTTAAAACTTTTTATTTTAGAGCTGTGCACTGAAATATTTATGGTTGAAATGATGTGATGTCTGAGATATGCTTCAAAAATAACTGGGAGGGGTACCTGTGTGACTCAGTTGGTTAAGCCTTTGCCTTTGGCTCAGGTCATGATCTTGGGGTCCTGGGATCGAGCCCCTCATCCAGCTCCTGCTCTAGGGGAACCTGCTTCTCCCCTCCCCCCCACTGTGCTCTCCGTCACTCACTCTCGCTCACTCTCAAATAAATAAAATCTTAAAAAAATAAATAACTGGGAAATGAGGGATTTGCATAAGTAACAAGATTGACTCTGAGTGGATAAAGTTAGTTTATGGGTTCATTGGAATTTATTATATTATTCTATTCTGTATATGTTTCATATTTCTATTGTAAAAATCATTTTTTAAAAAAAAGTTGGCACAAATAAATACATGCATGCTTTCAGGTTAGAAATTATGAAGAGAGCAATTAATAAAACAATGTATCATTAGTGAATTTCATGCAGAGGCAACATCTTTCTATATTTTCCCCCAAATCTGTACTCACTGTAAAATGTGAAAATAGTTTAGAAATACCACTATAGAAAGTGAAAATCCCCTTCTTCAATCAAATGTTTAAAAATACTGAAAATTTTCGTGTCTTTTGCACATGATAAATGTTCTTTTTTGCATTTAGGAAATGCATGAAAGATGAAATTTAGATCAAGAGCAGGAGAGAGATTTCTGTTGAACCACACTGTTTTCGCTTTGCAGAAAGATTAATGTCTGCTCTGGAGTTAAAAAAAAATCCTTTACATGTTAATCCATTCTGTAGTGAAAACTGCAGCCAAAGTGGCAGTCTGGAATGTTCCAGCGTGCATCTACCCCTGTCTTTAATCCAGGTGACAACTGCAGATTAATTCTGGTGTGGTTAGGACTTCCATGAAGGGAAATTTGAACCTGAGAGCTTATGTTCTCAGCGGTGTTAATTGGAAGATGTGGAGTAAGGGGATTTCCACTCTTTGTTAATAAGATCTCCAGGCATATTTCCTCTTTGTTTTTGCATTTTCCTGAGTTATGAAGCAGCTGCAGGGTAGTAAAATCTGATTTCCTGCACTTAGGAATGCTGGCTTTACTTTTGGAGATTTATAATGGGAAGAGTGAAATGTTTATGGATTGAGCTACCTACGCAGCTGATTTAAACATCTGTGTTGTTTATAAGTTCACTGCATTTGTGCCAGTGGTAGGTTTGCTCAGATGATTTGAAGTAGCAGATAACTCAGTTGTCTCAGAGGCAGGCATTCATGGATTACTGTTTTAAGTAACCATATGCCTCTTTGCAAACTAACTGAAAAACTATGAATGGCAAAATTGCATTCTGCTGTATTAATAAAAATGCTCTATCTCCTTTGCAGACTAATACGGTATAAATGCTTGTCTTTTTTTTTTTTTAATTTTATGTATTTATTTGAAAGAGAGAGAGACAGCGAGAGAGGGAATACAAGCAGGGGCAGTGAGAGAGGGAAAAGCAGGCTTCCCGCGGAGCGGGGAGCCAGATGCAGGGCTCGATCCCAGGACCCTGGGATGGTGGCCTGAGCTGAAGGCAGTCTCTTAACGACTGAGCCACCCAGGTGCCCCTAAATGCTTGTCTTTGGGGTTGAACTGATTATTTAACCTATAAATTCCCCAAAATGAGAAAAGCGAGAGGGTATTTTTCAGGAAAATAGGATAAGGCTGTATCAGGTACTGTGCCTGGGTACAATGTCACTTAGTAGAGTGAAGGCTCAGGTGCTATTAAACGTTAGGTGAAAGGTGAAAGGCATTATCATAAATTAATACCTTTTCTGCAGGCAGTATCTCATGGCCTAATAACTGTGATTCATTTTTTTTTTTTCAAAATATATTTGAGGGCCTGTACCACATATAAACATGGGCCAGACCTTTGGATATAGAAATTTTTGAAGTGATCTCTTCCCAAGTTGCTCTCACTAAGTTTGTGTTAATAGTATCAGGCTTCTGTGCAATCAGAGAAACCCCAGATGATTATTAGAAAATAAGAACTGGTTATTATTTTTAAATGTTTGTTTTTCCAACTTTTTTGAGATATAGGTGACATATAGCATATTAGTTTAAGGGGTGCAACACAGTGTTTTGATACATGTAAGGAAATGATTATTAAATAAAGTACCAGAATAACCTAATAGATCACTTCCAGAACTAGCAGAGCTGAATGATCAGGTCCAAAACACAGCATTCATTGTTCCTGACTGTCAGCTGTGTTATCAGCGAAGCTAAACTAGTTTTGAAATCCAAAAGTGTTTACTTTTAATTTAACATTATTGTATTAAAATTAAAGTTTTAAAGTAGAATACCCTTATAAAGTAAAGGAATGATAGTAGGTTTTGAGGGGAGAGGAAGATGTCATAAATCTTCTCTCTTGTTTTGTAATTAACTCTGATGGTTTTTAGGTTCTGTTCCATGAGATTCTGAACTCTCAGAAGCTTCAGTAAAATTTTGTGTAAATATATGTGCAGTGTTTCAGGTGAGTTTTGGACTGGTAGGTAGATACCACACATCTATCCAGAATAAAATTAGATTAAATTTCCTATAGCTAAGGGCACCAACATTTATCTGAAAATGGCTAAATATAGAAGAAACAGGTGCAGTGTATTTCAACAGACTTTACCTCCGTCACTGGAGTCCATAATGGGGCTGAGCAGCCAGTGACAATGGCCATTCAAGACCCTATCTTAGTTCACATTGCATTACAGATTTTTTTATATTAGGCTGACACCACTGTTTACAAAGACTTAATGCCACTATCTAGATGCCTCCTTTAAGAAGACTTTTAGGAATATTGGGCTCTTGGACCCCCATGTCCTCTCCTTCCTGGAGGAGAAAACCCATTTCCCTGCAGTGGAATGCATTTTCTCCTGGAAAAAGACCCAAAATCTTTATGGAGTCCCAGAGGGTTGGTTGTTTTTTGTTTTTTGGTTTTTTTCTTTCACCTTCAGCTGTAGTGCTCCTTTGTCCCAGTGACTCCCAAATTGTCTTCTTTAATCCTCACTATTCTTTCGAATGCCAGATCAGTGTAATCACCTGTCTGTGTGACATTTATATGTGATTATGCCATTATGGACTCAAATTCAGTGTGTCACAAATCAAATTCTTCACAAATGCTCCTTTCCTTCTGGCTTCTGATCACACACCATTGAGTTTCTTTTTGTGACTTTCTTCTTTGCCACCCAGACTGAAGTGACTAAAACTGCTTTTGATTCCTCTCTTCGCCTTAACCTTTTTGTCTAATCAGTCACAGATCCTCTTGGGCAGTATTTCTCTTATCTGCCTCTGCTGTTCTATTCCCACAGCTCTCATACCTCCACTAGATCCTTCCTCAACCTCAGCTTCCGTGTTACCTTCTGACATTTTTCTTATGTCGACACCTCCTGCCATCATTCTTTCACACTATTGCCAGATCAGTTTTCTCAGAACAGATTTTGAATACATTATTCCCTTGCCTGAAACCCTTGTGGCATTTCCCATTCCTACCCTAAAAGTAACTCCTTCTTTGGCCGCAGCCCACTTTTCAAGCCTCATCTCTTACCATTCTCTTCCACAAGCACACACTGCACCCAGAGCTGATGGCTCATTGGCTCTGGCCTGCTTTGCCCTTTCTGTTCCTCTGCTTTTTCTCCTCCTCTAAAATGTATGCTTGTCTTCACATCCGTTTTTTCTTCAAGGCTTGTCTCAAGTCCCTTCTCTGTCATGAAGGCCTCTCTAATCTGCATGGACCTTTTCTTCTTTGGAACTTGGAGCATTTCTGAACCCTGGCATGCACTTGGCTATTTACCCTATACCGTCTGTTCTCGTTTTAGTGCTTAGGTTTTCACATTGGTATCTGATGTCTCATCAACCATCTTATAAGCTCTTTGAAGGACAGGGTACCTTTCTTTGTATTCTCCATGATGCTTGGCATGGAGGAGGCATGCAGAAAATATTGTTATTTATACATTATCATCCAGTGTTTATATTTTTTTCAATGTTTATATTTCTTATGTGATAGCTACCATGTATTTAATTATATTGCTTAATCTTTACAGTAATTTTTTATAGTATTATATATTATCATCCAGTATTTATATATTTTTTTCAATGTTTATATTTCTTTTTTTTTTTAAAGATTTTATTTATTTATTTGACAGGCAGAGATCACAAGTAGGCAGAGAGGCAGGCGGGGGGTGGGGGGGTACAGGCTCCCTGCCGAGCAGAGAGCCCTATGTGGGGCTTGATCCCAGGACCCTGAGATCATGACCTGAGCCGAAGGCAGAGGCTTTAACCCACTGAGCCACCCAGGTGCCCCAGTGTTTATATTTCTTATGCGATAGCTATCCTGCACTTAATTATATTGCTTAATCTTTACAATAATAATTTTCAGTAACTTGTGAAAGCCACACTGTTTAAGTCATGAAGTCAGGATTCACACTTAGCTCTTTGGATTCAATTATACACGCCATTTACACTTACTAGTAATTCTACTTACTAGTTTGATGGTTTTGTTTTGTTTTGTTTTTTTTGAGGGTGGAAGAGTGCTTAACACCTACCTTGCTATTACTTGCTTGATTAATGGTAGCAGAAGAAGTGTGCAAGCATGGATTAGTAGTCATTGCTAACAGGGCTAAGGCAAACAGATGCAAACTGTGCCAAGCAAACTGTGTCAGGGTTCACAGGAAAATAGAATTTCCCCTTAATCTCGTTGCTTACTGGTGGAATGACTCATCTTCCAGTTGTACGTTGTTCTTAAGTTATTCAATATTTGTATAAGTTGGACATGGGAGGGAAAACCGCTGATGAGATATACAAACCACGTCATTTGAGCTTATGAGTGTTCCCGGGATAGCCCCAAGATGTCAGCCTGTGTATTCTTGGCTCTCCAATTTACTTTTGACTCTTTCACCTTTTGAATTTCTTTCAGAATGAGGCCACCTCCCAGTTCCTTTCTGCCTTCCATGTAGACCGCTTCAGGAGGCTACTTTTTATTACTGTGATGCACAAGGCTTGACCATATGCTTACTTTGTTGTAGTCAGATTTAGGATTGTTTACTCAGACACTAGAAATTCCAGGAATTGAAAATTTTCCCTTCTCTAGTCTCCCTTTTCTATTCTTGATTTTTTTTTTTTTTTTTTTTTTTTTCATTGAAAGAGGACAAAAAGCGGTGCCTGGGTGGCTTAGTCATTAAGCATCTACCTTCAGCTCGGGTCATGATCCCAGGGTTCTGGGATCGAGACCCCCATCAGGCTCCCTGCTTGGCAGGAAACCTGCTTCTCCCTCTCCCACTCCCCCGGCTCATGTTCCCTCTCTCGCTGTGTTTCTCTCTGTCAAATAAATAAATAAAATTTAAAAAAAAAGAAAAAAGAGGACAAAAAGATAACCCAGACCATTTTCTTTTGTAATTAACAATAAAAATGAGTATAGATGACAGCAAATTCTGCCTCGATGCTAGTGAGAAAATGTTAAGCTTTGATGGCTTTTGCTGTTACAATGTTGTTTCTGGTTTATAAACAAAAGAAATAGCTTATTCGGCTCAGTAAAGTAATGAGTTAAGTAGGAGTCAGAAATAGAGGTTCTGTGTTTTTTATGTGGTCATTAACTTGGTTTCTTGGTGTATCTCAGTTTTCTCACAGCATTGTTTGGAGGACAGAATCAGAAGGTATGTGCCCGTTGTAAAGCATAAAGTAGTTTTCAAAGAAGCATGACAGGCAGTCCTAGTGGAAAAGACTTGATTTATGAATCATCTGTACCTGTGTAGTGCATGGGCAATGGATCTAGTCTCAGTCCAGAGCCCTTCTGAAGGGGATGAGCTGAATGGTTTCTTTGGCCCTTGAATCGTAACACCTGGGAAAAAATGAACTGTAGACATGCTTTTCTTACACATATGGAGGCAGGTTATTGGTACTTAGAGGGATCCATCTACCCCACCACCATGTGAAGACAGGAGCAGGGAAAGTTATTTTCCTTTATAGACCAAAGAGTTATAAATAGTGACAAGCTGCTGATAAAACTTGTGCTATTATTACTACTTACCTAATGCACACGTTAGATGCTTTTCAAATGCTAATCAAATCATTTAATTTTATTGAGTCCTTACGGTAACCCTCTGAAGTAGGTAGGTGGCCCCACTTTATACCGGAGGAACCTTGAGGCTCAGAAAAGTGACCAAAGTCATAAGAGGCAATAGATGGCCTGGCAGAGAAGATGCAAATCCAGGTAGACTTATGACTAGTTCACACTCCTTTAGCACATTCACAGCTCCTCTGAGGGCTTGTACTTGTACCTGAGAAGGATAATAATAATACGGCATCCAAAGTTACTGTTAAAGGAAACATTTTGAGTTTATTTTTTTAGAGTGGGCAATGAAAAATCTATAAAGACTCTGAAAAAGAGCCTTGGACGATGCTCTGTAATTGCTTTTCTCTGGGAATTCTTTTTGAGGGCTTCAGGTTCTATGTGTCATACTAAATTTTTCTTCAAAACTTTTCTCTCCCTTATTTGAAAAGGATTTCAATTTTCAATTTTCAATTTTCAAAAAAATTTTTCAAATTTTTCTTCAAAACTTTTCTCTCCCTTATTTGAAAATCAGAAATTACTTTCTGATTTTGGGGAGGGGGGTAGTTTTTCCACTGAGTTTCAGCTCCGCATATTTTTATTTTGTTTTGGTTTGGGATCATCCAGTGAAAGGACTTAAATTTTCTGTGTGTTTGCTTCCAAGGAAGGAGGGAAGTTTGGCACAGTGTTGATGCTTTAGAGCTGGTTCCTGGTTGCTTATAAAGCAGAGGGGATTTCCAGAATGTGTAAGCGTGGATGAACTCCTTTAACTGAAAGCAGAATTAAAAAACAAAAAACAAACAAACAAACAAAAGTGGTTAACAGCATTTCTGGGAGCCATGTTTATCGCCTTTCCTTGTGTGATGTGTTCCTTTCTAACTTGGGAGCAAGATTCTGCAATTAAAAATGTACTGCCATAAAAAAAAATGTATTGCCTTTTTGCCTTTCTTTTAGCCTTCTTTTTAAGTCAGGATAAGATGGGAACAGGAAGGAGAGTGGGATTAAAAAGAATATGGCTTTTTGTTCTGCCTAAAAATTTAATTTCTAACTATTTTTAACTGAACAAGATCTATTTCCTCAAAGCCCATGCAGGAAATAACTTTAAACTTGTGAGTAAGTACCATTTTTCTGGGATATTTAGTAGACGAATCTACTTGTAAATATACTTAGCTGCTGGAGAACACGCGTTGAACACAACCCAAGGTAAATGTGGACGGCAAAGGGCTTTTTATTACTTGTTACAAGTGAGGAGACAGGGAGATAGCTCTCAAAGTACTACCTCCCTGTGGGGTTGCTACAGGAAGCTTTTATTCAGTGTATTGGGGGCGGAGCAGGGAGTTTACAGACAACTTGTTCAATTGCTCATGCCTGGCATGTGAATATACATTGTATATTCAAAAACAGGCAGAAAATTCTGCCCATAGAAGATCTTAGTATTCTAATGAGCTAAAGGTAACTTCAGGTCAGTTCCCAGGAGTCCCTGCACAGGTTCTCAACTCCAGTCCAGTTGAACCGGCTGACATGTAAGGGGCTATATCAGGCCAGACACACAAAGGGGCTATCAGGTAGAACACCTAATCAGTGTCTCCTTGGCTGGAACTGTTGATTCTGCAAAACAAAACACATTCCTTCCCTACTTGTATCCCTTCTTGTTCTCCCGTCTGTTTTTTTGTTTTGTTTTTTGTTTTTGTTTAAAAGCTTTTCTTTTTTATTTTGATACAAAATTCTGAAGGTGCACATCTTTGATACATAAATGTGAACAACCACCCACACACAAACATTTTTTTTTAAGATTTTATTTATTTACTTGACAGAGAGAGAGATCACAAGTAGGCAGAGAGTCAGGCAGAGAGAGAGGGGGAAGCAGGCTCTCTGCTCAGCAGGGATGCTGAGGCAGATGTGGGGCTCCATCCCAGGACCCTGAGATCATGACCTGAGCCGAAGGCAGCAGCTTAATCCACTGAGCCACCCAGGCGCCCCCCTCCACAAACATTTTTAAATGAAGTTTTTTTTCTTTTCCTTAGTAGTTTTTTTTTTTTTTAACTTAAAAAAAATTAACATATAATGTATTCTTTGTTTCAGGGGTACAGGTCAGTGATTCATCAGTTTTACACAATTCATAGCACTACCAAAGCACATACCCTCCCCAGTGTCTATCACCCAGCCACCCCATCCCTGCCCCCACCTCAAGCAACCCTCAGTTTGTTTCCTGAGATTAAGAGTCTCTTATGGTTTGCCTCTCACTCTGGTCCCCTCTGTTTGATAGCTTTCAGCTCTCTTAGATTTTAATCACTTCCCTTTTCATGGAGTTAACAGAATGACTGTAATGTACTTACTCAGTTTTCTATAAAAGGATATTTGGGTTGTCTAAACTAAGTCTTACTATTGCGAACATGCCACAGTGAATCTCCTTGCACATTTGTAATTTCTCACATACTCCAAGACAGCTGTAACAGATTTCTGCAAATGGGATTGTTAGGGCAGTGGAAATGTATCAGTTTTGATTGGCCACCATGGAAATTTATCAGTATACATACACATTGATTAGGAAAGTATGAGAATTCTTATTTCTCCACACCTTTGTGTTTCAGTGTCATCAAACATTTTAATTTTTGTCTCTCTGAAGTGAAAAATAGATCTCAGTATAGGATTAACTTACATTTTTTTAATGAGTCAAGCATCTTTTCATAGGTTTCAAAACCACTTGTATTTTTTTTTCTGAAAATTTCTTGCTTCTGTCTTTTAGAAAAATCTACTTGTAAATCTGTTTGCACATGTTATATTCTATTTTAATTGTTTACTTTCCTCCCAAAATGCTGGTTGCAACCTATTAAATTGATTTCATAACCCAGTACTGGGTTGTGACCTACAGTTGAAAAATACTTCATTAGACTTCTCCATGCAGGTGAAATCTCATTAGTCTATGAGTAGTCATTTTTGGGGTAGGGAGCAGGAGAAGGAGGGATATCTCATCCTAAATAAGGAAGAAAGACCACTTCCAGGCAAGTATGATTTCTTGATAAAAGAACTCAGAAAAGGGATTTGCATTTCTCTCCCATTGTTTGTAAATACCTTATGAGGGAGGTCAGTAGTGTTGATTGGTGTGCCTTGCATCAGAGCATAGGCTTTTGAATGCAAACTGGTGTACCCATTGTGGAAAACAGGATGGAGGTTCCTCAAAAAGTTAAAAATGGAACTAACCTATGATCTAGCTATCACACTACTGGGTATTTACCCAAAGAATAGAAAAACACTAATTCGGAGGGATGCATGCTCCCTTATGTTTACTGCAGCAGTATTTACAATAGCCAAGGTATGGAAGTAGCCCGGTTGATGAATGGATAAAGACTATGTGGCATATATCGTTATATTTTTTGCTTTAGATATGATTTTCAAAAAATTATTATTAATACTCATGTCAAGGAGCTTTTTTCCTATTTTCTTCTAGGAGTTTCATGGTTTTAGGATTTACATCTAAACCTTTAATCCAGTTTGAATTAATTTTTGTGGGTGGTATAAGATAGGGGCCAAGTTTCATTTTTTTACACGTGAATATCCAGTGTTCCCAGCACCATTTATTTATTTATTTATAAAGATTTCTTTATTTTAGAGAGAGAGAGTAAGCAGGGAAGAAAGGCAGAGGGAGAGGGAGATAGAGTCTTTAAGCAGACTCCATGCTGAGTGTGGAGCCAGACATTGGGCTTGATCTCACCACCCTGAGATCATAACCTGAGCTGAAACCAAGCATCAATGCTTAACCCGCTCTGGCATCCATGTACCCCTCCCAGCACCATGTATTGAAGAGGCTATCTTTTCTCCATTGAGTATTCTTGAGTTCCTTGTTAAATATTAGTTGACTGTGTATGCTTGGGTTTATTTCTGGGCTCTCCATTCTGTTTCATTGGTTTGTTTGTCTTTTTATGCCAACCCCACATGGTTTTATTTACTATAGCTTTATAATATAGCTTGAAACCAGGAAGTATGATGCCTTGTTCTTCCTTCTTCCTTGTCAGTATTTCTTCGGTTATTTGGCGTCTTTGTGGTCCCATATAAATTTTAGGAGTGTTTTTTTTCTGTTTTTTTATTTTAAAAATGTACTTGGAAACTTGATAGGGATTGAATTGGATCTACAGATGGCTTTTTGATAGTGTTGACATTTTAACAATATTAATTCTTCCAATTTATCAACACAGGATACCTTTCCATTTATTTGTATCATCTTAGATTTCTTTCATCATTTTATGAAAAGTAGACAATGGACCTGAATAGACATTTTTCCAAGGAAATTTTGTGAATGGCCAACAGGTACATGAAAAGATACTCTGCATCACTACTCATTGGGAAATACAAATTAAAACCACAATGAGATATCACCTCATACCAGTTAGAATGGCCATCATCAAAAAGATAAGAGATAACAAATGCTTGGGTGGATATGGAGAAAAGAAGACCCTTGTGCACTGTTGGGGGGGATTGTAAATTGGCACTGCCAGTGTGGGAAACAGTATGGAATATGGAGGTTCCTCAAAAAATTAAAAATAGAACTACCATATGATCCAGCAATTCCCATTCTGGGAATATATCCAAAGGGAATGAAAACACTAGTCAAAAAGATATCTAAACCCCCATGTTCATAGCTTTATTTACAGTAGCCAACACAGGGAAACAACTTGTGTCCATTGATAGATAAATGGATAGAGAAGTTGTGGCATATATATACAATGGGAGTATTATTCAGTCATTAGAAAACAAGGAAATTTTACCACTTATAACAACATGGATGGACCTTGAAGGCATTAGGCCAAATGAAATAAGTCTGACAAAGACAAATACGGTATGATCTCACTTATATGTGAAATCTAAATAAAGAAAACCCACCAAACTCAAAGAAAAAGAGATCAGACTTGTGGTTACCAGAGGCAGAAGGTGGGGAGAAGGGGAATTGGAGGCAGATGGTCAAAAGATATAAACTTCCTTTTATAAGATAAATAAGTACTAAGTACGTAATATATAGCACGATGACTGTAGCTAACACTACTGTGGGATCTGTGGGAACTTATTAAGACAGTAATCTTTAGAGTTCCTATCACAAGGAGAAAACTTTTTTCCTTTTATGGTACCTATATGAAATGATGTTAGTTAAACCTAGTGTCGCAGTCATTTCACAATATATGTAAATTGAACCGTCATACTGTGTATCTAAAAGTTATACGGTGGTGTGTGGCACTCATTTCTCAATAAAACTGGAAAAAGCATAGGCCATAATTTATTAGTATGTACTGTCCAGGAGGAAGGAAAAACTGACACAGGGCTGGTGCCTGGGGATTCAGGCCCACCTGAGGACTACTCCACCATCTTCAAACATGGCTGTTTTGTTGTCTTCTGGCTTTTGTGGTTCTCAGCTTGATTTTTGTTGCTCTAAGGTATAGTGGCACGCATGAGAGCATGGATTTCTAGGTTTTGAATCCCAAGTCCACCACTTACTGATTCTGTGACCTGCTTAATTTCTCTGTGCTTTAGTTTCCTAATCTTTTCAGTTCCTAATCATTTTTAGGAGTGAGAGAGTTAACAAATGAAAAGCACTTAGAATTCTTGTTTTTCTGTACTTTGTGATCTACATGGTACGTGGAAAACCCTATAAAAAGTCTTTCTATTTATTATTTGGCTTGCTGTATATAGGATTTCTTTCTTTAACCTCAAAATTTAAAATTTTGTGAGAAGAGAACTAGGTGAATTTTTTCATTAAGTTTTCCTTCAGTCTCATGAATCTTTAAAGACATAGATTTTTTTTTAATATTAAGAAATTTTGGTTTTTTTTTAATGATTAGTTCTCATCTTTTTGTTCCAGTTTATTCCTCACTGTTGTGAGGCTTAAGTTGTCTCTACTTTCTGTCCTTTGTATCTATAATTTGTTTTCTTTTAGCAGTCTCTCTTACTTCTTTTCCTCTGCATTCTAGTAGAATTTCTCAACGTTTGTGCTGCATTTCACCAAATACATGTTCTAGTAAATTACTTCTGGTCTTTACTGCTTTGGAGATTTAAATTCTGCTGCTGCATTTCTTTTTTCTTTCTTTTTTTTTTTTGCATTTCTATTTTATTTTTGCCAGATCCCTTTGCATTTCTTGCAGTTCTCTCCTTAAAGCTTATTGCTCTTTCTTCATAGATGCAACTGAGTTTGTCCTCAATAATAAACAATAATAAAATGTGTCCTCAATCCCCTGAGTTTTTATTGTTTCTGAGGGCCTCCTCCCTCTTCTTTTGCTACATCACCCATTCTATCTGGCCATTTGACCCACTCTGGTTTTCTCTAGCACCTGTGCACCAATGATTCACAGATACATATACCTCCAGCCCTCACATTCTCACTGAACCCCAAATTTCCTGTTGGGCATCTTCCTGAATAACATTCTTTCAACAACAGGATGAGAATGGTAAACTGTTTTTTATTCTTTGTAAATGTCTATTTGAATGATAGTTTAATTGCGTAGAATTTAATATTTTCCCTCAACACTTTGAAGATAGTATCACAATATCTTCTGGTCTCTATTTTAGTTACGGTTAAGACATTTGCTTTCCACCCTTTTTTTTTTTTTTTTTTTTTTTATTTAAGTAATCTCTATACCCACTGTGGGGCTTGAACCTCATGACCCTGTGTTCAAGAGTCCCATGCTCCTCCAAGTGAGCCAGCCAGGCACCTCTTCAGTTCAAGTTTTGTTCTATAGATCATCTCTGTCCTCCTCATTGCTCTTAAAAATTTTTTTCACTTCTGTTGTTTCATTATGATGTGTATGTATAAATGTATTTATTTTTCCTGCTTGAGATTCACTGAACTTCCTGAATCTGAGGTTTTATATCTTGAATCACTTCTGAATAACTCAGCCCTTGTATTTTCCAAGTACTGCTTCTCCTGAAATTCTTTTAGACTTCTGGGGGACCCTTTCACTCTCCTCCATGTCTCTTACTCTTTCTTTCATATATTTCATGTCATTGTATCTCTGAATTGCATTCTGGGTAACATATTTAGATCTGTCTTCTAATTCACTACTTCTTACCTCAGATGTGTCTATTCTTTTTACCCATTTGTTTACAGGTTTTCTCCCCCATTGTTTTCAATAATTTACAGACCACAAAATTCACCATTTTAAGTGTACACTTCAATGGTTCTGAGTAAATTTATAAATTTGTGTGGCTATCAGCATGACTCAATTTTAGAATACTTTTTTCACTCCACAAACTTTCATCATGCCCTTTGGAGGGCAATCCCTGCTCCTACCCCTAACCCCAGCAACCACTGAATTGCTCTCTGTCTCTGTAGTTTTGCCTTTACTAAAAGTTTCATATAAATAGAATAATTTAATCTGTAATTTTTTTGTCTTTAACTTAACACAGTGTTGTGTATTTGTTTTTAGAATATTTTAGATTTTTTTTTAAAGATTTTATTTATTTATTTGAGAGAGTGAGAGCATGAGAGGGGAGAAGGTCAGAGGGAGAAGCAGACTCCCCGCAGAACTGGGAGCCTGATGTGGGACTCAATCCCGGGACTCCAGGATCATGACCTAAGTCGAAGGCAGTCACTTAACCAACTGAGCCACCCAGGCGCCTAGATTTAGTTTTAAATATGTTTTTGAGTTTATGTTACAGGTATCAGTAGTTCCTTTTCATTACTGAGTGTATTCTAATGTATTAATACCTCACAGTTTGTTTATTCACCACCTGATGGACATTTGGATTTTTTCCCATCCATTTAGTTTCCATTATTTTAAAATTTTAATTTTAGAACTTCTCTTTCAAATTTTTTTCTTCATTCTTTCATGGCCTATTTCTTTTCTTACAGGTTTGATTCTTTTTTTATGTTTTAATTAGTTTTCATACTTAGTTTATATTGCCTCTTAGATTTCTTTATTCTTTACCCTGAATTCTTTGGGATTTAATTCTTCTCTTGTGTCAGAGGACTCACACATGGTAGATTGTTATCCCTTGTGTTTTATGCTTTTTAAATTGATAAGTTCAGTTTTAGAGGGATTTGCTTTTCCTGTGAGAATCCCTTTATTGTCTGGATTATTGATAGTGTCTCTCTGGAGAGGTTTTCTCTTAGCTTCTGCCACGTGTCCAAGGGATATTACTGGATCAGAACCAGTTTTGTGTTTTGTGTTTGTTGTTGTTGTTGTTTTAAGTAAGCTCTACACCTAGCGTGGGACTTGAACTCATGACCCCAAGATCAAGAGTCACATGCTCTACCGACTGAGCCAGCCAGGCGCCCCTGGTTCACAACCAGTTTTTGTGTGATTTCTTGGTGGAGCATCATGAGTTTTGTATCACATAGTTTGTCTAAATTTGTACTCCAGCCTATTTAAAACATAAGCCTGAAGTTTCTTTTTGTTCAGAGATTTGTTTTTTCCTACTTAGATCCCTGGTAGAGATAGAGAAGGTGGTATATCATGTTTTGATGTCAGTGATCCTATTTGTAAAGGTTCCTCTTTCATTCAGGAGTTCACTTGCAATTTTTCCCTTCATTGGGAGGTTTGATATATCTCCAGCTCCCATGGGGATATCAAAAGCCAAGCTCCTGTTTGCTAACACCCATCCCATTTCTTTTCTTCTCTTCTAGACAACGTTAACATCAACCTTTATCCTTACCGTTCTGATTTTCAGATTTGGCCTCATCTCTGGCACTGGGAGATTTCTTTCTTTCTTTCTCACAAGTTCATCCATTCATAGGTATTTTTTTGCATTTTATACAGCCTTTTAGACTGTATTTAGACACAGCAGGAAAGGTTTGTTTTCTTTTTAGAAACTTTAGATACTTTTTTAGACACTTAAAGCAAGAAAGGTTTGTTTTCTTTTTGTTTTCATCTTACTGGAATCAGAAAATTCAGATAAGATTATAAGTATTTAAAAATAAGATAGTATACTATGGAAATTATAGCTATAATTACTAAGTGAAAAATATCTTCTAAAACATAGCTTGCTATTAGGTAAGTCTAAGCTTTCTAAGACTTATTAGTTGTTTGATTGCAGCAGTGTTTTCTAGACATACGATTTCATTTTCTCTGGCTACATTAAGGTGATCAATTTAGTGTTCTTTTTATTTAGGATTTATTTGTATTTCATGGTACAAGGAAGGTGCACAAAGAAATGTTGCCATTAGATGCAGAACTGGACTTTGTATTGTGGTTCCCATGTGAAGAGCAGTGCTTGCCACCAAAATAGCTGGTATTCCCCTGTTTTTCCATATCCGCTATGACTAAAGCCAGTTGTTCTAATACTCCCTTTTCTTCTGCTCTTTGGAAAATATAATCTGATTGTTGTGGTGTGTTGGATATAATTAACTTGTTAAGTTCACTCTTTCTTTTATGATGTAGTTTTGAGTATACATTTTGTAGTCGTGTTTCCCCTTAGATGCCATTCTAGAGTAGGATGTTAACTCAATAAAATAAATGAGAGAGATGTGTTTTGGATTTCCTGGTGAGATTTGTATCACAGTCTCAGGAATAAACTCTCATAAACACAGACCATCATTCCAAAAAATGGAAGAGTTTTAACCTCTTCTAAGTGGCAAGGCGAAAAGGAAGTTTTAGCATGTCTTTGAATATCACCTGTTGAGAAAAACCTCTTTGCCTTCTCGTCCATAATGTAGGAAGAGTAATAAATAGCAGAGTCAATTTTTACTGCTATGTATGTTTTGAGAGTCACTTAAAATTATGAGGTCAGCTCTGTCACGGCAAGTGCTGGGGTCACCTCTAGAATTCATGTGCCATGTGTAAGGCATAAGCTGTTCCATTCTTTTATTTCTCTTTTGCTGCACATATTTGGATCATTTTGCTACTCATTTGTGATTAGGTAACAACAACTGCGTCTTTGTTCCTAGTAAGTTGAAAAAGATAGGCAATGTAAGACTTTTGATTAGCTGTTTCAGAATTTTAAAATTTATTTACTCTTTCCCATATGGTAATAAAAAACAAGAACTGGCTTTTTAAAATTTAAACTTAAAACATAATACACAAAGATTTTATACTTATTCTTTGAGCTTTCAGATTGCCTAGTTGTTAATCCTCAAACGTGCAAAGTTCTGTGGTGTTTGCTAAGGGCCTTGGCAGTTTTTTCCTCTGCCTAAAAGCCTCTTCCTCAGAAGCATGGTTGACTCCTTCACTTCATTCAAGTCTTTGTTTAAATGTCACCTCATTAGAAAGGCCTTTTCTTTTCACCATATCTTAGAGAGGGGCCAGGAAGAGTGGTGCTAACACCATAACCCAGTTAATTTTTCATCAAAGCACTTTTCTATACCTAAAATTAAATATGTAGTTGTTATCTTGGTTTTGTTTCCTCTACTAATATGTAAATTTTTTTAAAGAGAGGGAGAGAGAGAAAGAGCAAGTGCAGGCAGAAGGATAAGCAGTCAGAGGGAGAAAGCAGGCTCCCTACTGAGCAAGGTGCCAGATGTGTGGGACTCAATCCCAGGACACTGGGATCACAACCTGAGCTGAAGGCAGATGCTTAACTGACTGAGCCACCCAGTCATCCTTAATATGTAAATTTCTTGAGCCCAATGAAGTTGTTCACAGTTCTGTTCCTAGGAGTAAGAACATTATTTGGCACAGAGTAGGTGTTTAATTAAAATCTATTGCTTGACTAAGTGAATGTATTACAAACTTGGGGTCTATGGGTGGAACATATCCATATATTTTTGTTTGAGGATCCATCTTTGTATTTTACTCTTTTTAAAAATTATTTGATAATACTTCAGAATTCCATGTTTGTTATTTTCCTTGAAAAATTTTAACTCTGAAACCCGGGTATTAACTTTTGTGTGGCAGCAATTGGCTGAACTAAGAACTGAGCTACTCCCTTTATAAGGGACCTACATTCTCTAGTTTGTTAGTCTTTAAGATCTTTTTCTATAGAATCTTGGACAATGAGACTTACACCATTTGCTATTTATTATTTTCCCTGCTCTGAGGGAGCATTTTGGTCCCTTTTACTTACTTATGTCACATGCCTAATCCCTGTAGGCATTTGAGTTAACAAACTCTGTTGCAAGTCATGGTATTTATAATTCCTGTGCGATAACACTTTTCAGATTTAAATTTAAAAGTATAAAATGGGTAAAGACGATAGAAGTTGTGACTGTTATGGAATTTCTAAAATTCAAGTGTACATTGAATTTATAAAACCTTTATGTTACAAAAATGAAGAACTTCCTTTAGGCCAATGAGCACTTGAGAAAAAGCTCCACATCATTAGTCATTTGGGAAGCGTACATCAAAACCACAATGAGGTACTTTTGACACCCACAGGCATGACTGTAATAAAAACCACGTGGAATAACAGGTATTGGTGAGGCTGTGGAGAAATTAGAAGCCTCATACATTGCATTTGGAAATGTAAAATGGTGCAGCTACCATTTTGGAAAATAGTCTGGTAGGTCCTCGAAAACTTGAACATAGAGTTACTGTTACTACATATTGTAACTCATGACAGTTTCCCATGTAAAACTTGTACACAAATGTTCATAGCAGCATTTAGTCATAATAGCCAAAAAGTGGAAATAATCCAAATGTCCATCAACTAATGAATGGGTAAATAAAAGGTGGTATAGCCATACAATGGAATATTATTTAGCAATAAAAAAAGAGTGGAATACTCATTTATGTTATAATGTTAACAAACCTTGAAAACATTATGTTGAGTGAAAGACGTCAATCACAAAAGACCACATGTTTCTGTAATTTGGTTTATATGATATGTCCAGAATAAGTGAATCTATAGAGACAGAAGATAGTTTAGTGGTTGCTATGTGATAGGGTAGAGAAATGGAGATTGACTGCTAATGAGTATGGAGTATCTAGTAGGAAAGCCAGAATATCCTAAAATTAGATTGTGGTAATGTGGCACAACCTGTAAACTGTATTCTTCAAATGAGTGAATTGTATGGTATGTGAATTATATATCAATAAATTTTTTTTTCAAAAGAACTTCTTTTGTTAATCCAAGATTGGTGGATTTTCATTGCCCAGATCATTAGTCAGTCTGTAATCAAATACAATCTAGCAGCAGTGCTAGAAAGAAATACTTATTTAAATTTACCCTCCATTAAAACAGTTAAGCTTGCAGATTTATATTGCCCTATGCGTAGTTAGTATGCTATCATAGTAGGTCAGTTCTTTCTCTGTCATTCGTTATCAGCATGGTCTACTCAGTGGCTTTTGAAAAAAATATTTTATTTATTTATTTATTTGAGAGAGAGAAAGAAAGGGAGAGAGGGTGTGGGTGGCTGCAAGCTCAGGGGAGGAGAGGGACAAGCAGACTGCGAAATGCAAGCATGCATATGGATCAATGCTTATTTAATTAAATTAATTAATTAATTTTAAAGATTTTATTTGTTTGTCAGAGAGAAAGAGCGGAAGTGAGAGCACAGCAGGGGGAGCAGCAGGCTGTTTATCTACTGATGGACCCTTAGGTTGTTTCCATATCTTGGCTATTGTAAATAGTGCTACAGTAAACAGGGGTGCATGTATCCTTTTGAAATTCAGGTTTTTGTTTTCTTTCTGGGTGAATACCCAGAAGTGGAATTACTAGATCACGTGATGTTTCTATTTTTAATTTTTTGAGTCCCTCCATACTCCTTTCTAGTGGCTGCAGCAATTTACATTCCCACCAACATTACATGAGTGTTCCCTTTTATTCACATCTTCACCAACATTTGTGATTTCTTTTTTTTTTTTTTTTTGATACTAGCCATTCTGACAGGCGGGAGGTGATACCTCACTGTGGTTTTGATTTACAGTTCCCTGATAATTAGTGATACAGAGCATCTTTTTATGTGTCTGTTGGCAATTTGTATGTCTTTTTTGGGAAAATATTTATTCAGGTTCTCTTCCCATTTTTAAATTGGATTGTTGTTTTGGTGTTGAGTTATATGAGTTCACTTTATGTTTTGATCAATGGCTATTTTTTTTTTAAGATTTTATTTATTAGAGAGAGAGAGCAGGAGCACGAGTCTCCCTTTTAATTTTTTATAATGCTCCTTTTCTTGAAATCCATTTTGTCTAACAATGTCACTGCAACTATCTTTTTAATTTTTCTTTATCCCTAATTTTCCAGAAGTGGGAACAATTCAACTGTCCATTTATTATCTTTAAAAGATTTTATTTATTTATTTGAGACAGAGAGAGAGAGAACGCGTGCGCACGCACAAGTAGGGAAGAGGATCAGAGGGAGAGGGAGAAGCAGACTTCCAACTGAGCTGGGAGCCCAAGGCAGTCCTCAATCCCAGGACCAGGACCAGGACCTGAGTGGAATGAAGGCAGATGCTTAACCTACTGAGTCACCCAGGTGCCTCTGTGACTGCAACCTTCTTAAGCTTACTGATAAATGATATTTTCCCCCTACTTTTTATTTTGAGTTTATCCATATCTTCATATTTATTTTATATCTGTTATAAACAACTTTTTTTTTTAAGATTTTATTTATTTATTTGACAGACAGAGATCACAAGTAGGCAGGCAGGCAGAGAGAGAGGAGGAAGCAGGCTCCCCACTGAGCAGAGAGCCTGATGCGGGACTCGATCCCGGGACCCTGGGATCATGACCTGAGCCGAAAGCAGAGGCTTTAACCCACTGAGCCACCCAGGTTCCCTAAACAACATTTTTGATAGGGTTGAATTTAAATATTTTTATTCTGTAATTTATTTCCTATTTATCCAAAAAAATTTTTGTCCTTTTGTCCTTCCTTTCATGTTCTTTTGGGCTAATCAAAAATTTTTTTACTATTTCATTTTATTCTTCTATTCACTTTTTATCTATACCTTTTCTGCATTATTTTTTTTTAAAGATTTTATTTATTTATTTGACAGAGAGAGAGAAATCACAAGTAGGCAGAGGCAGGCAGAGAGAGGGAGAAGCAGGATCCCCGCTGAGCAGAGAGCCTGATGCGGGGCTCGATCCCCGTACCCTGGGATCATGACCCGAGCTGAAGGCAGAGGCTTTAACCCACTGAGCCACTCAGGTGCCCCTCTGCATTATTTTTTAAATGTATGACTTGGGATTACAATATGAACCCTTAACTTAATCTAGTTGATTTAGGATTTAGATCATACCATTTTACGTAAAATGTAGGTACCTAGCAAAAAAAAAAAAAAAAAAAAAAAGAAGTAGGTACCTAGCAGCAGAATTCCATTTACCACTTCTTGTCATTTGTGCTGTTATTGTTTCACGTACCCCATCTGCATGTTTTATTTACCTATGATTTATCCTACTTTGTGTTTCTTTGTATTCACCCTGCTTTGTGTTTTCTCTGCTTCTTGGGTCTGTAAGTTACATTTGTCACCGAATTTGGGGGAAGTTTTGGCCTTTTATTCAAATATTTTTTTCTACTCTCTCTTTTCTATCCTCTCCTTCTAGACTGTAATTACCCACATGTTAGTCTGTTTGACATTATTGCACAGGTAGGTTACCAAGGCTTTATCTTTTTTTTTCTTCAGATTGTATAATTTCTCTTGCTCTGTGATTCATGTTCAGTGATTCTTACTTCTGTGATCCCTAATCTGCTATTAATGTCCATCTTGTGAATATTTTATTTCACATAGGTGCTTTGGGTTCTAGAGTGTTCATTTTTATGGTTTACATTTTTCTGTTTTCCCTTCTTTGATTTCATTATAACTGTATTTTCCTTTAAATTCTTGAATATATTTAGAAGAGCTAGTTACCTTAAAGTTCTTGCCTGCCATTGGGGAGGGTATGTGCTATGGTGAGTGCTGTGAAATGTGTAAGCCTGATGATTCACAGACCTGTACCCCTAGGGCAAATAGCATCCAGACCTTGATTGATTTCTGTTCACTTCTTTTTCTCTTGACCATGCTCGTATTTTCCTAATTTTTCTAGAATATTTAAAAAATATTCTTAATTCACTTGAGAGAGAGAGAGCTCAAGCACATGGGCAGATATGGGGGGTAGAAGCAGAGGCAGAGGGAGAAGCAAACTCCCTGCTGAGCGGGGGGCCCGACGTGGGGCTTGATTCCAGGTCTCAGAGATCATGACTTGAGCTGAAGGCAGATACTTAACCATCTAAGCCACCCAGGTGCCCCTGTTTATTAATCTTTAAATTGTATATTGGACATTGTGGGGAACACAATGCAAAGGCTAAAGATTCTGTTATCTTTTTCCAGAGGTTATTAATTTTTTGCTTTGCCAGGGTATTATAGTTGGTTAGACTGACTACAAACTCTGTCATCTTTGTAATGGATAGTAACTGAAATCTCTGCTCAAGTCTTTTAAGTCTTTCATCGGTTGCTTTTCCTGGGCCCATGGAGTCTTCTCCATGCATGCACAAATAAGAGTTAGCCAAGGATTTGGGCAGAATTATGCAGACTTTTGTGATTCCCTCCTTTGTAGCATCCACTTTCTCACTTTCCAGCCTCTCTGACATACCTAAATGCTGTCTTCTGATTTCTCAAACTAGTAAGTCTGCAGTTTTCTGCTTGATTTCCAGCCACCTCTGCCAACCATTCTAACTGGAGAGTTCCCTTTGGGAAAAAGCCATATACAGGCACATTTCACCTGGCGCAGTGCCTTTCTTTTTTGGTCATCCACAGGTAGATAACAAACCACCCAAATATAGTGGGTTTAAACAGAAACACTTACTATTTTTATTATTATCTCTCATAGTTCTTGAGTTTGACTAGACTCTAGTTGTGTGGCTCTTGCTAGGGTATTCTACCATTCTAATTAAAAGGGGGCTGAGGTCTTGAATTCTTCATCATTCTCATGGGGCTGATGGTTGATGCTGGCTATTGGATGGGACTCAGTTGGACTATCAGGGAGCCACACTGTCTTTCAACTTTTGTATTCCATTGAATTTCTGACTGCTTTTGGTCATTCTCTAATACCTTCAAATAGTTGTTTTTCATATAGAATTTATGTTATGTGATAGTCCAGTACAGACTACACTATCATGACCAGTGATGAAACTCCCACTTTTCCTTTTCTTTCCTCCATAGCACATATCACACTTGACATTTAAAATAATTTATTAACTAATTTATTTGGTTTATTTTGTGTCTTCTTCCACTAAAATGCAGGCTCCATTAGAGTTTTGTCTCTGTAGTAACTGCTGGGCACATAGTAGATGCCCCACAAATATTTGTTGACTATTTCAACTCCTCAAAATAGCTAAAAGTAAACAAAATAGTCTTGATGACCAAAGAGGGGCTATTATAGAGCCTTGTTCTTTCAACACTGTTGCACTGGTAGGCTGGCATATCTGAGGTTTACATCTCCTTGGCTTAAGAGCAGGTTATAGATTCTGACATTTCATTTTCATCATGACTGCCATGTGAGTCAGTTTAGCAGGCGAGAGCTGGTTATGGATCAAATGCAATTGGCATGTGGAAGTGCTGTATGAAGTGTGAAGAAGCATTTCAGATAATTTCATGCAGTTTCATCTCTTAGTCTGGTCTTTTCAGATTTCATTTCAAAGTTATTTTTGAGTTTGTATTTTTAAGGGGTATTTTTACTTACCAGAACAATAATAAAAGTCGTAACAATGAGTTTATAATAAAGTCCTTGCTAAATTCTTATTAATATTTTATCTGGCTTTTCTTTTTTAGGAACTCGAGAGATTTCAGAACTTCGTAAAATGCTGTCCTCCTTTTGATATCGTCATTGATGGGCTCAATGTTGCCAAAACATTTCCTAAAGCTCGTGAATCTCAAGTTGTAAGTACAGGTTTTACATTGTTATTCCAAATCTCTAGGAATATTTATCATACTTATTTGTCATCTTCCTTGGGTTTCTTAACTCCCCATTTTTCCTTCCTCTAAAAATAAGCTCCAGAAGGTGTCACAGCAACTAACTCCTTATCTAAGAGTCACTGTTTTCATCTCGGGCAAGTAAGTGGCTCTTCTAGACTGGCCAAGAGTGATTAAAAAGTCCACATAATAGGGGAACCTGGGTGGCTCAGTTCATTAAGTGTCTGACTCTTGATTTCAGCTCAGGTCTTGATCTCAGGGTCATGAGTTCCAAGTTCTGTGTTGGGCTCCATGCTGGGTGTAGAGCCTTCTTAAAAAAAAGTCCACTTAATAAAGGGCCATTTCAGACCTTTTCCATATATAGTTTTTAACTGACCTTTTTCTACATCTGCATTCCTTCTTTGGCTTACTCTATCATTTCTCTGTGTCACATTGTCTGTTTGATGTTCATCAACATAAACTATCAAGAGATACTAATATATTTGTTTTTTCCAAATGTTGTGTACTCATAAATGAATCTAAATAGTTCTTTTTTTGTAAGGTAATCATTTGTTCTATCAGTTTATAAGTGTCACGGTTTTTCATAGCAGTAGTGAGCAATTATTTTAACCCCTTTTTATAGATTAGAATATTAGGACAGTAAAGTGATTTTTGTATAGCAAATCCTTAGAAAGTAGTCACAGCATCGAAGTTCAACTGTAGAGAGCTCCTAGGTTTCAAGCTTGTGGTTCTCTCTCTCTCTCTTTTTTTTTTTTTTTCTTTTTCAAGATTTATTTATTTATTTGAGATAGAGCAGGGAGAGGGGAAGACGGGGAGAATCTCCATCATACTGCCCGCTGAGCACAGAGCCCAACGTGGGACTCAGTCCCACAACCCTGAGATCATGACCTGAGCTAAAATCAAGATTCAGATGGTTAACCCATTGAGCCTACCAGGCACCACCAAGTTTATAGTTCTTATTGTTCGCAATTTTTCACCATTCATCTGTAGTTAATCTGTATTATTTCTTAAAAATTGCTGCGAACTTAAAAGCTGTTTCTCAGAGATGCTACTAGTCCATTTTGACCATTTTTACTCAGAAAAGCTTACAAGTACACAAAGTACAAGGTTGATTTAAAGAAGTTTCTTTATATGCCTTTCCTTTTTGTTTGTGCATCCATTTTTGTGGTCAAGTATGTACTTTTCAATCCTTTATTTTTAAAAAACACAAAAGCAAGTTGAAAATATTTGGTCTTTTAGGTACTTGAAGGGATCTTTGAGGCAGTAATTTTGACAAGCGCAAAATCAGAAAATGAAACATAAAATTACTATCTCTAAGGTATGATGGAGCTCAGACTCAGAAGGGCTCATTCTAAAAAGTTCCTCCACTAATCTGTGAGAAGTAAAGTTTTGTATTTGTTTACCTTTTGTTTGACTTTCAGCTTCACATAAAGTATTAAAAATTGACTTCCCTAAATTGGGTGAACATTTTTGGGGAAAGTAGCACTTTGAAGATGATGTAGTAGATACATTCCCTTGCATTATGTGAGAAAAATTTGCACATTTGGAAAGATCCTAGCAGATTGTGGCAAACTAAGAGAAACAGAACAAATAATTGACCAGTGAGATCATAGGCCTCTGTCACTGCTTTTAGTTTTTACTCTCAAAATAATTTCATATGAGCAACACTTTATGTGACGGGTAATTGGTATTACTCAGCTCTTCAAAGTCGCATTATCTTGTGACAGCTGCACTGGCATTATGTTTGGAAAACCACAGCTCAGAGGCTCAGCTTAGAGATGCCACCTGAATAAGGAAGACGGAAAACATCTCCTTCTCAAGTTTTTTTCTCAAATCTCTGAAGCTAGAGATTGGTAAAAAATAAAGATGTATCATATTTTTCATAGTCGGCTCTCTTTTTTTTAAATTTTTAAAATCTATTGTTAGGCCCTTTTGTGGCTTATTTTTATTTATTTATTTTTATTCTTTAACACTTTCTAGCTTGTCAGAACTAGCTTCCCAGTTTTTCTGTTTTTAAAGAGGAAGTTAAGAATAAGGATTTCAGGGGTGCCTGGGTGGTTCAGTAAGTTAAGTGTCCAACTCTTTTTTTTTTTGAGATGTTTTTATTTATTTGAGAGAGAGCGAGAGAGAGAGCACAGAGGGAGAGAGAGAGAGAAGCAGACACACCACTGAGCAGAGAGCCCAATGCAAGACTCAATCCCAGGACCCTGAGACCATGACCTTAGCCAAAAGCCTAACCGACTGAGCCATCCAGGGGCTTCAAGTATCCGACTCTTCATTTCTGATCAGGTCGTGATCTCAGGGTTGTGAGATCCAGCCCCATGCCAGCTCCGTGCTGTTCGTGGAGCCGTCTCTCTCCCTCTGCCTCTCCACCCCCACCTCCCCACCCCCATGCTTGCTTGATCGCTTTCTCTCTCAAAAGGAAAAAAAATAATAATAATAAGGATTCTGGAGTCAGACTTTTTGAATTCCAGTCCTGGCTCTTCCACTTTTAAGAGTGTTCATGGTTTGAGCAAATTGCTTAACCTCTCTGTGCCTTAGTTTCGCAGTGTAAAATTGAGAGAACAATAGTACTTATCTCACAAAGGTGTTGTAAAGAATAAATGAGTTAATATATGTAAGCATTTTGCATGTTGTAAATATCTAATAGGTATAACTATTATTGTGATTACTATTCAGATTAATTTCCTAACTGGAACTGTAATTCTTGCTTTCAGTAGACCCTTATTTGGTAGTTTTTTCCTGTCAGGTCACCTATTCAATAGAATTAAAAGAGAATACAAAGCTCTACCCTATTATTAGACTCAATCTAGGTAAGATACTCAAATGATAATTGAGAAATGAAGGCAGTATCATCAAAAACTTAAGAAAAAGTTTAAATATGATGATTTTAAGAAATTTTATTTTCCTCTGATTATAAAAGTAAGGCACATAGAAAATTTGGAAATTACAGTAAAGAAAATCATATATAACTTTATCATGGAACAATAACCACTGTCAGTGTTTTATTTCCTTGCAGTATTTTTCCATTTTCTTACCTAATCGAGCTTCAACTTTGTAAATAATTGTATATCTACATTTTAATTTACAGTTGTTGAAAGCTCTCAATAAAAATGAAATTATATAAGAAGTAGAAGAAAACATGTACTTTTAAAAATATTTGAGATGGGGCGCCCGGGTGGTTCAGTGGGCTAAAGCCTCTGCCTTCAGCTCGGGTTGTGGTCTCGGGGTCCTGGGATTGAGCCCCGCGTTGGACTCTGTGCTCAGCGGAGAGTCTGCTTCCCTCTCACTCTCTGCCTGCCTCTCTGCCTGCTTGTGATCTCTGTCTGTCAAATAAATGGATAAGCTAAAAAAAAAAAATTTGAGATAGAAGCACCTTCGAAGCATATATAAAGTACAGGAGCCCTAATGGGAAGAATAGAGAAATTTACTAGACACAAAAAAATACTGTAAACATTGTTAAAAGATAACAACAAGGAGAAAAAATTGTTTATAGCACATGTGGCAAAGGGCGAATTTTCTGACAATACCATCGTCTCTTATAAGCCTAAAAGAAAAAGATGAACCATCCAGTAGAAAAGTGATTTAACTTTATTTGTGTTTATAGATGCGCAAATAAAAAATATTTATCTTCCAGATTGGCAGACTTTAAAAAGTTGATAGCATCCAATATTTTGAATGGTTTGGAAAGGTAGGGAGAAGAGTATCAGTACAGTATTTTGGGTGGGTGATTTGACAACTTTGAATACCTAAAATGTTGAGATACTCATTGTAGGAACTGATCTATTCACACAAACACATAAAGTTTTATTTCCAAGTATGTTAGTTAACCATTGTTTGTAGACAGAAAAGTCTAATCAACCTAAATATATATCATTCCAGATCCTGATATATATTGAAACATCCATTTTATTTATTTTTTAGTTTTAATTCCAGTATAGTTAACATACAGTGTTAAATTAGTTTTAAGTGTACAATGTACTGATTCAACAATTCTATACATTACTCAGTGCTCATCATGATAAGTGTACTCTTAATCCCCTTCACCTCGTTCACCCATTCCCCCATCCACCTCCCCTCTGATAACCATCAATTTGTTCTCTATAGTTAAGAGTCTTGAAATATCTATTTTAAATGAATGAGGTAGATTTGTATGTGCTGATATAGAATAATAGCCAAATTAGTAAGAGAAGCAATTCGAAGAATAAAAGCTTATATGGCCCCACTTATGTTAAAACAAAATAAAGGATTATCTGTATAAATGTTCGTTAGATAACTTTGTATATGCCCAGAAATTTTCTAGAAAGTACCCATAAAATCTTAACAGTGAAAAACTTTTGGAGGTGGAGATAGACTATAAGAAAATGAGAGGATTTCAGTTTTTCATTTGTTTTTTTCGATTTATCTTTTACAACAAGTATGTATTACTTTAAAATAAAGAGCAGACCACCATCAGGAAAAGAAAAAAGTGATGAGGCATTCTTGGTAAATATTCTAAAATATCTATATAATCCTTTGTATCTTATGGATGTACCACAGCTCTTTAATCATTTCGCTGTTGATGGGCATATCAGATTGTTTTCCATTTTTCACTCCGGTACATAATATTTGGGACATCTCTGTGCAGCTTTCAGATGATTTCTTTAAAATAGATTCTCAGAAATGGAAGTCAAAGAGTGTGGATATTTTAAGGCCTCAGTACATATTGCCAAATTGCTTTCCAAAATGATTGTAGCAATTTATACTCCTGCAAAGCCTCCAAATTGAAGTTTCTTCAGGGTTGCTTATTACATGATTGCTGCAACTATTGAGCTACATTTGTGCTGTGAATCTGTTACGTGAAAAGAGCTGGACAGTCCCCTGCCCCCATTTTTTAGATTTCAAACATTTGTTAACAAAATTAAATAGTCCAGAAAGGTAATATTCTTGGCTTGTCAAGATATTCTTGATATGTCCTCTTTATTTCCATCTCTTACTATAGTCACCTGTAAGTAGGAGTATAGGAAATATTAGGAATCCTATTTCTGTGTGCCTTAAGCTTTTCATCTTTGCGTGATGAAGTTTCTGGATTTTTTCTGTGGCATAATGCAGAGATCATTTATGTTCTTGCCATGAACTCTATGTATAATACGTTACCAATTCTTGGTCTTTTTCCATTAATTGCTAATTATGAATCTTAACGCTGTTCTCTGTAAGTCAGCTCATAGATAAGACCATTTTTACCTTCATTATTGAGGGATCGCATATCTTGGTCTCAGAGCATATAGCTTAGGAGAGACAGAGGTCAGGGAGCTAAAAATAAGTTCTTAGGAATTTATTCTTTCAATTTTCATATACATCTTTCTTGTATTTTAATTTTCTGAAGCCAGATTATGTCTTATATAGGATATCAGCAGAACCTTGCCAGTTGCCATGTGGAGTTGAGACTTATTGGCAGTTGGCATTGCATGGGTACGTGCAAATTTAGCTTTACGGACATAACATAGGTCTATCTATCCGCTTGTGACCTCAGTTGAGTTAGTTGAATTGGCAGCTCTACACAGTTTAATATTAACATTAATCTGAACTTTAAATATTTGCTGAAGGTTTTCTAACATTGCAGTAAAAGGAAATGATAACTGACATGTTTTTTGGGATGAGGTACAGAATTTTGAAGCAAGGAGAGTTTGTTATAGCTGATTTTTGCATTTTAAAAAGCTGTCCCTCAGGCAACAAACTTCTGCCTGGCAAAACTTTCCCATAGACATTCAAGTCTATTACCTTACTTGGTAAATAAAAAAAATTTTTTTTACAACACATGTAACAAAGGCAGAATAGCAAAATCATTGAAAGAAAAAGCAGTAATCAATGTGGAATACAGATAATACCCCAATATTCTTTAGTCTTTGCTGTTGGTCCTAAAAGTGATCTAAGAAGTAAAGATGAAGAACACAGTTTCTAAGGAGAATGGTATATAATTTATCACCATGAGACTATAAGAGCTGTTATGGCCAAAAGTGATTCAAAAGAGCATTTAACTTAGATGTGAAGGTTTGTATTTAAATGTTACTTGTGAATCTGAAAAAAGAATATGATATGGAAAAATATGGGTTAATATATGATTTTGTTGTTTACTGAAAAAGAAAAGCTTTTTGCTGAAAAGTTATTACTAAATAAATATTTAAGCTGTGTTTTATCCTTCAGTTGCTGGTGTCTTAATACAATTACAGGATATACTAAATGAAAATGGAGCTGTAAAGTCCCTGATTAGATTTTACTTTGGGCATAATTTAGTGTCTTGATCAAGTCCTACTTCAATTCTTTCATATCTGCATTAGTTTTCTTTTTCTTTTATTGAGATATAATTAATAATTTCAACCTTTTAAAGTGTACAATCCAGACGTGCCTGGGTGGCTTGGTCCTTTAAGCATCTGACTCTTGATCTCAGCTCAGGTCTTGACCTTGGAGTCGTGAGTTCAAGCCCCACCTTGGGCTCCACCCTGGCATGGAGCCTACTTAAAAAAAAATAAAATAAAATAAAACAATAAAAATAAACAAAAATTTAAAAAAATGTATAAAGTGTACAATCCAACTGCTTCTTGGCTTCTTGGTTAAGATCAAGTGTAAAGTGTACAATCCAGTGGTTTTTTAGTATATTCAGCAAAGTTTTGCAACCATTACCACTATCTAATTCCAGAATATTTTCATTCCCCAAAGTAACACCATAGCCATTGTCACTTCCAGTTTCTTCTTCCCCTTAGTCCCATGGCAACTACTAATCTGCTCTCTGTCTTTATGGATTTGCCTATTCTGGACATTTAATATTTTCACTTAGCTTAATGTTTTCCAAAGTTCATCTGTTTATAACATGAATCACTATTTTATTCCTTTTTACTGGAAAATAACATTCCTTTGAATAGATAGGCCACACTTTATCTATTCATAGTTTGTAGACATTTGGGTTATTTCTACTCTTTGGCTATTGAGAATAGTGTTACTGGGAACATTTCACATACAGGCATTTGTGTGGATATGTTTTCTTTCTTTTTTTTAAGTTGTACTGAGAACTCTATTGACACTGAGGAATTACCTTCCTGAATGGCACCTGCATGGGTATAGATTAAATGACCTTTTAGGGTTACAGCCTTTTAGAAAGGTTAAGTCTTGATTCAAAGGCCAGCTCTAGAAAAGCAGATCATTTTAGAGAAAATAAAATAGCTGAATATGGCCAACAAACTGAATATTTAGTGAACTACCCCTTTTAAAGAGAAATTTAATTTTATTTGATATTTTTTCCATCATGATGTGTATACTCTTTAATATCTATCACCTAGTTCACCCACTGCCCTCATTTCCCCTCTGGTAGCCATCAGTTTGTTCTCTGTAGTTAAGAGTCTGTTTCTTAATTTGTCTTTCTCTATTTTTTTCCTCTGCTCATTTGTTTTATTTCTTAAATTCAAAAAATGAGTGAAATTGTATGTATTTGTTTTCCTCTGACTGGCTTATTTTGCTTAGCATTATACACTCTAGCTCTATCCATGTTGTTGCAAATGGCAATGTTCTTTTTATGGCTGAATAATATTCCATTACACACACACACACACACACACACACACACACACACACCCCTCCAGCCCACATCTTCTTTATCCATTCATCTTTTGATGGAGATGGACATGGACTATTTCCATAGTTTGGCTATTATAAATAATGCTGCAGTGTACACAGGGGTGCATGTATTCCTTTGAATTAGTGTTTTTGTATTTTGGGAATGAATACTCAGTAGTGCGATCACTGGTTTGTAGGGTAGTTCTGTTTTTAATTTTTTGAGGAACATCCATACTGTTTTCCACAATGGCCATGCCAGTTTGCATTCTCACCCATAATGTGAGAGGGTTCCTTTTCTCTACATCCTTGCCAACACTTGTCATTTTTTGTGTTTGCCTTTCTCACAGTTATGAGGTAATATCTCATGGTAATTTTGATTTGCATTTTTCTGATGATCACTGGTTATGAGCATGTTTTCATGTGTCTGTTGGCCACCTGTGTGTATTCTTTAGAGAAATGTCTGTTCATGTCTTTTGCCCATTTTTTAATTGGATGATTTGGTTTTGGATATTCAGTTGTATCAGTTCTTTATATATTTTAGATACTAACCCTTTATGGGATATGTTGTTTGCAAATGTCTTTTCCCATTCAGTAGGTTGCCTTTTCGTTTTGTTAACTGTTTCCTCCACTGTGCAGAATCTTTTTATTTCAATATAGTCCCAATAGTTTATTTTTGCTTTTGTTTCCCTTGCCTCAGGAGACCTATCTAGAAAAATGTTCTATGGCCAGTGTGAGAGCAATTACTGCCTGTGCTCTCTTTAAGGGTTTTTATGGTTTTAGGTCTCACATATAGGTCTTTAATCCATTTTGACTTTATTTCTGTGTATGGTATAAGAAAGTGGTCCAGTTTCATTCTTTAGCATGTAGCTATCTTATTTTCCCAGCACCAAAAAGACTGTCTTTTTCCCATTGTATATTCATTCATCCTTTGTCGAAAAGATTAATTGACTGTATAATTGTGGGTTTATTTCTGGGTTTTCTGTTCTGTGCCATTGATCTATGTGTCTCTTTTTGTGCCATTACTTTACCATTTTATAACTACTACTTTGTAATATGACTTGAAGCCTGGAATTGTGATACCTCCAGTTTTGGGGTTTTTTTTCAAGATTGCTTTGGCTAGTGGCACCTGGTTTGCTCAGTGGGTTAAGCCTCTGCCTTTGGCTCAGGTCATGATCTCAGGGTCCTGGATCGAGCCCCACATCGGGCTCTCTGCTCAGCAGGGAGCCTGCTTCCCCCTCTCTCTCTGCTGCCTCTCTGCCTACTTGTGATTTCTCTCTGTCAAATAAATAAAATCTTAAAAAAAGATTGCTTTGGCTATTCAGGGTCTTTTAAGATTCCATA
Organism: Martes martes; assembly: GCF_963455335.1. Taxonomy (NCBI): domain Eukaryota; kingdom Metazoa; phylum Chordata; class Mammalia; order Carnivora; family Mustelidae; genus Martes; species Martes martes. Next base: position 83,341,181 of record NC_137894.1, read on the forward strand.
CAAATTTTTGAATTGTTTATTCTAGTTCTATGAAAAATGCTACTGGTATTTTGATAGGGATTTCACTAAATCTTTAGATTGCTTTGAATAGTATAGCCAGTTTAACAGTATTTTTTCTTCCAACACAAGATCGTGGAAAGTCTTTCCATTTTTTTATGTTATCTTGAATTTCTTTTATCAGTAGTTTATAGTTTTCAAGTCTTTCACCTTTTTGGCTAAGTTTATTCCTAAATATTTTATTGTTTTTGTACAGTTGTGCTTGGGATTGTTTTCTTCATTTCACTTTCTGCTGCTTCATTATTAGTGTAAAGAAATGCAACAGACTTCTGTACATTGATTTTGTATCCTTCAACTTTACTGAATTCATTTATCAGTTTTAGTAGTTTTTGGTGGCATCTTTAGGGTTTTCTATATGTACTATCATGTCGTCTACAAATAGTGAGAGTTTTACTCTTTCTTTACCAATTTGGATGCCTTTTATTTCTTTATGTTGTCTAAATGCTGTGGCTAGAACTTAAGTACTAGTACCATAAAAGTGGTAAGAGCAGACATTCTTGTCTTGTCTCTGACCTGAAGGGAAAAACTCTCAGTTTCTCCCCTTTGAGTGTGGTGTTTGCTGTGGGTTTTTCACATAAGGCCTTTATTATGTTGAGGTATGTTCCCTGTAGACCTACTTTGCAGAAGGCCTTTTTTTAAAAGATCATGATCAGGTGTTATACTTTGTTGAATGCTTTTTCTGCATCTATTGGAATGATCTTGTGGTTTTTATCCTTCTCTTATGGTGTGACACAGCACATTGATTGTTTTGTGAATATTAAACCACCCTTGCATCCTGGGAATAAATCCTGCTTGATCGTGGTGTCTTTTTAATGTATTGTTGAGTTCAGTTTGCTAGTATTTTGTTAAGGATTTTTGCATCTATATTTATTAAGGATACTGGACTCTAGTTCTACTTTTTGTGGTGCCTTTATCTGATTTTGGTATCAGGGTGGTACTGGCCTCAGAATGAATTTGGAAGTTTTCCTTCCTCCAATTTTTTTGAATACTTTTTTTTAAAAAAGGACTTATTTATTTGACAGAGAGAGTGGGGGAAGGGCAGAGGGAAAAGGAGAGGGAGAATCTCAAACAGACACGGGGCTTTATCTCACAACCCTGAGATCATGACCTGAGCTGAAACCAAAAGTCAGACCCCAACCAACTGAACCACCCAGGTGCCCCTATTTTTGGAATAGTTTGAGGAGAATAGGTATTAATTCTTTTTTTTTTTTTTTTTAAAGATTTATTTATTTATTTATTTGACAGACAGAGATCACAAGTAGGCAGAGAGGCAGGCAGAGGTGAGAAAGCAGACTCCCCGCTGAGCAGAGAGCCCGATGCAGGGCTCCATCCCAGGATCCTGGGATCATGACCTGAGCCGAAGGCAGCGGCTTAATCCACTGAGCCACCCAGGCGCCCTGGTATTAATTCTTTTTTAAAGTTTTTGTAGAATTCGCCTCTGAAGCCATCTGGTCCTGGACTTTTGTTTGTTGGGAGTTTTTTGAATAGTGATTCAGTTTTATTGCTGACAGTTGGCCTATTCAAATTTTCTATTTCTTTCTGTTTTAGGTTATGTGTTTCTAGGAATATATCCATTTTTTCTACGTTATCCAATTTGTTAGCATATAGGTTTTCATAATATCCTGTTACAATGGTATTTCTGTGGTGTTGGTTATTATTTCTCCTCTTTCATTAGTGATTTTGTTTATTTGGATCCTCTCTCTCTCTCTCTCTCTGTTTTTAATGAGTCTGGCTAGAGGTTTATCAATTTTGTTGATCTTTTCAAAGAACCAGCTCCTGGTTTCATTGATCTGTTGTATTGTTTTTTTAGTTTCTATATCATTTACTTCTGTTCTAATCTCTTTAGAAATGTTATTTATTTATTTTAGAGAGAGAGAGAGAGAGAGAGGGTGAGTATGAGTGGAGGGAAGGGCAGAGGGAGAGGGAGAGAGAATCTCAAGCGGACTTCGTGCTGAGTGTGGAGTGAGCTCAGGGCCCGATCTCACAACCCCGAGATTATGACCTGAGCCAAAACCAAGAGTCAGACACTTACCTGACTGAGGTAGGTGTCCAAGTGCCCCTATTTCTGTTCTAATCTTTATTATTTCCTTTCTTTTTGCTGGATTTGGCTTTTGTTTATTCTTTTTCTAGCTCCTTCAGGTATAAGGTTAAGTTTTTTATTTGAGATTTTTTTTTTTTTTTTTGCTTCTTGAGGTAGGCCTATATTGCTATAAACTTCCTTTTTAGAACCATTTTTGCTGCATTGTGGACCTGTTTTCTGTTATTTTGGCTATATACGTGGAAGTAGAATTGCTAGGTCATATAGTAATTATTTGTTTAACTTTTTGAGGGCCTGCCAAACTTCCAAAGCAGCTGCACCATTTTACATTTCCATAGCAGTATATAAGAGTTGTAGTTTCTCTGCATCCTCACCAACATTTGCTATCATCAGTCATTTTTATTATAACTGTCTAGTGCATATGAAGTGGTATCTTTTGTGGGTTTTGATTTGCATTTCCTAATGACGTATAAGCATCTTTTCGTGTGTATTGGCCATTTGTGTATTTTCTTTGGAGAAATAACTCTTAAAGTCCTCTGCCTATTTTTTAATAGGGTGACTTGTCTTTTTATTATTCAGTTGTAATTTTTGTATATGTTCTGAATAATAGACCTTTATCAGACATACACGATTTGCAAATATATTCTCCCATTTGGATTGTATTTTCAGTTTCTTGGTGATAACCTTTGAAGCACAAAAGTTTTTAGTTTTGATGAAGTCCAGTTTATCTATTTTTTTTCTTTTGTTGCCTGTCATTGTTGGTGTCATATCTAAAAATATCATTACCTAATCTAGGGTCATGAAGATAAATTCCTCTGTTTTCTTCTAAGAGCTCTAGAAGGTTTGCTACTAACCTTATAGATGTTTTTCAAGTATAAAGTATATCCTGCTTTAAAAATATATATCTAGTTTCAAATTTTCTGAAGGAGAAATGTTCTGGTTTATATTTTTATTTTGAAAGAGAGGGAAGTGTTCTGAATGACCAACAGATTAATTATATAGCCTCCAGTTTGAGGACAAAACGTCCTAGCTGGGAATCACGATGTAACTTCATTTACTGTCTATTGAGCACCTGTTCCATGCCAAATACTGTTTTAAGATGTGAGGATATGTCTTTAGGCCAAAAATGTTAGGAATTGCTAGGAACATGATTAGACTAATGGTCACGTTATCTAAACAAGACATTCATAGTATATTGTGCATGTTGTTGTCTATTAATAGTGATCCTTGTGTATGATTCTTTTCTTAAAAACTTACCTAAAATGGGGGCGCCTCGGTGGCTCAGTCTGTTGAGCATCTGCCTTCAGTTCAGGTCATGATCCCAGGGTCCCTGCTTGGTGGGGATCCTGCTTTTCCCTCTCCCTCTGCCTTCTGCTCTGCCTACTTGTGCTCTCTCTCTGTCTCTCTCAAATAAATAAATAAAATCTTTTTTAAAAATTTGCCTAAAATGTCAGAATAGAGAATAGTGTTTACCCAAAATACTTGGATAAGAATTTGTTTTATGTAAGTAATGCAGGGGCACCTGGGTGGCCCAGTCAGTTAAGCAGCTGCCTTCGGTTCAGGTCATGATCCTGGGATCTTGGGATCGAGCCCTACATCTGGCTCCCTATTCAATGAGGAGCCTGCTTCTCCGTCTCCCTCTGCCTGCTTGTGCTCTCTCTCTGTTAAATAAATGAATAAAAATTATTTTAAATATTTAAAAAAATAAGTAAGTATTGCAAAACAGTTTTCATAACATTCAATTCTCCAGAATATGTTGTAATTTGGGAAGCCAAATTTGACTAAATTTTAAATTTTTACTAATTTAAAGTGTCAGCTGTGAACTCTTGTACCCTTGAACCCTTGATCAACCTTTGTGTAGCACGTTCACATTACCTGCTACAAGATATAGTATTTTGGATTTTCTTAGATTGCATTTCTTTTCTTTTCTTTTAATAAACTTAGCTATTTAGAGCAGTTTTAGGTTCATGAATCTTTTTATGAACAGCCATCCCCCAACAACATACCGTTTTGACTCTTAATAATACTTCTGAGGAAATGCATTGCATAGATAATCAGAAGTAAAAATTAAATTGTGTTTTCTAAAGCTTAAGTGAGTAGGTAATTGGCACCACCAGCTTCCTAATTGTTCAAGTCAAAACCCAAAGATCCTAGCCTCAATTGTTCTTTTTCACTCGCCCCACATCCAGTTAACTAGCAAGTTTTATTGGTCATAACCCCCAAGTATATCCCATAATCTTACTATTTCTTTCCATCTCCATTAACATCATCTCTCACCTAATCTCCTAAGTGGTCTCCTTGCTTTTTCACCCTTGCCCCAGTGACTTTCACTTACCCTTAGAATAAGATCCAAGTTCCTGATCATGGAGTATTGTGCCTTTCATCATCTGAACTTTCCCTCTCTTTTTAGCCTCATGTCTTTATTTATTTTTTTCTCTTTCATTGAATTACGGACACACTAGAATTTTTCCTATTCCTCAAGCGTACCGAACTTTTTCCTGCCTCAGGATCTTTATACTTGCTATTCCTTCAGCCTGTAATGTTCTTTCTTCATTATCAGCACCTCATAAGTCTTCCCTAATTCTTCTAAAGTAACCACAGTCTGCTCTCCTACCTTCTGCCTGTATTTTCAGTTACATCCACCTTACTTTCTTAGGTGGTGCATTAAAAATGGCCACAGATTCTTTGCAGTTCATCTTATCAGGAGATGGAGTCTGTTTCCCATCTCTTGAATCTGGGCTTGCTTTATGGTTTGGTCTGAGGAGTAGAATGTGGCATAGGTGACATTATGGGACTTCCAGGCATGGGCTCCAGAGGCCATGCAGCTGTGCTGTCATTCTGTAGGAACTACTGCCTTGTGAACAACCCCACGTTAGTCTCCTTGTGGATGAGATGCCACATGGAAAGAGAGGGAGAAGGAGAAAGGGGGCAAGAGAAAGCATGTGCACAACCATCTCCCCTAAGGCTCCAGACACATGAGTAAGGTCATCTGGGATCTGCCAACTGATTGTGAACATGTGGATTGGCCTAAACAATACCATGTAGAGCAGAGTAACTGTCTAGCTGAGCCAAACCCAAACTGGCAACCCATAGTACCTTGAGAAAATAAGTGGTTATTTTAATCCAGGTTTTGAGGTAGTTAATTATACAGTAATAGTTTATTTAATTCCTTCACAACACTTTGTAGCTACAACTACATATGCATGGGGTTGCTTACTTTATTAAATTTCCAAAAGATTTTGTGCATCTTGTTCACAGTTCGATTCTGAACACTGAGAAAAGGGCCTTGCACATAATAAATTGCTCAGTAGATACTTAGTAAATGAATGAAACAGTGAACAAATAGATATATAGTACTTTGTATGACCTGTTAGAAATAGCGTCTGGTTTTCTTTCAGGGTTAATTCTGAAAGACTTCTTGAGTTTCACCCTTTTGCACCCTAGTTCATTTGCTAGCTTTGTGATCTCAGCTAAGTCACTTAACTTCCTCATACCTTACGTAAAGACTGAGCTCATCCTTGTTAAGCACTTATTGCAGTACCTGGCACGTAGTCCAGTACATTTAAATAGAAAAAAAAAAAAAACAACAGCCAATCACCTTGTGAGTGCATTTGTCCATGGCCTTAACTTTGTGGGAACAACAGCGAGGTCTTTTTTTATGTTGTGTTTAGTTTCCTAATTTAAATATAATGGACAATCTCTTCTTTTAGTTTTTAAGTTTGGGGGGTCTTCATTTTTTTTTAACTGATGCTTAGAAGCTGACTTGAGTCCCTAAATTTTTTTTAAAAGGTTTTATTTATTCATTTGACAGAGACACAGCGAGAGAGGGAACATAAGCAGGGGAAGTGGGAGAGGGAGAAGCAGGTTTCCCACTGAGCAAGAAGCCCAACACTAAGGCTCAATCCCAGGACCCTGGGATCATGACCTGAGCCGAAGGTAGATGCTTAACAATTGCGCTTCCCAGGTACCCCAAGTCTCTAAATTAATGGCTAACTTTTCTGTAAAATAATTAAATAGGAAATACATTAACCATATAGAGAAAATAAAAGACTATATTAGTATTAAGATAGGTTATGCTGCAGTAATAAACCCTAGATTTCAGTGGCTTCAAACAAATTATTTCTTGTTCATGCTACATGTTCATTGTGGGTCTTCTGCGTATCATCATCCTTATTCCGGGATGCAGAATAACTTTCTGAAATATTGCCAGTCTCTGTGGCAGAGGGAAAGGGGGGGGACAGTGGCAGAGCACACACTGACTCATAAAGCTTCTGCTCAGATTTGATACCTATCACTTCTGCCCATAATTAGCAGCTGATACAAGCTGTGCAGCTATACCTGAGTTCAGCAAGATAGGGGAGGCAGTCCTATGACATGTACCCAGAAGGAGAGAGAATTACTGTTTTTGAACAGCTCTAATGGCTGGCACACAGAGATTAGTGGTGTCTTGTTTGATATAATGGTCAGGTCTAACCGGGGAGCTAGAAATGAGTTTCAACATGACCATGCAAACTGTCTTTGCCCAGGTTTTTTGTTGTTTTTTTTTTCCAATAGCAGTTTCCTTCACCATGGTTTTATGTGGAAAGAACTGATGCATTTGTTGATCATTTTTTTCTAGAGTGATCAGGTAGAAATTCTGAAGTTTCAATGACTCATATTTTACATATACTTTCACAACTTTCATTTTTAAGATGGGTTTTTCTTTTGAGTCACCAAGTCATCATTAATAATTGACAATGTGAGATCGCCTTGAGGAGACAAGGACACCATATTAACCTTTCATCTAAAAAACAAAAGGATATAAAGTGGAAAGCTTCTTATGTTGAGTTTTCTCATTGTCTCCCCGTCTCTCTCTCTCTCTCTCTCTCTCTCTCTCTCACACACACACACACACACACACACACACTTCTACCCATAATTCAGTCCTAGTGCCTTTGTTCCTTGCTCCTTTTGCAGCTTACGTTTTGGATTTTCAGTTGTTCATAAGCTCCTTTAGTAGAGGGTATATAGGAAAAAAAGGACATCATTTTAGATAATCTTGCTAGCTGTTCAAAACTCTACTACCAATTTTTACAGATAACTGAGAATTAGTTAAAATAGCTTATGCAGAATGAAAATTTATAATGTAATTTAAAAGAATTATGGCCAGAGATCAACACTGAATGCTTTCCTTCTTACAGCATGGTGGGGGCATTGAATAGAAAGTAGTTTGATAGAAACACTGCAGAATTTGTTTTGATTGCCATCTTTTAGTTGGTTTTACTACAGTGAGAGAAAAATGGAAACATGGGTATTAGTCATTAAAGGTCATTTGGCAGTAGCATTTACTTGGCAATGAGTTTGCTTTTCTCTCCTGCCACCCAAGTTATTTTATTTCTTTCTGTTGATTTACATAACCTCTTAGAAATGTTTCAGTACCATAAAGAACCTAAGATACAATAAACTATGTTTGGGGTGTGTGTGTGTGTGTGTGGTGTGTGTGTGTGTGTGTGTGTGGTGTGGTGTGGTGTGTGTGTGTGTGTGTGTGTGTATTTAATCTTGGGCATATTTCTTTTTGCCCAAACTAGAAATATTGTGGAGTTTAAGACCAATTGTGCTTGAAATTGTGTTTCAATAATGTTGAAGTAGCAAAGAAACTTTTAAATACCTTACTGTGTTTGCAGTGGCAAATGTTAGATTAAGTATTGAAGTATTTTTATTAAACCTCCTTAACTTTTAAATACTTTTGTCCATATAATTGTTCCTCCAGCTTAAGACTAATAATTGTTCCTCCAGCTTAAGACTAGTTCTTAAGGGCCAGGTTTAGAGGTAGAAGGACTTGTTCCTTGGGTCTCAAAACTAGGATGTCATGCTGTTACTTGCCTTCAAAGAACATATACTGCCCCCACGTTTGCTCTGAGAAGGTGTTTGAGTAATTTTTTCTGTATTGAAATCTAGAATCGAAAACTTGTCATTTTTCCCAGTTTACTTTCATTTAAGTTTTGTTGATTACTAATGATTGGAAATAAGTGATTGAAGATTATTTCTAAATATTTTCTTAATTTTAGTCAACTGGTTAACAATAGTTTCTTTCCAGTGGAATTTAAAAAGTGGTTGTTGGGGCACCTGGATGGCACAGTCAGTTAAGCAACCGACTCTTGGTTTCGGCTCAGGTCGCGATCCCAGGGTTGTGAGATCGAGCCGAGCGTCGGGCTCCGTGCTGAGCATGGAGCGTGCTTGAGATTCTCTCTTCTCCTTCTTCTGCCCCTCCCCCTTGTGCTTGCTCTCTCTCTCTCTCTCAAATAAAAAAAAAATTTTTTTAAATGGTTCTTTCAGTGTTTTTAAGGGTAGGAATTATAGACACAGTTATTAAACCAGTTATTTCTAGTTTAAACGTTCATCCAGGAAAGCACTTTTTACTTTATCCAAATTGTATATTTCGGCAAGTACTCATTCTGTTTCTTTAGAAAAAACTAACATATTCTTAAGATATTCTTTTTTTTTTTTTAATTTTTTTTTAAAGATTTTATTTATTTGTCAGAGAGAGAGAGCACAAGCAGGCAACATGGCAGGTAGAGGCAGAGAGAGAAGCAGGCTCCCCACTGAGCAAGGAGCCCGATGCGGGACTTGATCCCAGGACCCTGGGATCATGACCTGAGCCGAAGGCAGCAGCTTAACCGACTGAGCCACCCAGGCATCCCATTCTTAAGATATTTTTAAAGGTAAATAAATATGTAGTATTACAAACTGAACCACTAAAGATTCTGCTATATTTTAGAATACTGATTCTCAGACTTTAATGTGCCTCAGAACCACCTTGAATGCTTGTTAAAAAGGATGCTGGCCCTACACCCAGAGTTCCTGATTCAGAAGGTCTGGGTTTGGACTGAGAATTTATGTTTCTAAAAAGTTCTTACGTAATGCTGATGCTTCTGGGTTGAGGGCCCCACATTTTGAGAACCACTATTATATAAACAGTTTCTCAGAAGTGTGTTCATACTGCTTTACAAAAATAAGCAATTTATAAAAGTCAAACACTCAAAATTATTAGAAGTCTTAATGATTCTTGGATTGGGAATCTGTTTTTTTAACTGACTATATGAAACTCATTTTAAGGTACTGAAACTGGGTCTTAAGAATAATATACTTCTTCCACTTTCAAAATAGAAGTTTGTCGTATTTCCATAACCAAGTAGTATTATATATCAAGTAGTTATATTATATTGTATTATATAAGTATATGTTTAATACTTATATATTATAATTATATATTATGTATACTTAAATGTAATATTTATATAATAATTATATTGTAAGTATTATATTATCAAGTAGTTTATTAGCATTTTGACAATTTTAAGGTACCAAAGTATGACTTTTAAAAAACGTTAATTAGCCAAAGACAATGTGCTGATTGAGGAAAGCCTAAGACTAAAAGTAATTATGTGGATTATCAAACCCATAGAATTGCTTTTTTCTCTTGAGGACATCTGAAATAATCACCCAAATAAGTCATTGTTAGTATGTATTTGTCAGCCTAAGATTTTTTTTAAAAAGGAAAAAAGAAAAACAGTGGAAACTATAAACTTGGACTATGAATATTAAGGCAGAAAACTTGGTAGCAGCATTTAAGTTTGATTTCATTAGGATTTAGAAAGGACTGATACACGTTCTCTAATCTATAAACTTATTACATGGAGTGGAAAAGTAGATCTAATCTTGATTCCTTATTTTTTAAAATACTTGCACCTGGCTAGTCAGAGGTGATGTAAGTGACTTGGGGAAATAAATAGGTGTTCGTGAATGCCAATCCAGAAGTTTATTGAAAAACACACAAAAAATTTTTTTCTCACTACCCTTCTTTCATGACATGGTAACTCAATGAAGTCACATTACCCTAGATCAAATAATGCCAGACTGGCTGGGGACTTCCTTCATCCATGTGCAATTCCACCCACTCCACCTGCTTCACATGTTGTAAGACTTCCGTTTTGTCACATGACTGTTGAAATAGTCTACACCATTCAGAATTATTCTTTGTTTTTTAAGATTTTTATTTATTTATTTGACAGGCAGAGATCACAAGTAGGTGGAGAGGCAGGCAGAGAGAGAGGGGGAAGCAGGCTCCCTGCTGAACAGAGAGCCCGACGTGGGGCTCCATCCCAGGACCCTGGGATCACGACCTGAGCTGAAGGCAGAGGCTTTAACCCACTAAGCCACCTAGGCGCCCCCATTCAGAATTATTCTTGCATGGACTGATTGCTAATGGAGTGAATGATCGACTGTCACATAAGTGGATTTTTGGTGAAGTAATCAAGAGAATAAGTACAAAGATGAATGAAGCCAGGCAAACTTGCTGTAATGAATTTGGTCTCAGATCTTTTTCTTCCAGGATATCCCCAAAAGGGTATACTTTGCATAGTATTGGAAACAAAATTTCCCCATTTGCATTAGTCAGTCAAATGATTATGTGTTTTAGAACAGCATTGTTAGGAATACAGTGTTGCCAGGCTCCCATATCTGTTTTCTCTCTGACAAAATCTTAATGGCAAGTTGATTCTTCTCTTGATGTGCCACTCATAATGTTTGTGTGATAACTGTTTGGGGTGTGGTGAGATTGTCTTTGTGAATCATTATTGTGTATACCTTGCTTCTATGACAGTATTTTAAAACATGCTTCTCAGGAATGTGCTAGGTAGAGCTACCTCTGAAAATAAAATACCCACTTGAGCCAAAATTTAAAAATATATATTGTTAAATCTCTAAGGTAAACAGCAATTCCAGAAGAAGTAGTAAATTTACTCAAACATGTTTTTGAAGTTATCTAAATTTTGAAGTTATATAAATTATTTGTCCCTAATGATTATTACAGTGGTAATACTTTATTAGTCATTAATTTTGTGTTAAAATATTTATTTTAAAATAACAGGTCTTTTTCCTTTTTAAAGTTTCTATTTCAGACATTTAACTATTGAAAGGCTGATTTTTCTCTCAAATACAATTGAGATTAAATTCAGAGCTTAAATTTTACTGCAGTATTTCATTTAGGCATTTTCTTTCCTACATAGTATAGGAAGAGTATACATTTCCTTCAAGTACTCATCCCCCAAATCCAAAGTAGATACTCTTGATTTGTAGAAGGTTTCTGTCCTGCTTGGTTCTCTGAGGTAAAAGATGGTTATAACGATGTATGCATTGCAAAAAATAAAATAAAATAAACTTAACATAAGCTGAAATAAAATTAAAGTAAGAGCACAAAGGCAAATAAACTTAGGAAGAATAAGAGGTTTGAGTTTGGTCCACAAAATTCATACCAATGAAGTGCTCTAGTAATGTGGTTATAAATTCTGTCAACAAACTTGAAGATGAAAACATGATTGCCGAAGAGCAGGGGTTTGTCCTTTTATCTTCCCGCATATCAGTTGTAAGCACTCCACACTGCCATTTATAAAAACTCTCATTACCTAAAGAGATTCTCAAAGGGGCTGGGATGGGTTTGGGGAGAGTTAAGATATATCAGAAAGTGGAGAAGTTTGAAAACACATCATTCTGGTGCATCTTTTAAGGAAGTTATTTCTACTGTAAGAGTCATTGATTTGGGGGATTCACGTAATTCATAAGATCAAATGGAAACAAATTGTTTAGAGAAAGTACCATTATTCCTAATATTTAAGCCAAAGAGATTTCTGATGTGGGCACTCTGAGTGCTCTTTACAGCTTTCTTGTTGGACCAAGCAAATGGATTGTGTATGCATCAGCAGTAAAAGTGTCAGAAGGACAGTGTGTGAGCTTGAGAGAACAGGCCTCAATAACTCAGTATTCCAAATGCTGTCTCAGGTTGGCCAGAGGCCTGGTGGCAGGACTCTTGATTTCTGACCTCTTCAGAAAATAGGTAAGCTGATTTTTCCCTTCTGACTCACGGTAATCCATAGCAGTACTAGATCTTGTTTTAAAAACTTATCATTTTATTGCAGTTTTTAAAAAATCTGGCCAGGAAATATATATTCCTAATATGCTTCCCTTGTAGTAAGCACTCTTAAGATTTAAAGAGATGCACAGGTGAGTTGGAATATCAGAATTGCATTTGGTTTTTGTTAAGTAGTTATGGCAAATGCCATTTTTAAAAAATTTTTAAAGATTTTTATTTATTTGACAGACAGAGATCACAAGTAGGCAGAGAGGCAGGCAGAGAGAGGAGGAAGGAGGCTCCTCGCTGAGAGAATCCAATGCAGGGCTCGATCCCAGGACCCCAGGATCATGACCTGAGCCGAAGGCAGAGGCTTTAACCCACTGAGCCACCCAGGCACCCCAAATGCCATTTCTTTAATGTGAAAAAAGAAGTTTGTAACTCAACATTGAATTTAATCAGCAGAGCATTTTTCTCACTCAGTTTTGTGTAAATCATAAATGCCTAGAAATTGCTTGTGTACATAAAGTTATAGAATTAGTCTAGATTGAAGCTTTCCAATTATTATAGATCTCCCTCTCCTGAAAAAGATCTTCATGTATTCTGATATAAACGGCAGGAAAACCACTTAAAAAATTTCTCATCAGTTTAAGAAAGAGGTAACAGGCAATCTTACTGGGTTTAAACTGAGAAGATAAATGGAAACAGCACTTCCTCTTCAAATAGCCCAAAATAACCCTGCAAAATATTCATAAAGTGTTTTATCAATATCAGTCTTTTACCAGAATAAGAACTTGAAAGTGAAAATTGCAAAGCCACATAGTTCCATGGGTGTAAAAACATCCTAAGTATACCAAATTCTTAATTACTCACCAGTATTTAGTTTTATTAATTCCATTTCAATGTCCATTACCTGGTTATCACTCTGACATGTCATCAGAGGGAAAAAAAAATGACATAGAGATATCATACTATCTGCCATAGGCTCTCACCCAGAATACCACCTTATCTTTAGTCATCATGTCTCGTTAGACTCCTCTTCCCTGTGACAGTTTTTCAGACTTTATTTTGAAGACCTTGACAGTTTTGCTGAGTGCTGTGCACGTAATATGTAGAATGTCCCTCAGTTGGGATTTGTATGACGTTTTTCTCATGATAAGTCTGGGGTATAGGTTTTGGGAGGAAGACCATAGACATAAAGTACCAGCCCCACAACATCGTATAAAAAGTACATAGTATCAACATGACTTACCCTGTTGATACTAATTTCCATTACCTGCTGAGGAAGGGTTTGTCAGGTTTCTCCAGCATGAAGTTATTCTCTCTCCCCCGTTTCCATGCTGTAATCTTTGGAAGGAAGTCCATGTGCAGCCATACGTAGAGAGGAGGAAAGTTAGACTCTACCTCCTTGGAGGCAGGATATTCACATAAATTATTTTAAGTTCTCCATGGGAAATTTGAATATTCTCCCCCATTTATTTATTTATTTCATCTTTATTTATAGTAGTATGGACTCATGGATATTTTATTTTATACTTTGGGTTATAATCTAGTACTTATTTTGTTCACATTATTCTAGCTTTGGCAATTGCAAGCTTTTTATTGGCTCCTGTCTCTTTGATATACCCCCCCTTCATTGTGCAGTTTTTTGAGCACTTCCTAACCTTATTTGTACGCCGTTCTTTTTTAAAAACCAAAAAACATAGATAATTAGGTAGGCTGGTTCAGTTTTCTTTGAAGGAAAAGATACTGTCCCCATTTTTGATTATCGAGAATAATAAAAAAGAAAGTTCAGTACTTTTTCTTTTACTCCATTTTTCAATATCAAGTAATATTTGGTTCTGCCACTTAGTGTAGCAGTTTTTCGCAGTCACCTTTGATTTTTCTTCAGGGGTTAGTCTTCGCTTGTAGGTTGCCTGTTTTGGAGGATCAGTGTGTATTTTGGATTTTTCTTTTTCCTTTTTTGTTTCCTTAGCAGTGGAGTAGGAAAGGTACAGCTCAAAGGAGAAACTGAAATGATCGGTATAAATTTGTTCAGATGAGCTCTTCTATTACTAGGTCTCAAGTAATTAAAAAAAAAAAAAAAGTGGCTGTTACCCAACTGATAAACACTAGTTACCTCCAAAGGGAAAAGTTATATAGAACGTTGGCTTTCTATATTACGTATTTGTGTAGTGTTAGAATTTTTTTAAATAACAAATTTACATTTCTTTTATAATGTGGAAAATAGTAAAGGTTTATTTTTAGAGCCAGTGGAAATGCAAAGAAAAAAGCTTACCCTTTCTGTGGTTTGAAATGCTTTGGAACTTAAGGACTTTCCTCCCACACCCAATGTAATCAAAATCTTTGGTTATTTTTGTATTAATATTGTTATCTGTACCTGTGCTAGTGAAGTTGGCACATCTGTCCAGTTGTTTTATGTAATTGCAAGGCCTGCTCTAGCATTTGAAGATTATTTGGGATTCTCTGACAATTGTTTCAAGTGTGTAAGACTTCTCTTTAAACAAGTTATAAATATATTGTAAGTTAGAGACCACTTTTATGATGTTTTACAAAAAGACATACAGTTGTTTTGGTGTGTGGCTATAGAAGAAATAGGTGGGAATCCTTCCCACTGTTTCTTTGTTCTGCTGCTTTTCCTGCTATTCTGAGACTGAGTTTCTTTCTTTCTTTATATCCACTAGGTTTTCTGTTCTGTTCATGCTGACCCCAACACCCTGAGATTACTTATCTGGTTTTTTCCTCTCTTTTAATCCACCACCTTGGACCCTGCCAATTCAAGGAAACCCCTCTCCGCATTTCCCTGGGATATGGCATGGTCTCAAAATAAGAATGTCACCATAGCCAGTAATCTGTATGTTTTCAAGCTCTAGTAGGGAACAGGTCTACTCTCTTTATTGCCTTACTGCCACACTCCAACCCCTGCCCCCACCCAGAGCCCCTAAGTGTTTAAACTCTCAATCTGGCTGTCCCATTTGGAAGTTAGGATATTCTCATATTTGATAGCAGAAGGAATAAATAAAACTTTGTAGAGTTTTATTTACATTTCTTTGTGCTACTTTAGGAGCCATAAAATACGTCCTTTTGTCCTCTCCATGTGTTCTGATTTTTATTTCAGTACAACATAAAACATCCAAACATTTGTTGTATATAACTCAAAACCAAAAAGGTTTTTTTTACTATAATGTTTTATTTGATGAAGTTTAAATATAGCATAGTCACTTTCTAATAAAATCTTCTACAAATCAACAAAAATAAGTTTATTTGTGCTCAGATTCAGTTTAATAAATATTAAGTGACTATTACGTGGTTCTGGAAATGGCCATATGGCTTGCCCTTGAGAAAACTCACAACCTAAACGTGATAGAACATATACAAATGGTGGGGGCAGGAATATTAACAACATAAGTGAGATGTAGATAAGGGGATTAAGGAAAGACTTCATGAACAAGGTGACATTTGAGATGAACTTCATCAGGCAGAGTTAGTGGGGAGAGTACTCTAAGCAGAGGCAGTGGTTTCAGTCATGAGTGTTTAGAGGCAGAAAATACAGGCATACTTGAAGAGTAGTGAGTAGACCACTAGTAGCTGGAGCATAGCTTACTTGCTTGGTAATAGCAGGACATGAGGTCAGAAAGGTTGGTTGTGGTCCTGGTTTGGAGCACCTTAAGTATCATGTTGTGAAGGATTGGAGTTTTCTTTCCGTCATTGAACAGCTAGCTTGGGGATCAGTGGTAAATAAAAACAGGCATGATCCCCATGGAGTTTAGAGCCTGATTTTATTATAATCCTAGAAATACATGTACAACTGCAGTTGTCATAAATGGTACCAACCAAACAAACAAACAAAAGTACATGGTGCTATGAAGATATTTAAGAAAAAAAACTTGAGCTAGGCAAGGAGATCAGGAAAGGTTTTCTTGAAGACATGGCAAATGAGTTGAGATCAGAGGGATGTTAACTAGGTAAAGAAAGATGACAAAGAAGGATGGAAAGTGGATTTGGGGTAGAGAGAGTAGCATGTGCAAAGGCCTTTAGTAGGGGGGCGGCTGGGTAATGGAAAAGGCAAGTATGAGAGACTGACAGGTCAGAATGGTAGGAGCAGAAAGGGTCCAGACCTTGTAGACTGGAAGGACTTGGATATTTGTCCTAAGAGTGATCGAAAGCAGGGAATTGACATAATCCAGTTTTCATTTTAAAAGTATAATTCTGACTGTAATGTGGAAAGTAAATCAGTGACTTTCAGTCAAGGTGGTTCCGTAAATTCACACTTTGATATACCACGTCTGTACCAAATATGTATCAATGATAGATGAACTATAGAAACTGCAAACCAAAATGATATTGCCAAGCTCAAAAAACAATGCAAAGCATAAGTGAACTCTTGAGTAGTTGAAACCAGAGGTCTGCTTAGCTCTGAGTCCTAGAATAGGCATGGAGGCAGGGATTTCAACTCCTTTGTGGTAGTAAAGATTAAAAGTGTGCCAGGTGAGATAGGACAAAGACAGATTTATTGTCTAAAGCTGGAGCAAGAGTGAGGCTTCTCAAAATGGCAACAAATCTGAGGTAAGGGAAAAACAAAACAAAACAAAAACCTTTTAACTACCATTTGAAGTTAATGCACTATAACAAGTTGCAAGTCCCAGGGTTGAAGACAGAAGAAATAGTCTTACAACCCACCAGTGACAGGATCTGTGATATTCCCATCAACTCAGGAACTAGGAAGACTAGTAATACCAAAACTTTTAGGTAGGGATAGGATCGACATAATGGAAGTTACGAACAGAGAGAATGTAAAAGAGAGAAAGAACAAACAAAAACTCTTAAAATGAAAATGAATATACAAACTGAAAGTCCAAAGTGTGAAGAAATTTAAGGCTAAAAAAGAAAACCAACAAAACAAAACACACATTCACGGATCAAATTAATTCATTGAAGGTTCAAGTATTTTAAAGTATGTTTAGGGACACCTGGATGGCTCAGTCAGTTAAGCATCTCACTCTTGATTTTGGCTCAGGTCATGATCTTATTAGGATCATAAGATTGAGGCTGGTGTAGGGCTTCATGCTAGTGTGGTGCCTGCTTAAGGTTCTCTCTCCCTCTCCATCTCCCCCCGCCCCAGGCTCTCATTCTTTTGAGCTCTCTCTCAAAAAAATAAAAGTATGTTTTATATGCTCAGATTCAAATAAATTATTCCATTTAGGCAAGCAAGGAAATATGAAACAAAAACAGGCAGAAGTGAAACAAGAACCAGATGGATATTTGAAAGAATCAGTTAAAACTCTTGAATGAAAAATAGTCATTGAAATAATTCAGTAGACATTATAAATTCTAGACTGGCCACAGTGAAAGAGTTTATTAATTGGAAGTTGGTACTGAGAAACTCACCCAGAGTTAAGCACAGAGAAGATAGACTTAGAGAGGGAGAGACCAGTTGGAAAGGATGAATCTTCAAATATTTAGGAAATAAAACTGAGATAATTTGATATTGAACTGGACAGGGGTGTGTGAATTGGAGAACGTGATCAAGAACGATGCCAGGGTATGGATTTGTTTAACTGGTTGGAAGGTGATGCCCTTTACTGAGAGATTGGGAGGGGTTTGGAAGGAAAATCATGAGTCTGGTTTTGGATGTATTGAGTTTGATTCCTCCAGGATATTCAAAGGGAGCTACCTAATAAATAGTTGGGCATATAGCCCTGGAGTTCAGAAGAGAGGTCTGGGAAGGATATAGAAATTTTTAACTCAAATGCCTGTGGGTGATAATTGAAATCAAATGGAAGGAGAAAGACATTCTAAGACGGAGCTTTAAGGCACTTTAATACATAACTCTGTGTAGAAGAGGATAAGCTTGCCAGAGGACGTGGAGGAGTGCCTCAGAGATTGGAGGTAAACTAGAAGAGTAAATATGTTATGGCAGCCAAGGGAAGGCTGAGGTAGCCAAGGGAAGAGAATGTTTCAAAAGGCAGGCAGAGATTAATATTGTCAAATGTTACACAACTATCATGAGAAGTGAGGCTCAGGAAATATTATTGAATAAAGTGAAAAGGAGATGATTGGTTGACTAGAGTGAGCTATAGAAGTGGGGGGGAAGGGACAAACAGCCAAATGGAGTAGCTTGAGGGTTGTATATGAAAAACACACTGTGTGTTTCTCCTTTATCACGCACTTAGAACATTCCACACTTAACTTCTGACAATAGATGTGTGGGTTTTTCACACATCCAGCAGTTATCTGTGATATCAGCTGGTTGGCCTACAATTGAATTAAAATTTTTGACACTAACTGGAGTTAGTGCAGACTCCATAGGTTAAGGGCTCTGCCCCACAGGACTTCGCATCTCCCTCAGACCCCAGTTGCAAGTCCCAGGTTGTCACCTGTTCTTCTGACTGATCAGATGTAAATCGGAGGTTCCCACGACCCTTCCTTGAGTGTCATCATTTGCTAGAATGGCTCTCAGAACTCAAGGAAACACTTATTTATGATTACTGATTTATTATATAATAAAAGATAAGATAAAGAATACAGATGAACAGCCAGATGAGGAGCTACAGAGGCCAAGGTCTGGAAGGGTCCTGAGGACAGGAGCTTCCATACAAGAGGAGTTAGGGTGTGCCATGCTCCTGGCATGTAGGCAGGAGCCTACCTAGAGCTTCTAGAGCAACATAGAAGCTCTCCAAATCCTATACATTAGGATTTGTATGGAGGCTTCATCGTAGGCACAATCATTGACTCAATTCCCAACCCCTCTTCATTTCCTGGAGGATCTGCGTGCTGGGGCTGAAATTTCCAAGCTTCTAATCATGGCTTGGTCTTTCTGGTGACCAGCCCCCATGCTAAAGCTATCCAGGAGCCCACCAAGAGTCACCTCATTAGAACAAAAGACACTCCTGTCACCTAGGAAATGCCAAGGGTTTTAGGAGCTCTGTGCCAGGAACTGGGACAGTAACTGATATGTATTCCTTCCATTATTTCACAAGGAATAAAGGAAATTAAGACAGGAAGCAGGGAGGATAAAATTGGGCAGTGTCCAAAAGGGGATAAATTGAATGGACAAGTGGGAGACGATCCAGATAGGGGTTGAAGCTGACTATGTACAGGAAAAGGAGTGAATGATAGTGTATTCAAGAACGTGGAAAACAACAAGATCCAAAGCGTAGAGAGTGGAATAACCCAAAACAGCAAGTGTGGAGGGAAGGAGATGCAGCTCTTTTCCAACAGAGGATATACTGTTTGTCTATGGAACTTTTTTCACAGAGCATTTTGAAGGACATATTATTCAAAATACACTTGGGGAAATTTTGCCTTAAAATGTAATTGTCTTCAGAACTTTCTAAGTCATCAAGTACTATTCACTTGTTATATAAGAAGCTATAACAGATATTCAAAATTAATGTTTTTAATCCTGGGCTCCTTTTAGAATAAATTAAAAGTAATTTTAGATGGTAAATGTTCTTTACACTTTCTTAAGATTAGTCTGTAAGAGCAAAGAAACTGTGTATTAATGTAGTTTTAAGCCTTGTTTAATTTTGCTTGACCTTTCTACTAATAACACCTACATTTTAGTATAAGGGTGTTCTTCTGATAGGCTTGATCATTTTATTACTGTGTTGAGGCAAAAAAAAAAAAAAAGAAGAAAGAAAGAAAGAAGAAAAGAAATCTGAAAATCAAGCAAGAACATCCTAAGGTTTTTTATTGAATTGGTTAATCAAATTCAGAACTACTAAGTATGTAGACTTTATATGGTTTCTTGAGCTTTGTATTTCACAAATGGTATCTGTTATCTCCTTTAATCTGCAACCACAAAAAACTTCCTGCAGACAAAGAGCTTATATTTTTAGGTAATACTCTGTTTACTTACCTTTCTCCTTTTAAATTTTTTTCTTCCACTTTAACATTTGTCAAAGGTGATACTCATGTCACACGGTAATGTTACTGGAAAGTCGTGTTGCAAGATTTGTGAAAGAAATGAGAAAATGAAGAATTTCACATATGCTAGGAACTGTTTTGAGTCCTTTACATGCATTATCTCATTTAGTCCTCACGACAGTCTTAGAAAGTATTATTTTTATCTTACAGATGTAGAAACAAAGGGTTAGAAAAGCCAAGAAACTTGCCCCTGAAACATTTACAGCTAGTAAATATCAGAATTGAGATTCAAACCTAGGCTCTCTGACATCAGAGGCTTAGCTTAGGGACACTGTATTTTATTCTCTCCCTGTGGATCTTGCCAGCTTTCCATACATCTGCTCTATTAAGAGAGAAAAGCAGCATCAGCAGTGAAAGGAAAGCCATCAATGGTATTCGTTTATTTTAATTAGGTATTGAAGTGATCTTAAAATAGAAAATGTTCTCAGTCTACCGAACAGTTGAGGCTTGTAACATCAGCATAGTTTTGTGCCTTTGTATGTGAAGCTCCTTTAGTCTAGCTGATTTCTTCTTGCCCTTCAGGGCTTGGCTTGGGAATCCTCTCCAGGAAGTCTCCCCTTACCCCCTTCCCCACATTCCCTACCTTCTCCTAGAGGTCCTCATGGGTCCAGGCACTTGGCCCCTTATGCATGCTCTCTGGACACCTTGCTCTCATCTCTGGCCGTAGCACCAGTCACACGATTGCAATGATCTAAGCTCCTTGATAAGTAGGGACTGTGCTTTTTAGAAATTTCGACATCCAGTACAGTGTCTGGCATATGGTAGGTATGTGAAAAAGGTTGAGTGAATGTTTGACCCAACGTGTATTTTTAGACTTGTGGAATGTGTGATGGCTGTGATAGTGGTGCATAGGATAGACAGTGTCCCTTTTGTTTGGTTCTCCGATCTTTCTGGTGAATAAGGAGTATTTTTCATATCCCTGAAGCCTTTAAGTCATCAGAGGAGAGAGGACTGAGGGAACACTGTTAGTGAATTCCCTGAGTAGGACAGAGGACAGTGGTGTTTCGCTTCCTTCCCTCCCCAGTGAGGAGGCAGCCACGCTATAGAGGCAGGGGAAGAGTGGGACTCCCATGAAACCTGAGTCCTATCAATAAGCTTACTGTTTACTGGTTAGGACCTCTGATTTAAGTTTTGGCCAGGCCTACACTGTTCAGGCCCATAGCTATTTTATACAACTTTATATTCCAACCCACCGGCAGCAGGTTTAAACTTTGTAAGTCAAGGTAATGGCTCATTCCTAAGTGTTCACCCCCAACCTGAAACCAATGTCTTATTCTTCATCACAAGTGTGTAGACTAGCAACATTGTCATACATCAGATGGCAGGAAAACGGCACATCATCCCCATCACCACTGTTTTTTGACTAGATGACCAAAGATAAGACAGTGAGCTGCTTTGGGCCTCATTCATCTCCTTTCTAAAGTGAAAGCCCCAAGTTTTTACGTTCATGAGACCATAGAACTAACTTGGATTATCTTTCAAGGTCTGTTCCATTTCTATTTTAGGTTGTCTAATTTGTGTCATTTATTTAGCAGCGTCCCACTGAGAAAGTTAATTAGAAGTTTTCTTTTGCCATTTCTTTTTGACATTTGCCATTTGTCATTCAGCAGTCTTGAAATTCTAACATGTGAATTTATTGCATTCAGTGTGTTGATTTTTAACTCCAAAAGTTTCCTGATAGTTGATATTATCACGTGGCATTTTCTCTTTTTGAGTTTCTCTTCCCAAGGTGGTGATGTTTCTTTTCTTTTATTTTGTTTTCTTTAAGGGTAACAGCCTAACACTGCTGAATAATGAATACTGTCAAGCCATTTACCTACAGCCACCAGAGCCTTTTGGTGCTGGTGCATACATTTTTATCAGCATATGTAATAAATGCTGGAGTGTTTTTGCCAAGGTCCTTTAACTCTCTACTCTCAAAAGAAAGTTTTTTTTTAGTGTAAAATAAAAGACCTTATAATTCTTTATTAAAAATCCTACTTCCTGGGGCACCTGGGTGGCTCAGTCAGTTAAGCAGCTGCCTTCGACTCAGGTCATGATCCCGGGGTCCTGGAATCAAGCACCACGTCAGGCTCCCTGCTTAGCGGAGGGCCTGCTTCTCCCTGTCTCACTGCCTGCCACTCTGCCTACTTGTGCTCTCTATCTCTCTGTCAAATAAATAAAATCTTTAAAAGGTAAAAATAAAAAATAAAAACCCTACTTCCTGGAGGCAGAAATCAGATAACAAAAATCAAGAACTGTAGTAGTCAGAAAAAAGTATCTTCTTCAGTATTACTGTGAATACATTAATTGTTCATTGTCCTGTTCTCCACCAACAAAAAAACTGCAAAGTTACATTTTAACAGCAGGAGTATCTGGACCAGGCCTCCTAACCTCCAGTTTAACCCTTATGCTATTCTAGGCTGCTACAACCTTCCTGTTTGCCTTTTTTTCCCCAATGTTTTATTATGAA
Source organism: Martes martes (assembly GCF_963455335.1). Taxonomy (NCBI): domain Eukaryota; kingdom Metazoa; phylum Chordata; class Mammalia; order Carnivora; family Mustelidae; genus Martes; species Martes martes. The sequence continues at coordinate 83,363,543 of NC_137894.1, forward strand.
ATATTTTTAAAATACTTGAAAGTTTAAAGAATTTACAGTGAACACCTTTATACCCCTTTCCCTGATTCTACCATTAACATTTTATGGAACTTGTTTTATTGGCTGTTTTTCTATGTACTCATTAATTCATGTGGATTTTTTAATGTATTTCGAAGTCAATTGTAGATATCTATACCTATTCTCTTTTTTTTTCTTTTTTAAGATTTTATTTTTATTTATTCATTTGACCAAGAAAGACAGTGAGAGAAGGAACACAAGCAGCGGGAGTGGGTGAGGGAGTAGCAGGCTTTCTGCTGAGCAGGGAGCCCCATGTGGGACTTGATTCCAGAACCCTGGGATCATGACCTGAGCTGAAAGCAGGCACTTAATGACTGAGCTACCCAGGTGCCCCAACCTATTCTCTTTTGATCAGTGTTTCAGTTTCTCCCGAAACTGGTGGACTCAACCCACAGGCATGACCGCTTCTGACTGACTCATGTAGTTCTTAATCCATATCACCAGCCTTATTAGTACAGTGCTATCAGCCTGTACAGAGTGGTCTTCGCAGAATAGACCAGTGACATTCTAGAGTATCATTCTAGATCAGCACTGTCCAATAGAAATATGTTAGATCAAATCTAGTAGCCACATTAAAAAATTAAACAGGTGAAATACCATTAAATCTTATTTAACCCAGCATGTCCAAAATGTTATTATCTCAGCATGTAATATTTTTTGAATTATTGATGAAATAGTTTGTATTCTATGTCAATAGTAATTTTCATAGAAATCCAGTATATCTCAATTCTAATTAGTTATATTTCAGGTGCTCCATAGTAATATGTAGTTAATAGCTACCATATTGGGACAGGATAGTTCCAGACTTTCAAACTTCAGGAGTACATTTCTTCTCATAAATGTCTAATGCCTGAATATGACGACTTGGCAGTCAATTGCCTAATGAATACAAAAGAAGCAGTGGTATTTAGGGATGCCTGGGCGGCTCATTCAGTTAATTAAGAATCTGCTTTGGGCTCAGTCATGATCCCAGGGTCCTGAGATCAAGCCCCACATTGGGCTCCCTGCTCGTTGGGGGTCTGCTTCTCCGTCTCCCCCTCCCCTGCCCCACTCTTGCTCTCTCAAATAAATGAATAAACTCTTAAAAAAAAAAAAAAGAAGTAGTGGTATTTTTCATAGCAGGCCCTAATTATACCTTTTCATGTTGAGGTCATTTTTATTCTCAGTTCCCTTGTCAGAAACTTTTTAGTCTCCCTATTACCCCCTTACTGATTTCTTGGCATCAATACTTAGAGTTGAATTACATTCCCTATGGCAAGATTTAGTGTATTTTATTACTTTTCTGCTACCCTCCTTCTAGTTTAATGCTGTACCAGTTTATCTCCTCCCATTTTTGCTAGAGCAGTCTTTCTAAAATAGATAAGATCTTTATATTTCAATTATAAAAGTAAAAAATACATGCTAGAGTTAAAATATTCACCAGCATAGAATTATAAAAATGAAAAATTAATTAATGGTGAAATTGTTCTTGTATCCTGATTGTGGTATTGATTAAAACTCATAGAACTACATATGTACATGTGTGCGTACACACACTCACACTCAAACTCACAAATGGAAAAAAAGAAGTTGATTAGGTGTTAGGGAGTTTTAACCAGAAGAAAGGCTTTTGGCTGAATAACTAGAGCAGTGTTCCTATTTATAAGGTATAAATTGAGTTTCCATTATTTGTCAGAAGATATCTATATTCTTTCATTTTTCACTAACAAAATACTTAGTTTTGAGTAATGAAGATACTTCATCTCATTCTCTGCTTTCAATTGGTGTATTTCATCCAGAAAACGGGCGAGGAAAAGTTAAATTTATATAAAACAAATCTGATTTCAGATATATCTGTGGTTTTTATTTTTAACATTTAGCTCTCAGTTTCGAGTCTTGACTAGCCCATGGAGAAGACTTAGACTGGGAAGCCAGAAGAAGGGGCAAGAGTAGCTGGTATTCTGACAGTGGCAGAATTTCATGAGAGGCTCATGTTGATAAGTGTCAATTATCTTGAAAATCAATACATGTTACTAGCTAGAAACAGCTGAAACATTGCC